>NC_034600.1:38456201-38480279 GCF_900095145.1 Mus pahari | reverse complement strand
TCTTTAGCAGTATTCTCTTGTTTTTCTTTAAGGATTTGTATCTCTTTAGCAGTGTTCTCCTGCGTTTCTTTAATAATGCCCTTCTTAATGTCCTCTACCTGCATCATGAGGTATGTCTTTAAATCCGATTCTTGCTAGAAAAGTTACATTTAAAAAAAAAAAAACAAAAAACCACCTAGCAATGAAACATTCAAAGCAGAATTTAAATATTAAATAATATCTTGCCTGCCATGTTTCATTTTTTTAATTAGCTATATTTGAACATTTCAAAATTTATTATGTCTTTCAAGACAGATTTTTATACCTATTTTCAAAGTTTTTAGTCTCAAGAGTGAAAATGTTCATATTAACAAAAGAACGCTGTATACCCAAGTACATACTTAAGAACTTCTGAGAGGTTGTGCTTGCTGGGTTGGTTGGAAGCGGTTGGTGGGCGGGCGTATGGCAGCCAGGCCTAGAAGGCCTCGCCATGTGTGCCTTGGGGGCCAAGCTTTTTGATGCCCTAAACCGCAAGGCAAGGTGGGAAGGTCAGGGACCCCCATGGACCATCCCTTGGGCTCATGATGGCGGTAGGCTAACCCACTACACTATCGCAGAGGCACCGCGGAGAGAGGCTTTTCCAGGGCCTGGAGGTGGTGGGCCAGGCCTATGGAGAAAGAGAGCTTACTGCTCCGATGCAGACGAGCAGTACAAGATGGCCAGATTTCATTTCCCCAGAGACGCTGAACTCTTCACAAGGTGAAAGATCAAGATTTGAATCAAGTTTTTAGAAAGGACAGAACCAACATGGAGGGTGGTTCTGATAAAGGGAACAAAGGAAGGGCTGTGCACAAAGAAGCTGCCCCAGAGGAAGCCCTGAGAGGAGAGAGACCCAGACACAATGGATAAAAGAGACTTAAGGGTTCCACAGGCTTCCTGGAAGTTCTAGTCTGAGACAAGTCACAAAAGGCGGAGGAGTCAAAGACTACCACCTGGGTTTTGGACACTGGGAATTACAAAGAGTCAGGGAGGGGCTGGCGCGGAGGTAGAGGCTTTTTCTTTTTTTTATTTCAGACATGGCAGAATTGAAAGGAAGATGGATGATTTGATATATATGTGTGTGTGTGTATATATATATATATATATATATATATATATATATATGTGTGTGTGTGTGTATATATGTATATATATGTAAATATATATAAGTGTATATATATGTATGTAAATATATATATATATATATATATATATATATATATATATATATATATTCAAAGAATAAGAGGCCATGAGTTTGAAAGATGGCAGGCATTAGGTAGGGCTGGGCTGGGGTAAGACAATGGGAAGGTTTGGAGTGAGGAAAGAAAAGTAGAAAATGACGTGATTATCTCAAAACATAAAAAAATAAAAGGAAAAATCATTACCATTCTTTTATCAACATAGAAAGCTCCTTTCTTTCTTAATTAACCTTGATCCAATTACCACTGTATTGATCTTTTTAGTGCTATTTCATTAACCACATTATTTAAAATATAGTCTGAATTTATTTAAATCACTCTCCAAACTGTTTATATTCTTTGAAAAGAAGGATGAAGAGGCTGTGGAAGTCAACTGAGATTTCAGGAAATTATGAAGAGACTTGTCCAAGTTCCATTTGCATGTTCAAAACTTTGATATCTGACCATGTTACTGTGTTCAAAAAAATTGGCCTTAAATATTGATTCCAAACAAGAAGCAATAAACTAAGTGATCCTATAACCAGATGCGGATATTAAGGCAACCATCTGAAGTAGGATCACATTTCCTCTATCATTTTGGGGAAAATGCTTGACTAGCCCAGGACAACTTGTTTCTAGCCACAAAAAGGGAAACAACTGCATTTAGTTTTCAGAAATCCAGACATGGCAAACTCGAGCTTCTTTTAAAAGTATTCTGGATGACATGTTTCCCACTGCCACTGCTTCTCAGTGAGGAAAGGTGGGTTCTCTGAGGAATTCCAAACTTCACAGTATTTCCTGCTTTATACCCAGCACGCGTGCGCACGCGCGCGCACATACACAATCTTGCCCAATAGTTTAAATGTCTGTTGATCTCATGTATACAAAGTCTACAATGCTGAATAAATAATAGTTTATATCAAATACAAAATTGCCACATTAGGACCTGAAGATATATTTAAAAACCAGACTTTTAGTTAATTACATACCTTTAAATTACTGAGAGCACTTCTTTACTGAGAATTATTGTATCTTTTGCCCCAATATTTGGACTCCACACTAAAATGTGGCCATAAGCAAAATATACTGAAACTTCTGTGAAATTAGTGACATCCAAACTGTGGGTTCTGAAGATCTATGTAGACCAGTGGTTCTTTATAAGCAAGCTTTAATTCTGATGATTTAATACCTTAAAACATGATGTAAATGAATACTGAATTCTTTGAGTGCCTAGAGCTGAAGATGGGACCAACCAGGAGCTAATAACCTAAAGAAAACAGCTGGTCCATCAGCATTCTCAGGGGTCCTTGACTTCTTTTGAGAAACTATCCTAATTCTAGAACACTTAGCTATGACTGAGATTCGTAATCTTTTTGAAATAGTAACTTGCATGACGTATGTAATTTAAATAAATACTCCTCCCACCCAAAAGACAAAAACTCAGGACCTCTTTATATAAAAAGGTATCAAATTTATTTCAATATTTAGTTTCATTTTTATTAAGACTAACAATTATTGTAACTTAAAATTAATCAGAGGTACAGAAAACAGTAATAAGCACTTCAATACTGCAGTGAATGTTGCTCAACCATGCATTTAGAAAGCCATGTTTAATAGTCTCCTATGTGTATTACCACTGGAAGGCGCCCAGCTTTATACTTCTGCCATTTTATTGCAGTCCCTGCAACCACTGTTATACCCATGAAATCATGTTCCCAAATTTAAACCCTTACTGGCTTAAATTATGAAGTTTGACTTCATAAATTTGAAATTTTTATTTTCACTTTGAACCTATATTAAGTAAAGAGTAACAGGACATCACTACTATATTGGTTATAAACAATAAAAACGAAAGTAGTGTCTATGTAGTCAGCTAACTATCTGGTGACATTTAACAAGTTTACATTCAAAACAGAACTCAAGGTGTCACCAGCACAAGGCATCTACACTGCTGGCTCTACAGCATGTTTCTGCAACACATCTAAGCAAATGGCAGTGTTCAAAGTACAAAACCTATTCTATCCAGTAGGTGGTACCGAACATGGTCAAGGTAATAAGAATCCTATATAAAGTTAGGTTTTACAATGCAGTATCTTGATAATTACTAGCCGTGTTAAAAGCTAAAGTCAGAAGAATGAAAATAGCCATACTCATTAATAAAATTTTCCTTTGAGAAAGTAATGCTTCCATTCCAAAAAAATAAGCAGTAATGATTTTGAAAAAGTGATTAATATACTGTATCTCTTTTAAGCCAAAGTAAACTTTTCACCTCAGGTTAATTCTTTTACATTCCTAATATCCTCTATCTAGAACTGAACCCCATTTAAACTACCATTTAAATAGGATTCATATTCTAAAACCATTTTCTCATCATTTTTCACTTGAATACTTTAAGCTCCAAAATGGCAAATGAGTGTCAGTTTAAAGAATTTTTACTACAGGTTGAACAGACAAAAATGCTTGGGACTTGGAATGTTTTAATTTTTTCCCCAGATTTTAAAGTATTTCATAATACCTTGAGGATGGGATCCAATTCTAAACACAAGGGCCGCTTATAGCTCTCATGGCTTGAAGATAACTTTTATGTGTTGTTAGTGCACCTGTATTTTGACTGCAACCCATCCCGAAGTGGGCTGTGGGCTTTTCCGCTCTTGGCATCGTGTCTGAGCACAGGTGTTAGGTTTTACAGTGCTTTTGAGCTTTGAAATTTCACATTAGGTATGCTCCACCTGTATGATAAATGCTAACTTAAATACTTGCCAGTAGATACCAACAAACTTTTATTTCCAAGCCTAAAAGTTACCATAGTACTGAGGTCACAACATGAGTCTTCTGTAGGGTCAGATTCACCCACTAAATCGTACTATCAGGGACCGACTGGAAGCTTAGCCAGAGCCCTTCCAGAGCTACAGGTTTTCCAGAGGGGTTTTCTTCAGCTACAGTCTGTTCACCCCTTCAATCCTTCTTTAGCCGTTTAGCTTTTGCGATGTTTTCTTGCCGTTTTTGTTTCTTCTTTTGCTCCTTCTCTCTGGCTTCAATCATCTTGGCCAACTTCCAGGACAGTACAGCACTAGCTAAGAACAGTGGTGTGAGCGCCAAGATAACTGTGGTAAGGAAGCCATATGGGTCCTTTGCAGCCCACTCCACAACATACTCAGCCCAAGCCTTTATGTCAAGCATCTTTGCAGCAAGCAGGAAGCAGCTTGGAGAATGGAGGGAGGGGAGAAAAAAAAAAAAGACTATATGGTTACTCAAATCCTGAATCACATCCAATTTAATCAGAATCCCATTATCACATAGATTTGTTTTGTTTTGAGTATTGATTAGTAGCATTTTAATAAAGATTAGTATCTCCATTTAGGAAAAAATAGTTCAAATCGAACAACACAAATAATTTATAGAAAGTAAAGACCAATTTATAGAAGGTAAGGCCCACTTGAACTGTGTCCTATGGGTGTCCTCCATGCCTCTAATTCTCAGGACAAACTGCAGGAAGAGACAAACAAAGATCCTGACCTCCACAGGCTCAATTCAGGAAAGAGCTGAATCCTGTCGTTGCTGACACACCATCAGTACCGCTAAGTACTAATTAACAAAAGTACAATTCAGACTTCATGTCTGACTTCTCAAGCCAGACCATAAGAAATTCTCCCAGAGAAAGAGAAGTAGATGTTTATTTTTGGAACATAGGTTAAGGAAACCATGATGCAAAAACACACACTGAGAAATGCATCCACAGTAAGTTTTGTGCATCTTGGTCTTTTGTGAGTTTGTAATGGAGGATCATCTGGTAAAATATGGTGAGGATTTGAGTGGCATTTTCTATATTGTTCCTGTTTCAATTACAGGTTAAATTACAATGTCAGGATAGGGAAGGTTTGTGTGTGTTTACAGCCACCTAAAGTCTCAAGCTAAGATTTTTAAAAACCATTTACCTTATGTTAGAGTACTGACCTCTAAATTTTCCCCTGGGACTATCAGTGAGTCAATCACAATTCAGATGATTGTTGGCTATGTCTTCTTCAGTTTGACCATACAATGTGGAGGGGGTTAATTCTCTCTCTATATATATATACATGGATGAGCTAGAAAAGAAGAAAATTAAGTCATAACTATTGTAAGACATTGCAGGGTATTTTGATCACACTATGAACCTCAAGATTGTGCTAGAGTGTGACCCAGCCCTTAGCACACACCTTTGGTCCCTCTGCCTGGAATGCAAACACGCCCTTAGCATACACCTTTAATCCCAAACAAGGTAAAGTTAGTTTGTAGAAGGAAGCACCATATTTGAAAGTGATGTCCAATTGAGTGGCAGCCAAAGTGATGAATCCGAGAAAGATTTGATAGATACAGGGTATGCCCAGCCCTCAAAAGAAGAAAGAGGAAAAAGAGGCTACTTAAGAGAGCAGCACAGAGAGAGAAGAAAGGAGAAGGCAGCTTTACCAGGAGAGTTTTAAAGAGACAGCTGGAGAGAGAGAGCAAGCTAGACGCAGGTGAAGACAAGGAAGCCAGAAGAGCAGAACACATTGCTGGAGGCTGAGGGCAAGCAGAGCAATTCAGAAAAGGAGGAAGAGAAGCCAGACTGAATCGGGTGGGTGGGTGGGTGGGGGGGTGGGTGGGTGAGCGAGCTAGCTAGCCAGCACTCAGGAAGAACAAGAAAGGACACACTTTTCAGCAGTAAGTCTCAGAAGCTGAAGACAGTCGAGGTCTAGATAAGATTGTATGGAGGCTAGAAGCTTCCAGGACTAGGCCTGGGTTAGCAGACTGAGCAGAAAGCCTCAAAGAGGACAATTACAACAGGAGAATAAAAGATACTTTTAAAGTATGATTAGGAATGGAAAAAAAAATCTCTAAATTCTCTAAACACAAACAAGTAAAAACATCTTTCTATAATAGTATAGCCTTTTTCTTCCTATTTCTCCCTAAATTACAACTGCAAATGCCCCAAAATAAAAGACCTAATTCGTAGAAGCCAAGTATTTTAAGTAAATTATTTGATTACTAAATTTTTGTCTAAATAATAATGACTTTCACAGACATAAAAAAAATCAAGCTGGCTGACTTGATTTATGGTTACAGGCACCATATCCATAAAGATTTTTAATCTTTGCGTCTACTGCTGGGGATCCAACCCAAGGCCTAGTGGAGCACAGATGCTCCACCACTGACCAACCAAGAGTTTTAACTGCTTGTACTTAAGACTCCTCATGTATTCGTTGGATTGAGTACATCATTACAAAGTCAAACACTGTGCCTTGCTCTTTAAAGGTTGTGTGGTCTGTAGCACAAATTAGTGTACCTTACAGGAAAATAAAGGATTACCAAAATAATTATGGTACCCTCAACCCGTCACATCAAGAAAACTATCACTGGATTTAACTTCCATGTCACCATGCTATCTCCGTATTTGTACCAGAACCCAAGCCCCTACTTTCAGCACATTAAACTTGCTGGAGACATTAACCATCCTGACCCTTGTAACGCCCTCGCCCAGGTGTAACCAGTTTGCAGGAAGGTCCAAGAAGGATCGATCTTTCTCGAGTTCAGAAACGAACTAAATACAAGTCTCTGCGAAAACCGCCTAACTTTGCAAATAGACTAGCGCGACTTAATGACTAGGTTGTGGCAAAGTTACGGTCCACAGGCCACACATCTCGAGAGCACCTCAGTCTCGGACCAAAACATCCTCCCCTCACTTTCAGGCATACTCCTTCACCTCAAAAAGCCTAGGGGACCCGGAGCTGCTCCAGGCGTCTCTAAACCTACAGCTTCTCTCTCCTAACTTTCCCCGCTCAGCCATCTCCTCGCCCCGGGCCATGTCCACCATCATCCGTCGGCCTCGCCGGCTAAGGACGCCGCCCCGCCGAGCGAAACCGGGCAAGACCCGCCATCAAGAGCTCAGAGAGCCGGGATAACCGGGCCACACGCTCAGCCTAGGCTACTGCTAGCCACCGCACACCCTACGGGACCCCGCTGCCATTCCCACTCACCGCCAGGCAGGAAAAGTGGAAAGCGGAAGCCGCGCCGCTCAGGTCCCGCCCAAAGGCGGGGCGGGGCGGGGCGGGATGAGGAAGTGGCGGGCGGGCTTCCGGTGGCTCTATGACTAGAGCCAGAGCGGGAAGGCGGGGCTGCGCGGCGCGGCGCGGAGGCTTCGGGTCCGCGGCAGGTGATGCTGCTGCGCGCCGCTTCGTGTGCGCTGCCGGTGGGGCATCGTGGCCTCGCGTCCTGCGTGGGACGCCGGCGAGGAGACGGAGTGGGTGAGGAGTTCGTCCAGGGGACTCTCAGCCCAGAGAGCCGCAGCTAGACACGCAGTGGACCTGGATGGACCCCGCAGTCTCCTTAGAGCCTTCTCGCGGCCGTGGAAGGACTCTGCCTTGTTCCCTAACTCACCCCCTCACTCGTGCTGTAGCGTTGAACAATAGTTAAATATTTAAACTTCCGGCCAAGCAGCAGCCGGGCTGGGATGTGTCCGATGAACCTTGGTGCCAGGGGGAAATGCTGCCACGCTGTGGGAAAGAGGTTCCGTTGTTTGTTTTTAATTTAAGAGCCTAACTTATTTCACAAAGGAATGGCCGATACTTGCCCCAAAGTAAACTGTCAATAATTAAACTGTCAGGGCATAGAGATCGCACAGAAGTACTTGTTCTTCCAATACATAAATAAAGGACTTCAAAAAGTCAACACGCGGAAAGGGGTGCGTTAAATGGGTCTCCTAATCTACGGGAACGGAAAGATTAGCTCTGGTTTGGTTGGTGCTCAAATTTTGTGATTGCTTGCCTGAACTACTTGCTCTGTTTGACTGCCTCTGGCGAATGTTGCAAGACCTCCTCGCTGTTGTGTGCCAAATAAAGCAAGTTTTTATTCCTGAGAGACTGTGAGTGTTCCCTTTGAGGAGCAAGCCGAGACATGTATGAGTAGTTAAAGTATAACAACAGTAACCATTATTTACCAAGGAGCAGACTTTGGCAGCTAATCTAAGGATCTAAAATACTGCAACTCGGGTATATGCTAATGGCTGCATATTGTATTAGCAGCCGTGGTTTTCTTATTCCTGTGTGAAAACCTGAAGGATTTGCTTAAAACCTGTGCAGAACAAACATACCCATAAGCGGCTTGAATCAGTGACATGTTCACTTCAGTAGATGGTTTCTCACAAGTTCTGCCGCCCAGTGTGTTGCTCTGTTTTTATCTCTAAAGGACCCAGGGTTCCCCACAAGTCTTGGGAATAAAAGGAAGCACAGTAAGGAAGGAACTGAGGAGGGGGTGCACCAGCGTGATCATGCGCAGTACACACACACAAAGGAAAGCAAGAAAGAAAGCAGCAAGCTTCTTTGGCTATTGGAGACCTAATCTTCACACTCCGATTTTAGGGCTCGATCTTCTGCTGTGTTAGGCAGGTCTGTGCAGGCCCAAGAACAGCATAGAGGGCAGCCTTCCTGGGGCCTGCATTACCTTATCCAAAGTTGATAAGTAAGATAGGCTCCCAAACCATGGGCTGACTTTTCAGTGGCGAGGTCAGCTTTTTAGTCTCCGTACTGATGCCCCTACAGAACGCATTCGCTCTGAGCCTTTCCTCCTGTATATCTAGAGGGCATCCTAGTTGACCTCTGCTCATTTGGGCCCCTTCGGATTAGTAAGTTAGTCTATATCTGGCCAGTCCTCGAGCTCCTTATCCTTTCTGGGAGAGGGGATAGTCACGGGTTGGTTTGCTTGAAAGAGTCTTGCTATGTAGCCCAGGCTCTACTTGAGCTCTGGGTCATTCTGGTCCAGCCTCTTAAGTAATGGGATGATGGGCAGTCACCACCACCGTTGTCTTAACTTGGATTCTAGTCTCCCAAATGACCTTCAGAATAGCATTATTAGATAACAACTAATACATTCTGCCTTGTTCTTAAGAAGCAGATTTTAGCAAGGTGTAACCCCCAAGACTTGAGAGGTGAAGACAGGAAGATTAAGAACCTTGGTAGGCGGCTGGAGAGATGGCTCAGCGGTTAAAAGCACTGACTGCTCTTCCAAACGTCCTGAGTTCAAATCCCAGCAATCACATGATGGCTCACAACCATCCATAACAAGATCCGGCTCCCTCTTCTGGAGTGTCTGAAGACAGCTACAGTGTACTTTCATATAATTAATAAATAAATAAATCTTACAAAAAAAAAAAGAACCCTGGTAGGTGTACAGTGAGTTTGAGCCATTCTGGGCTACTTGAGACCCTGTCTCAGAGAGGAGGTAGGGTGTCAAGGTAGTTCCCATTGGAGAGCAGACTAGGATGAGCTGTGTATACAAGGTTAAAGCAACATGCTCACATAGGGAACTCTGAAACAAAGGGAGAGCTGCACAATGTTTGTTATTGCACAAAGCCTTAAAAAATTGTAAGTTTGCTTTTCTCTCGAGAAGGTAATTCCTAGTAGACTTGTCATTTCTTAGTTTCTAAAGACTTTTTTAATGCTTATAAGTACAAAGTTAAATCTCTCTCTAACCATGTGTCAATGAAAGGAGTGTGCCCTGAATAAGATTCTGTTGTAATAATGTTATTATTTGCTCTGATTAAAAGATGCTGAAAGGTCTCTCCCCTGTACTTGGCCGTCTTTCCCTCCAGTAACCCTATACATATATATAACTTCTTTTGATGGAATTGGGTTTTATCCCTGAAGTTTTATTTCATAACCGTATTTTTACTCCTTTGCTTTTCATCAAAACACAATGCAAATGCATTTCTTTGTCGGCATGTTTGTAACTTTAAGAATTAATTGGGCTCATTATATTTTGAAGAGCATGCTGAAGAAGAAGAATAAATTTTAAGAATTAGTTGAGTAGTTACTGTGTACCAAGTACTGAAGTCGATGCTTCTCGAATACTGCCACTAATCCTGAACTAAATCACCCATCAAAGGTTCATGTTCTTATACAGGTTTTCCAGTTAACAACAGAAGACTTAAAAAGTAAAGCCGTATTCTAAACATACCTTATCAAAATCTCTGCTCACTCGAGTCTTGGCAGAAATGTTTTCTCTTTCCCCCCACCCCCCCAAGTGGAGTTGTGCTTTTTGAGTCTGTCACTGCTGACAAGAACTAAAGTCCCCGACTTGCCTACTGTCCAGGTGGTGGCAGCATGTCTCAGAGCTAGTGTGCTGGGGACGGCTTTCCCAGCCCTGCTGGTTGGCTGCTTGCTTGAACATGCATAACCTGCCTCTGTGCAGATTTCACTTCTCCAGTTATCGACCCATCAGTGATTCATCCCACTGCAGCCTCCTCTTCTGGGTAGATTGCACTTCGGGAGTTTCTCTTCAGCTTGTTTTATCTATGAAGTGTCTATCAGACTCTTTCTAGAAAACTCATTAGGGCCTATCAGGCGAGACAGTATTATTTCAGCTGTTATTTTTAACCAACACTTGATATTATTGGGCAGTACTGAAAGTATCAATATTAGCTACTACCACTAAGAAATATCTGCTTAAATTAAAGGCATGTGTATTACACTCACAGATTCATCGGTGTGGGATCTCAGGAAAAGCAGAATTAGTACTCAAAAGAGTAAGAAATTCAACAGGGAGTAATGCAAGATTATCATTTATGGGGCTAAGGAGACGGAGGGTTAAGATGCTGGCAATCAAGGCTGAATTCCATCCCCAGAGCCCAGCTCATGGAAGGTCAGACACACACACACAGATGGCTTTTGTTTTTGTTGATGACTTCTTGGGAGCTTGCTTTTATGCCTTTGCAGAGCTCATGCCTTTAAAGGGAGCTGGCAAACAACCACTGACTTTCCACCTAAGTCCTCCACACCCACCACTGCTCTGCTTGCACAGCTCTTCAGTCTGGGTTTACTGGCTTATCTCTCCTAGACAGTAACCTAGACAGTTTTGTAGAATGTAAACCCCAAGATTAGTTGCCTCAAAAGTATGAACATCACTGCATCATTGTTACAGTCCAGGTGTGTGTGGCACTTGCCACGCAAGTGCCTAGTCCTGTTCCTGTGTGTGACCTACATCCTTTGCCCTTTATCATTTAATGTCTTTGTTAGTTTGTTTGAAACAAGGGATTTGAGTTGTTGTTCTGTTGATGTGGAGAGAAATTGTGACCAAAGAAACTTACAAAAGGAAGCAGTCGATGGGGAGCTTAATGTGTGAGAGGGTTACTCCACCATCAACCATAGTAGGGAGCTGGAGAGGTAGCTGAAGGCTCACATCTAAATCACAAGTTGCAGGCAGAGAATAAGCTAGACTGGGCGTGGCTGAGCTTTTGAAATCTCAAAGCCCACCCCTTCCTCTAACAAGGCCACGCCTCTAATTCCTTACTAAACAGCCCATCCACTGGGAACCAAGTATTTAAATAGCTGATCCTAAGGGTGCCATTCTCATTCAAACCACAGAGTATTGCTAAGTTGGCCGTCCTAGTCTTGAACTTGCTATGGTTTTAAATAGTAGATTTCAGGGTATATAGTGTTACTTAAATAACTGGTAGTGTTGGAACAAATTAAGTAAATTAAATCCTGGGAATTTGTGACACTTGTGTTAAAGTGCTGAGGCTTGGACGATTTTGAAAGTGATAAAGCTGTTTGTAGATCAATAAATACCTCGTGGTTATATCCCATTAATGAACGAAGTTTACGTAGTTGCTTAATGCTTTCCAAGTATGCAAAATTATCTACAGGAAGGAAGGTCGTGATTCATCATTTTCATTGATAAGATAAAAAGAATTAGTTCTAGACTATAGGTGCTAAAACTTAAGATAAGAGTAGCTAGACTACAGATCTAACTAGAGATACTGGAAGCGGGATAAGGATGTATCTGCAGACTAGATGCCCTTTCTAGATATGTTTTAGCCTTGCATTCCCGGTGCAGACTGCACCATCCTTGGTCCTTTGCCTGCCAGGGCTATTTCCATACAGTTTTGAGCCAGTTGGAGAAGGGAGGTGGTTGTTTTATCTTTTTCAGTCAGTGCGGGTGGCTGTATGTTGCCGATTTGGGTCATTTTTAGGCTTTTGTTCACATAATACTGAAAATTGGATGCCTGCTGTTCTTAACACTGCTCATAATTCTTAATTTCCAGAATGCCCTGCATATGCACAGGCGGCCAACAAATGTCCTGTAGTTGGAGGACGCCCTTTCGAAGGAGGAAAATGCTCTAGTAAATTCCTGCAATGCTCTGAGCTGTGTAATCCTGTTAAAGTTTGAGAGGCCTCTCGGACTTTCTTCCCGAGTCTCGATGCTCAGATGTCAGTCCTATCTCTTAGATGAGTCAGCTGGCTGCTATGTCAAGATGCCCTTTGTTTCACTGCTGGATTTTTCTAGTCACCAAACAGAAGTTATTCGCCCATTGAGAAAAGCAATCCATGTATTAGATTCACACTTTGGTGTGAAGTCTTCGTTGACAAAATCGGCCCAGCTTTACCACATCGCTTTTTAACTTTAAGCTTCTGCATATAAGTACATGGCTTAAATAGCAGTTTTTCCGGAATCATGCTATCAAGGACATTTTAGGGTCCCATTTAAGACTTTTGTGAAATGCGATTATGAGAAAGGTTTTTGAAAACTACTCTTTGATAGAATTGTGCCTTGCTGGTTTGACTGTCAAGAAACTTTGAGCCAAATTTGAAATTCATGTTGACCATCCATATGTCCTAAGCATACACTCTACCAGTGAGCAACAGGCCAAGCCTCTACATTTCTTCAGATTATTTTTTCCTAGGGTAGGTATCCTGCATAACATTTGTTCACGCTAAGTCCTTTGTTAAGGGGCTACCTTTAAGTGGAGTGTGAAATTCCACACTTGACAGAAACCCCTGATTTGTAACAACTACTTATTTGCTATTCAAACTCTTGCACTCACTTTTTTTAATCTTGTATTATAACCATTAAGAACCACTCCTTCAAATTCAGAACTAAAGAAAGGAGGAAATCAAAATTGCTTCCTAAGGTCTAATTCTGAAAGCCAGTCTGTGTCCTTAGGGCCACTGACCCCTACCCCCGGCCCCAGTGTAAAGTATGTATTTGGAATCTAGTTTTTAAAAGGAAAGAAACATTGAATGTGCCAGGCTATAAATAAAGCTTGCTAGTCCGTTACTTACAAACATCTAGGTACCAACATTCCTTCATTCCTCACTCACATTTTATGCTTTGGGATCTCCCAACTTAAGAAGGGAAACAGTCTGAATTCAGAAGTTCCACTTGGATGTGTATGTGCCCTCTTAGCCCTTTATAAGTAATACTATGATTTTTCCAGAGGCTGTAAATTTGGAATTTTAAATTTTTTAAATTTTCAACTTTTAATTTTCCATTTTACTTTTAACATTAGATTTCTACTGTATTACACATAATACACAATATCTACCTTCAGACAGATCTGTATTCTTGAAATTATCTTTTCATGTCTGCTTTTGAATATAAGAATACATTACAATTGTTATATTGTTAATGAACATAGAGGCTTAAGAATCTGATTTAATATTTCAGTTTATTTTTATTCTCTTGTGGAGCAAGGAAATCCAATATTTCTGAACCTTGGTTCCGATATCCATAAAAAATAACGATGCCTATTTTCTGCAAAATAATGAATAAACATGAACTCCTTTTACAATTAAGTATACTGCAATCCATAGTATTTTTGTGTGTGTGTTGATTATTGGATGCATACAATGATCATTAAGAGGTTAGTGTTTACTAAGGTCTTCATTTAAGCTTGTATTTGCCTATAAACCTAATACTTGTAAGAGGGGCTGGGGAGACAGAATCAGGAGTACAAGGCTATGTGAGACTCTAGCTCAAAACAGGAAAGTCCTCTGTGCTATGAATACATACTTATCACAGCCCAAGTGAAAAGAGCATCTCTGAAAAAAAAAAAAAAAAAAAAAGATAGAAAGTTATTTCTAACACTATTAAGAAAATGATAAAAATTAAATGAGTTTTTTTTTGCTTTGTGCTACAGTAAGATTTCAAAGAATATAGAGGAAAATGAATTTTTATGGGTTCATATTCAAATGTTTGCACCCTAGAAAATATGAATGCTTAGCCACCATTTTCTGACCATCTTACTCTATAAGCAATCCAGGAAATACTCTTTCTTGCATCTGTTTTCCAATCTGCTAACCCCTTTTATACTTCAGGAAACTAAACCCACATATGGTTCTATAAATTATTCATGTGTATATCCAATGCATATGTAATTTGTCCATATACGTTAGTCTGTAATATGCCCCTCACACCTCCCCACATACACGTACAATAGAATGAAGACTTACCGGACTGGCCAAGCTCCCATGTAAACTCTCAGTATGATTGAGGCCGATTTATTGTAGATCTCTGCAGTCCTGAGATGCTTTACAGGGCAGTGATTCAGTGTCTAGACTATGGACCCAAACTGCCTGGTTTGAACTGCTAGTTGCTGGAACGATGGAGCTACTATGAGAATGTACCCTAGAGATAACCAACGGCTGTACTCCGGAGTCCATCACCATGTCTGTATCAGGACCTTGGTTCTTTCAGCTCCATAGCTAATCATGGCAAAAATGGTCGAGCTAGCATGCCTGTAGATATAAAATCCTCCAATAACCAACTTATGTCCTTTGTTTTGTTAAGCCTTCCTTAGGCTACATAGTCTAGAGTACTCCACCCAACATACCTCCCCTGTCACTTGCATTTGGGGTCACACTTGAACTGTTGAGTGATAACCCACCCAGTCTTTCCCAAATCCTTCCCCATCTCACAAAAACCCTACATATGTATTCCTCTCTTGGCATGTCCTCGGGTAACAAAATCAAGACACCAATTTTGGTGCCCAGGACATTCGTAGTCCCTGGCGTAAGATGGAAGCTTATGTTGACCTGGGACAATGTCCCAGTAGAGGTAAACACTGTCGTAGGTGTAAGAATACAAGGGCTCAGAAAACAGACTGGGGTTAATGTCTAAAAGACAGCAAGATTGGCTGGATAGTGCTAACCTGTGTTGGAGTCCTAAAGAAGGGAAATGTGGGAAGCACTGTGCTAATGTATAAAGAGGCCTTTAGCACAGAACAGAGCCAGCTGAACTGCGGCGGAAGAGCTCATTGCTAAGAGGCACAGCACTCTGCTTCCATGTGGGCTTTGAATATGTAGGCAAGTCTGTTACAATGAAGGCAGAGAAAGGTAGGATCCTGATGAACAGAAGTAAGATGAGGTCATCTGGTCGGTACCCATAGACTCCCTCTGATTTAACTGGTATGCCTGGTGTGTTGGAAAAACTCTTGCCTCCCTCCTCCCTGAACTGCCCTTCACTGCCATTCCTGGCTGCCAAGCCAATCACTAGGATTAAATCCCAGCACACACCAACTAAGACAAGTGACATGTTCTGGCAGAAACCAGGAGAGTACACCTGGGACTAGATATTAACAGTACTTGATTCTGTGGATTGAAAGCTATTATGATAGAGCCAAATGACAAACTGAAACTGCCTCTTGTTCCAAGACAGATCAGACACGAAAGTGTATGTTGGGAGAAGACAAAGATTTGCGCCCCAATTTCAGACCTAAAGGATGGAGGGGAGATGTTCCTGTCTGGAGGCATCAATTTGCCAGGCTGTTCGCTAAAATTGGAGAATTGGGGTCTTGGAGAATGACTATGAACCTTCACTGACTGAACCAAACAGTAACTGAGATCCGAGCCCCCTAGCCTGGACTCGTGCTTCAGCATAGCAATATTACCACATATACAAAGCATGCAACCATTGATTTGTCAAGCGCGTTTGTTCTATTCCATTTGGAAAAGAAACACCTTCACAAAATGCAGGCAATAATGGGGAATGAGTTTTGCCTCAAGGCTGTTAACGCCTCCACCCCCAATCATAGTAAAAATGGATTAATTTGAATCATTTAAATGTTCTTTAGATCAATGGCCTGATCCCCTTTATCAACCACATTGTACTGATTGGATACAAGGAAGAAAAGACAGCCTCTGTGCTGAATACTGTTGTAAGACGTGGGTGCTCCCGATGGAGAGGGGTAAATGTTATAAAGATTAAAAATTCTCCAACTTTTTTTTAAATGTTCCTGCATGTTCCTGTGTGTGCATGCATGTAGAGGTCACGTGTTCCCCTCAGGAATGCCATCCACCTCCTTTGAGATAGGGTGAACCCCCGGGATCCTCCTCTCTGTCTCCCCAGCACTTAGATTACAAATACCTCCCACCATGCCTGCATTTTTTTTTAAAGATTTATTTATTTATTATATTTAAGTACACTGTAGCTGTCTTCAGACACTCCAGAAGATGGTGTCAGATCTTGTTACAGATGGTTATGAGCCACCATGTGGTTGCTGGGATTTGAACTCCGGACCTTCGGAAGAGCAGTCGGGCGCTCTTATTCACTGAGCCATCTCACCAGCCCCATGCGTGCATTTTTATGCGTGTTCTGGGAACTGAACTCAGATCCTCACGTTTGTAAGGCAAACACCGGCTCAACTATTGCCCAAGCCCAAGCTTTCCTACTAGAGAAAGGCGTTTAAAGGTCCTGTGCTCACACAGTGTTAGTAATGGGGAAAGGTGCCATGGAGAGGCTATAGAGATTCCAGTGGAAGAATCATAGCTGAAGCTTTTCCAATTCAGGAGCAGGGTGATGCCACAGAGACCTGAAGCCCCAGTGAGGTAACTGTTCTCATGGCACTGAACCCAATAGAGAGAGACCCAGAACACAGGACATGAAAGCTTGCTCTTCTAGCCCCTTCAATCATTCCAGAAGTATTTATTAGTCCACATTCTATAAAAAGAAAACATTCTTCCCTTCTTCTGTCTCCATCTTGCATTTATAACACAATGCACTCACAATGTTTACTCGACAAATTAAAACCCACTATGATTATTTATTTTGATGTTCCGAATATCCCTGGTTGGACCAATAGAAGCCCCCAAGTGCCTGTACCCTTTTCTTATGTCATCACTCATTGGCCCTTTTATTAATTTTTGATACAAGAAGATGCCTCAGACTCATCTGCATTCTCAGCTCCAACCCTAGGATTAGCTAGGTTTCTGAGGAGCCCTGCTTATTTTCCATAGCAAATGGTATTCCGTGTCCAAAACCTCAGGGCTGAGTTTGTTCAAGCTACTGGCACGTCACTTCTTGTAGTTCTCAGCAAACAGTTACACTCCTATCTCTAGCTACTTTAACATATTGAAAAACACAAGTTTGGGTTAATCATGGTCATACGAGCCTTAATCCCAGCACTCAGGAAACAGACAGGCAGATCTCTGTAAGTTCAAAGCCAGCCTGGTCGACATAGTGAATTCTAGGCTAGCCAAGGCTACACAGGGAGATCCTGCCTCAGCAAAGCAAAAAGCAACAAAAAAAAGTATTCTGATCCCCTCAGGATCATATTAGGAGTGTGTTCTAGGAGCTGGAGAGATGGCTCAGTGGTTAAGAGAACTGACTGCTCTTCCAGAGGTCCTGAGTTCAATTTCCAGCAACCACATGGTGGCTCACAACCACCTGTAATGGGATCCAATGCCCTATTCTGGTACGTCTGAGGACAGCAACAGTGTACTCACATGCATAAAATAAATAATTCTTTTTTTTTTTTTTAAGGAGTGTTTTCTAGTTTTCCCTTCTGCCATATTTCAAACTCACCCAATAGACAGAAACCTGACTGGCATTAACTTCAATATTCATTCACTCCAGCGTACAGTATACAGAAAGTAATTGCAGAATTACTCCCTGATATTATCATGCAAAAAAACAAAAAACAAAAATCTTACTGGAGTTTTAGGTGGCCTGCCTCTTCTCATTCATTCAGTTATCATTCAGCTTTGGTCTCTGAAGTGCCAACTGTGGAGCAAATTTAATAAGTCAAGCGTGGGCCCCAAGTAGCCATGTGTTGACCATGAACAGGGGATTCAACACTCTAGGCTGTCTAGGTTACTAGATTTAAATAGTTAGATTGTCTGACACAAAACAGTTTATATTGAGCAGTAGTAACTGATCACAGCTTTGTCCCGTGAGTCTTGGTGCTTGTAATCATGTCACTAGGAATTGCCACCTCAGCTGAATTAAAGGGCAGGCCTCCCCAGTGATGCTGTTTAATCTGTAAAGAAGAAGACCATAATAGATTGGTTTTGAGTCATTTCTATCCAGATAAAGTACATGAAAGTTGATTCTCAGTTGTCTCTTTTTATATCTTGAATTATGACCATATCCTTAAAACACACACACACACACACACACACACACACACACACACACACACACACATACATCAGGTTTTATAAGGTATAAAACCAAATCCTTCCGAACAAATATTTAGGAAATTATTCAAATGAAAAGGCGCTGTCAAAAGCAGTGCTCCCTGAGTGGAAGGCTGGTACTCTCAACACAAAAACAATGGAGTTTTTAGGAAGTGTACTGTTGGAGTTGGAACAGAGATTAAGAGATTAGGGTTGTGTGTGATATGCTGCCCCCCTCAAGCTTCCAGAGGACAAGTCGCTCATGCCTTCATAAGGGTTTCTTCTCATCTGGGGTACTTCATTGTAATTTGCTAAATACAAGTTGCAATTTACACTTAACTGCAGTGGTTTGAATGAGAATACCCCCATAGGCTCTTGTATTTGAATACTTGATCAGCACTTGGTGAAACTATTTGGGAAGGATTAGGAGGTGGGGCCTTTTGGAGTAGGTATGTGAAGGGGCTGGCTTTCAGACTTCAAAAGCCTCCCTACCATCCCTGATATTCTTATTTTGCTTCCTGCTTTCAGATCAAGATGTGAGCTCTCAGATGCTCCTGTCAACATGTCTTCCCTCTACCATTGTGGACTCTGACCCTCTGATACTATAAGCCCAATTAAGTGTTGCCTTTTAAATGTCTTGCTTATGGTGTTTTTTTTTTTTTTTTTTTTTGCCACAGTGTGGTAGTTTAAATATGATTGACCCATGGGGAGAGGCACTATTAGAAGGTGTCACTGTGGGGGTGGGCTTTGAGGTCCTAAACTCAAGCTTTTCCCAGTGGGGAAGAGAAAGAGCCTCCTTCTGGCTTCCTGCAGAAAACAGTCTCCTCCTGGCTGCCTTTGGATCAAAATGTAGAACTTTCTACTCTTCCAGCACCACGTCTGCCTACATGCTGCCATGCTTCCCACCATGATGGACTGAACCTCTGAGACTGTAAGCCAGCCCCCCAATGAAATGTTTGCCTTTATAAGAGTTGCCTTGGTCACGGTCTCCCTTCACAATGAAACTCTAACAAAGACACATGCCAATAGAAAAGTCACTACTCCGTGTGCCATCCTAGCAATAATATGAAAACAGAGCAAACATGGATGCATGCATTCATACTGACAGAGTCTTCGGGGAAGGCTTTCCCCCTGTGCTTCTGTGGTTGTTAGCATCAGTGCTGGCTACCCTCCGGCAGAGTAGCTTTAGCTGGGAGTATGAGAAGTGTAGACTACTACTCTCACCAGCCTGAGAGCCATACATGAGCTTGCCTGTCTTCCTTGGCGTTTTACCCTCGCTGTTCACTATTTTCTCTTCACTAAAACCAGATTTGGTGTTGTGTCCTCACAGTGCTTGGCCTCTTTTCTGTGAACTTGTATAACCAAGAAGATGTTAGGGAGATAAAGGAAAATCACTTTTAATTTTCGAAAAGCACACTGACCTAAGTTATAAGGCCACATGCAGGCAACTGCTGTACAGATGGGCCTGGTTTGATACTATCTCACCTAAATGGCTTTCAATAAATCTATCTGTAGTTATATAACTAGTCATAATTATAGATTTGTGATTAGTTAGTACGCCTGTCTGTTGACTTCCAGTTCATTTCCATCAAAGCCTTCAGCATCGGTTTTACATTGATGGGCTTGCTCCTAGTGTTAAGACAGTCTAGCTGGAGTTCCTTTAACAGAGGTTAATTTTTAAGCCAAATGTTACTGCATGTCTAGGTAGGCAGCTTAAAGACAGCCCCCAGTTATATCCACTTCCTGGCATCTCTGCTCTTTCTTTATCCCTTCATCTGCCTTCCCTCCTTACCCTACCTCACCAATTTTTTTTTTTTTAGCTCTTTCTTACTTTTTAGTACAAAAATATATTCCAGTCTCATCTTCTGCTTTCTCAGCTCCAATCCTAGAATCAGCTGTTTTTCTAGGAGTCCTTTCTAGGAGGTCTGAGTCGGGGGACATCCCGCTCTGGATCCTACCCCCTCCTCTGGCTGCCACCTCGCTCTCCTTTTTTAGCCTCTCACAGAAGCCAGTTGTCATCCTCTGAAAAGCTCTAATGAAAAGCAAGGACCAAAGGATGACTAAGGGCCAGCAGCCAGGGAGGAAATCAATCCTGTCATTGCGAGTGGGTCTGGAGGCACCCTCTTCTTTCCAGTGGAGCCAGAGATGGCACCAACTTGGGCTAAGCCTTCGAATGTGGTTTTGCAAGGGCTCAGCCTAGTTGTGTCTAGATTGCCGGCCAAAAGACCCTGTAAGGTGCTAAGTTGGGTGTTTGAAGTTGTTCAGTTTTGGAGTAATTTATTATTAATTCATAGATAACCAATAAAGAGTCTTTTATCTTTTTTTTTTTTAATCCCAAAAGACCTTTCTACTTCCCATTTTCTTATTATAGCTCTAACTAGCATTTCCAAGTAAAACAGGAGTTATGAGACCCTGGCTACACATTAGACCATCTGAGAAGTACCTTCACTCCACAAATGCAATTCAATTCAATTTGTCTAGGGTGGAACTCCAGTCTCAGTCACTTTCAAAGTCTCCCATGGATTTCTAATGGGTACATGAAGAATCACAGATGGATCACACTTATTTACTTATTTATTTGGTACTTTCTGAGTGCTGGGTTGGAAAGTGATAATAGAGAATACAATGTGATACTCACCCACCTTCTAGGGAAAGAGACCACCAGGCAAAGCAAATTTTAATCGCAATAATGACAAACGATCCAATAGAGTTGCAAGATAATGGAAAGAAGATGGAGCACCCTAAGTCAGCTCGTTAAAATCAGAACAGGGGTCATCTAGAAAAACATGGAGACCAGCCTCAAGATAAGTATAAAACCAGTGAGCGTGGATGTGGTGGAACGAAGAATAAGAAGGGAGGACCCCTTAGGGAGTAGGGGGCTGCTGACCGACTTCTTCTTCTTTCTTTCTTTCTTTCTTCTTCTTCTTCTTCTTCTTCTTCTTCTTCTTCTTCTTCTTCTTCTTCTTCTTCTTCTTCTTCTTCTTCTTCTTCTTCTTCTTCTTCTTCTCNNCTCCTCCTCCTCCTCCTCCTCCTCCTTTTTTCTTTTTCTTTTTTGAGACAAAGGTTAGGTGTCCCAGGCTGACCTTGAACTCCTGTCTTCTTGGTTTGCCTCCTGAGAGCTGGGGTTGCAGCAGGGCGCCACAGTGCTTTGCTCAGGAGACCTTGAAAGTTAGCTGTGTTGACTCTGATAACACATGTTATTTCTGGATGACCACAGACTCCATTCTCATCCTCTGGCTGTAGCTTATTCAGTCCTTTCTTTTTAGGTACCTTTGCCCCAAGCTGAAGTGTGTCTTTCTCCAGAAATCAGTAGAATATGAGCTGATGTCAACATCAGACTTTTTTATACGTATGTTATTTTATTTTTGAGGATTTTATACATGAACTCTGTATTTACATCCTTCTGTTCTCCACCCCCACCCCAATTTTCTCATGTTTCCTTAACTCCTTCTAAAATTCATAATCTCTTCTTAACTATTATCATTACGTATGAATGCATATGTACATATACATTTATGTTATATAAATATAACAATAATATTATACACACCCACAGTCTGGTGGGTTCATTTAGTGTTCTCATATGTTTAGGGCTGACCGATTGGCATTCTAGTTTGGAGCCTAGCCTTTAATGGCTGAGTCATCTCTTCAGCCCAGGGCTGGCCACATAGGGTTAGATAACCAATGGGGGAGGGGGGACCCCTCCCTGGAAGAGACTGATTCGTCCTCTCTTAATAGCCATTAGCTGCCTGTGGCTCTTCATCTCCAGGTAGGGACTTGTGAGTGATAGCATTCATGTTCCTTGTTGACAATTTGGTCCTTGCTTTCTTTTCAAAGAGCAGTACTGCCCAAGATGTTTCTGCCCAGAGTGTCAGGGCGAGCGTACACTTTTTTGCTGTGGATCCCTGACACAGAAGGATGCCGACTTTCCAGCTGCAGTCTGCTCACCTGTTGGGCGGGGCTCTTCATTTTTTATTAAGTGGTGAAGACACATAGTATTCCCACTGCCTAATCTGGATGCTTTGAACTTTTCAAGCTGTTTTTCCTTCTCCTTTAGTCTGGATGGCCGCTGGGTCCCCACTAGAGGAGGAACCATCATAGGGAAACACAGCTGAACTTTACTGTGGCCAAAAGAAAAAGAAAAAAAAAACAATTACAAGGTCTGGACATCGAGCCTGAGGCTGGTGTTTAAAAAAAAAAAAAAAAAAAAAAAAAAGCTTATGTCTGCATAACTTACCTTGTATCTCTTCAGTAAATCAAACGTGCAATTCCACTTGACTGCATCCAAGTCACTTAGATGTCTGCCAACAAGAACATTAATGAACTCAGTATCTCATGCAGGTTTGTTCATGTAGAGCACACGATTGCTCAGCCTTCCTTCCAGCTGCTGCCTGGGCTCCATCTGAAGGAGGTGGAAGGCTGGACCAGGATATTGCACGCCATGGTCTTCAGTTCCTCTGTCTGGTTTTACGCTGGCATGGCTTTGAAAAGTAGTAATTCTCATCCTGAAAAAACTTTATGAAGCTTGGCTGCTTTCAGCCTTCGACCTTTCTACCTTTCTATAAGTGCCCATGGCATGGCACCTAACTGATTATATAGTAGTACTCTTGCTTTTTTGGGTCTCAGTTTACCTTGGTGGATTTATAGTTGGGAGATTATTCCAGAACACATTGTTCCTCCTTAGATGTCTCCAGATGGTATGAGACCACTAAAAGAAACGTGCTAAAGTTGTTCCGAATCTGTCAAAGGTGTAATAGAACTTTAAAGGGATCACTTGTTCCCAAACTTTTCTGCAGGTGGAATCTAAATGAAGGTCTATAAAATTCTAAGTCCCAGGTTATGTGCCAGACTAATTAAATCACCACTTCTAAGGATGGGTTTCAGGCATCAGTAGTAGTTTGACGCCACAGGTCATCCCCATGTGTAGACATGTTTGGAAACCACAGATCTGGACAAGGCTGTCAGCGACATGGCTGCGGTTCATTCTCCCCTGCCCAGCCCTACCATTGGTGATACATTTTTGGCTTTTTAGCATCTTTCTTATCTCCATCCACAGAGAACTCTGAGCATGTGAGCCTAAGCAGGAACACTGGGACAGACATAAATGAAAGGGGACAACCATTGAGGGGGCAAAGACCAAGATGTGGATGTAAAACAGATGCCTGCACGTCCTGCTGGGTTGATGCTAATTTTTAAGCATGTTACAGATAACTAAGTTTCTTTTTACCTCTTGCAGTTTCAGACACCAAAGACTTCTCAGTTTGTGAACTCTGTTTAATGAGATACAAGTGTCTCATGCTGTAAGCTTTAGAATTCCCTTGCTTCAGGACTCGGTTGTGTTCGTCAGGTACAGGCTGAAACAGGGAGTCCATTGAGTAGGGAGTGAGGACTGTCCATTTGTCCTGCTTAAATAATCACAATCTGATGTAAAAAGGTAGGTATTGAAAACCTTAAGTTTCTGCATGTAGAATACACAGTACTTATTTATGTAAATAACTACTTAACTGTCCAGAAACTGAAAGGAAGGTGATTTTTTTAAAATATATTTATTATATGTAAGTACACTGTAGCTGTCTTCAGACACTCCAGAAGAGGATGTCAGATCTTGTTACGGATGGTTATGAGCCACCATGTGGTTGCTGGGATTTGAACTCCAGACCTTCGGAAGAGCAGTCGGGTGCTCTTACCCACTGAGC
>NC_034600.1:38428698-38456026 GCF_900095145.1 Mus pahari | reverse complement strand
GCAGTTATTTTGCTAGCTGTACCTTGGGAGAGATAGACTGAAATAAAATTATAACTCAAGTTTTTGGATGATTGCAATTATCCAAATAGGTGTGGACACTTTATAATAAAGTTTTGAAAAAAATCTCTCTCTCTCTCTCTCTCTCTCTCTCTCTCTCTCTCTCTCTCTCTCTCTCATATATATATATTAATCTTTAGACAACTTAGAAACAATGGATATTTAATTTCTGATCTATTGCTTACTTAAAACCTTCCATGCTGATACGTAAAAGTTCTAGACCTTGTGCTTAATTAGACACAAAGCTATAATCTAATCATTCATAATATCTCTTAGGAAAAAACATTCAGGAAACAATTCTGGTTGGGAAATGCATGTATGTATGTATGTATGTATGTATGTATGTATGTATGTATATGTATATAATATAACATAACTGATATATGTACTATATATAATTGCTTTGTATATAATTGTTTGGGGTGTTTTCATATGAAATGAGTCCCACAGGATACAAGAATTTAGCTCACAGTTTCTGGGTGGCTGGAAAGTCCTGACTCCTTGACTAACTCACCACATGTTGATTGGCAGTCAGCACCAGTGGGACCACATCACGTATGGGCCAGGCCAGGCTTACTACCTAAGAGCGCCGGAGAGATGGCTTGGTGATTAGAAGCACTGGCTCCTCTTCCAGAGCACTGTGTTGGATTCCCGGTCCCACATGACAGCTAGCAACCATTTATATAACTCTAGTTCCAGGAGATCTGAAACCTTCTCCTGGCCTCTGCAAGCAGTGATCACACATTGCATGGACATACACACAGACCAAAACACATAAAATAAAATAATTAATCTTTAAAAGAAACCTTCAGGGGCTCCAGGACGCTTCCTGGCCAAGGCATGCAACTAAGGACTTCTTTCTTGGCGTTAGTCCAAGACCCCACCTTTTAAAAGGACAGCTACCCCTAACTATCACCATGCAGACCCAGGCTACACTATATGAACCCTCACAGAGACACAAACTCTACTAAGCCTCAACAGGATGTAATGCACATGCACCTTATTAGAAACAAACTTTTGTCTGAGATGTGGAAATTACGATGGTCATCGTTTTTCTTTTTTTTTTTTTTTTTTTTTTTTTTTTTTTTTTTTTTTTTAAAGATTTATTTATTATATATAAGTACACTGTAGCTGTCTTCAGACACTCCAGAAGAAGGCATCAGATCTTGTTACGGATGGTTATGAGCCACCATGTGGTTGCTGGGATTTGAACTCCGGACCTTTGGAAGAGCAGTCGGGTGCTCTTACCCACTGAGCCATCTCACCAGCCCGGTCATCGTTTTTCATATAAAAATTTTAGCTGTATCATTACTGAGAAAATTAAGGATAGCTGTAGTGTCTTACTAGCGTGCGTAGGACATAGAGTCAAGGGCCTGTGTCTGCATTACAGTTATTCTAATATACAGTGGCATTTTACTAGTCTTTTGCTAAAATCCCTTTTTAATGTACAAGTTTACATTTTTGTCCCAGAGGGCACTTATGCCAATCCACAGAAAATGTCATCTCCTATCTGCCAGTTTCAAATTTCATTCCAAGGAAGGGCTGCCATTGTATGCATAGGCCAATAGCCACTAATCACCATATACTGTGACTTTGAATTCACATTTGTATGTGAATGTAAATCTTTCCAGAAATTAACTCAGTGACAAGGTTACAAGTTAGAGGTGGCATTCCCCATCTCATCACAGAAGCAGTTATATCTGGAGAAGCCGCCTTTGGCCTGTTGTCGTTTGCTTTTTGTTTTGTCTTGTCAAGCAGTGGACTATCATGTAGGTTAAACACCCTAACTTCTAGTTAAGATTATTCTATATCCATTTCCTACCTCCTGCTCCTTTTGCAGAATGCTGGCTTATTAAAACACACTAACAGGAGACAATTGTCCCGGTTAGCTTCGGTTGTCAATTTCATACAACATACAGAAAGATCAGTTGGTTATGGTTTGAGTCAGATTTACCATCATCTGGGCCTGAGTCAGTCTGTGTTACTTTGGGATTTTTTTTTTCAAAGAAGGCCAGAAAATAATACAGACAGAAGCAAGAAACTCAGTGCTGGCCCCCAAAGCAGCAAAGCATCGCCGCTTCTGGGTCACCAAGTAATGCCATGAAGATGTTTGTCTCAAGCACTGCTCTGTGTAGTTACACCTCAAGTTATAGCAGAAATCAGAAGAAAAAAAAAGATGACAAAGAATATTTGCATGCAAGCCTACCCACAGCCAAAGGCCATGCATCTTTCAAATGTTCAAATAATATTTGCTTGCTAAATTTGCCTGCAACTGTGAAGAGGAAGAAAGGGGAGGGGACCAAGAAGAGTATGACCAGCACATGAGTCTTTTCTAAGCCACAGCCCTCCCCATGTATGTATCCATTCCCTGAATGAACTCCAGCTCACTAATTAAGTATTCCCTGTCTACTTTTCCTTACAGTTCTGCCACCTGAGCCATCACACAGACAAGAGGAGTCCCTTCGTCTGGTTTCTTCAATCCCTTGCGCGTGCTGCTGAGTTATTCATTTTCATTACTATGTAGTATTCTGTTGTGTAAACTCATAGCCACCTGTTTCAGCCATCCTGTTGGGATGAACATTTGTCCTAGACGTGTGCCCCTACTCCATATAATGTCACTATGGATATTCTAAATGCACCTCCCCCTCCCCCTTTTCCAATGTTTTGAGACAAGGTCTTGCTATGTAGTCCATTCTGACCTCGAACTCATGAACTTCCTACTCAGCCACTCAAGTGCTGGGATTATGTTCTCAAACCACCGTGCCTGGCTACTGTGGGTTCTCTTCCACCAGCTCTTGGTGCTTGTAGGCTCATATTTCTATTGAAATTATTTCTTTAAATCAATGATAAACGTGCCACTGTTCTTTGGGTTATTCTAAGATGGTGGATGTTTTCTGGACACATTGATAGGAATTTCCATCCAGGGAATCCAGGGGCTGAGGAGATGGCTCACTTAGTAAAGGGCTTATTACACAAGCATGAGGACCTGAGTTCAAATCCCAGCATCAATCTATAAAGGGAGGTGTGGCGGCATGTGTCAGTAATCCCAGTAGTGGAGGGAGAGGGGCTTAAGACACGAAGGAGGCTTCTCAGCTAATCTAGCCAAGTCAGTGACTGAGCTCCTGGTTCAGTGAAAGTCCCTGTTGAAAAAGAAAATGGATGAGGAACAATAAAGACATCTAACTCGGGCCTCTAGCCTCTGTATGCATGTGCAAAGCAGTGCACACAGCATAGGTCCGTGACGCCCTGGACAACACCAAAAGACAGTGCTCTGCAGAGTTCCCTTTTGTTTGGGTTTCCATGAAGTCCCGTGCTCAGGGTCATTATAGACTGACCTCTCACAGGGCTCCAGACTCTTCAACATGATTCCCATGCTTATAGAAACAAACACAGTTGGCAAATGCCAGAATTTATTGTTGTTGTTGTTACCATAGGACTTTTACATAAATGCATGTACATACTGTTACACATTTATTTTGTGTGTATGTAAATCTGTGAAAGCACATGCATGATTACTATAGCACATATGTATGGAGCTCAGAGGACAACGTACGAGTCTGCTCTTACCTTGCTTTTAGACAGGGCATCTCTTGTGTCTGCCATCTCTGTGTGCATGCCCACAAGCTTCTACCCAATCCTGTTTCTTCCTGCCACCATGGCAGAGGAGTGCCAGGATTACAGTGAGTACCACAACATTTATGCTGGTTGATGAGAACTCAGATGGCCAGGCACATGCAGGAGAACCTTTCACCCACTGAGCCATCTCCCTTCTGAAGACTCTCGGTGTGTGGAGAGCAGTTCCGTTCATCTATTTCTGGAGGACCCTGCAAGGATCATTCTGACTGATGTTATATAATATCATCCTGACAGCTTGATTTTATTGATCTGGGGCACACAATTAAGATTATTTTAGGGACATGAATGAGTTAAAATGACAGAACTAGAAAAATATCTAAGAAGAGTTGCCGATTACCATTGTGGGGATGAGAAGTTGTTCAGGATGGAAAATGTCATGATAAAGGTAGCAGATGGAGCCAGGTGTGGTGTCTCATGCTTGTAACCTTAGCACTTAGGAGGCAGAGGCAGGAGGATCGACACAGACTTGAGGCTAGTCTGGTTTACATAGCAAATTCTAGGTGAGCTATAGCAAGATGTTATCTCAGAAAAACAAAATTATGGCAATAATGACAAAAGGAACCCATCACCCAAGGAACCCATCATGCAAGGAACCCATCATGCAAGGAAACTACCATTCAAGGAACCCACCATCCAAACTGTTGCTGATGTACTATGTTCTTAAGTCCCTGTACATATCACACCACATGTAAATGGGAACAGAAATGGTTTTTCTCTTAGAGTTAGAATTTTTTTTAATATCATGCATCTTGATATTCCAAGAAGAACCTTATATTTCAAGGCACGCTGGGTGTTCCAAGAAATAGACTTTTGAAAACAGTAAATTATGGCATGGTTCAATATATTGGGATAAATGTCATAGGGAGTTGGAATATGTGCTTAAGAACCATGTAATGAGAGAGGCCACAGCTTCGTCCTTGTCTGGGTACAATAGACTGTTGTCTGGATCCTTCTCTTTAACCGTGAGACTCAACAGAGGTTGCCCTGGATGAGGTGCGCAAAGTTTGGCAAATGCCTTTTCTTCTGCCTCTGTTGTTTCTCAGTTTGTTGGCATGAGGAATTCCACTGGTTGTTTTTTCTAATGTTGAGCCAACTCTATTTCTGTGAAAATTTCACTTGGTCATGTTGTACTGTTTTGTAAGAGACTATTGTTACATTTGATGTGTGTGATGGCTATTCCTGGTTGTCAACTTGACTACATCTGGAGTGAACTACAATCCAGAAATGGGGTAACTCCCGTGATCCTGAGCTTATGGCTAGAAGACACAGGCTTCCGACTGGATCTTGATGTTTAATTTAATTCCAGGAGACTGAGGTAAGCAGATCTCTTTGTTCAAGGCCAGCCTGGGACAAAGCAAATTCCAAACCCAGGCATGGTGGCACACACCTTTAATCTGGGCCACACCTTCTGCTGGAGGTCTATATAAGGACAGTGGAAGAAGGAAAACTCACTCTTTGCCTGCTTGCACTTACTTGCCAGCACATCAGTTGGAACCTACTTCAGGATTTCAGCTTATATAGAAGACCAGCTGAAACACCAAGCCTCGTGGGACGGAGCAACTACTAGATCCTTGGACTTCCCATTGACAGCTGCCTGTTGTTGGGTTAGGTGGACTGCAATCTATAAGTCATTCCAATAAATTCCCTTAATATAGAGAGACATTCCATAAGGCCTGTGGCTCTAGAGAAACCTGACTGTTAGAATGTGGCAAGCTTTTGTTAGGCTCTTTGTTCCTGTAAAATATTGGCCTGTAGTTGTCTTTTATCGTAATGACCCTGTCTGGTTTGAGGTGTCATTCATTGTTAGCTTTGGAGTCTGACTTAGGAAGTACCTCCTTTCCTATCTCTCATGCCAGTATACAGCCTAACACCACTAAGTCTGTTTGGTTTTTATCCTTTCTGCACTCATAACGCCCTGCTCTGGCCACGAAAAACCCCACCTCCCACTCACTACCTGTGAGTGTGAAGGTCCCTGTTTGTAACCAGCATCCCCACTGACATTTCTTCCTCTTACCACTGTCCCCTCCCTCCTTGAGTTTTGCTGCAGTCGATGACCACACCCACTTCGATAGCTTGCTCTCACCACTCCGGGCTGGCAGACACCCAGGGCCGGACTGTCCCTTTGCTTAGAACTCCTCTTCACCTTCCTTTTCCAACCACTTATGAAACTCTTTCTGCCACCCAAGCCTGGTTTGCTCAATTTCAGCTCCAGGTGACCTACATATAATGGGCAAACGATAAATACCTAGTCGATAAGTACTTTTAAAAACCTATATTTTAAAATAGAGATGTCTTATGTTGACACTCGGATGAAGATGGCATCAGAGTAGCTTGAGTTTGCATTGCTGGCTGTTAACTTGATGACCAGCCATAGTCAAATTAACTCTTTTAAGTTTTATGTGAAGTGAGATGATGACAAATTATATTACCCAAATGATGGCGCAAGCTTACGACCGTGTCCCTATGCCATTCTAGAGACTTGACATCTATTAAGTCATGTGATCTGGAAAACGGTCTTTCCAACTTCATGCTAGGACTATCTTTAGCCTGCAGAAGAGAAAACTTTTAACCGAGGCAGGTGCTTTTGTCCATTCTGTTTCATAGATGCGGACACAAAGACTCCAAGGTCATATAGCTGGAATCCAAGCGCTGTTACCCCGGAAAGCGTACTGCCTGACACCTAAGCAATGTCCTTGTATGGTACTTATTTCACAGTGGACCCTGGCAAGAAATAACCGTGTTAACACATAACATGAAACTTGACGATAGCTCATGGTCGTGACACTGCACAGTCAGACTGAGGAGGGTTATCTACTCTGAGCCCGACTGTGAGCAGGTAGCACTATTTCTTACTACCTGGAGTTTAAAGTCCTCTGTGTCGTAATAGGTGAAGTGAGCCAAGCGCTTTATGTAGAAAGAAGACAGAGTCAGAAACAGATTACACATTTCAGACTAAAGTAGAGAAACAGGAAAAGATACTTCCAGTTGATAGAGATCGGGGAGTGACCAATGAGACACAGGAGATAGCAGGATTAATAATGGGTCTCAGAAGGAGCTGGAGAAAATAGCCCAGAGGTTGTGATGGAAAAAGCCCAAAGCTTGAGAGACATAGGATGTAAAAGCAGCTAAAAAGTCCACAGACCCATTAATGTGAGGAGTGTATACAGCTGGCACATGATAGGTGCTCAACATATTCTTGTTGATTCTCTGACAGTCCTTTAAAAAAAAAAAAAAAAAAAGGAATGTGCATTTCCAGTTAGAAGTGCAAGCCTAACGGAAAAAGAAAACTAATGTCTGAAAATGATGGAGGCTGGGAAGAACAGAGGTACTGATGCGGGGCTGGAGAGAGCAGAAGCCCAAATGGGCGGTGTGCAAAGATGAAGGGAAACTCAATTTACATCGCAAAATCCCCGAAGACTCTGGAAAGTGAGGGTGAAGATGAGGTTAAGGTTTCTCTGACAGTGTGTTAATGAAGCAATTATTCTTTTAGCCCTTTTCCTGCTTCCAGTGCAGCAACAGCTCTGACCCTCTCTGCATGCAGACTGTTGCCTGTCAAACCAGCAAGCTCCTGGCAGAAAATAGAAATCTGATCTGGGGAAGGAAAGAAGTACCCCAACATCAGGAACTCCCTGGGGGGATAGCCTAAGATCTCCACTTTGGGAATCCCCAAGTGATGGATGCAGCCAGATTTCGGGACATGGGGAACAGGGGTGGCTTTAGTCAATGAAGTACAACCTTGGGGTTTCAAATCAGCTCTCTGATGAACGGTTTGGGGGTTGAACAAACAACTAGGCAATGGCAAAAGAAAAAAAAGCAAGGCAAGTCTCTGATCTGACTGAGTCCCAAAAATCTCAGAGGAAACAGAGTCGCTTAAGGGAGATGGCAACCACCGTTAACACATTCAAAGATTACAAGACTTCGTGTGTGTGTGTGTGTGTGTGTGTGTGTGTGCTTTTTTTTTTTTTAATGATGCTGTCCTAAAAACAGATAGATACTTAGCAAACATGGAAAAATTAACTAGCTTTTTAGAAACCAAAATTATGCCTACCACCAAATTCAAATGATTTAGATAAAATAGAAGGTAGACTTAAAAAGTAGAATTTAGGAAATAGCTCAGAACACTGGGTTTTTTTGTTTGTTTGTTTGGTTGGTTGGTTTTTTATTTGCTTGTTTGTTTTTGTTTTTAAAGATGAGGAAAGAAGGAAGGAAAAGATTTAAAAAAAAATTGAAGACCAGAGCAAAAGATTTGATACCTGAGTAATGGGCTTTCCCTAAAAAGGAAAAAGAAAAGGGCTAGGGGAGAGAGCTAGGAAATGTTATTTAAGAAATGATTAGATGAAGGCTCGTTACTGCAAACAGCTAATTAGGGCTGGTGAGAGTCTTGGTTACAAGCACAAGGACATGAGTTCAAGACCCAAGACCCATGTAGGGACACACACACACACATACTCACACATATATACACACACACACAAACTCACACGCACACTCACACCCATGTGGGGACACACACACACACACAAATGCACACATACTCACACACAGACTCACACAGACATACACACACACACATACACACACGCACACTCACACACATACTCACAGACATACAGTCTCACACACACGCACGCACACCCCTTGCTGTGATGGCTGTATGTACTCTCAGTGCTGGGGAGGCAGAAACCACTGGATTGGTTGGAGCTTGCTGGCCGCTGGCCTAGCTGATCAAGAGGTCCAAGGCAGTGAAAGACTCTGTTTCCAAAAGAAATAAATGTGAATATAGTATGAGTATGAGGTTGTCTTCTGACTGTCACAAGCATGCACACATATGCACACCCACTCGTACACACACACATGTGCACCTATATACACAAAAACACCCAGGGTATATGTGGACACACAGAAGAACAGTTAATCAAGTAAAGAAACGAAGGAAAGCCAAGTACAGATCAATGACAAGTGTGTGTCACAGATCCCATTTAATATAAACCCATGAACCTCAGCTTCAATAAAAAAAAAAAAATATGTAGGAAGGAAATAAAGTCATAGTGTGTTACTCAGCACAGGACGAGAGCACTTAAGTAATGTACGGGTGGGATAGTGACCTAAGCCATTGTCACAGAGCCAAACGTGGAGATGCAGAGCATGAAGCTGTGGCCAAGCAGGAAGTAATGATGACCAGATCCTTATTTTCTTCATTGGGAAATCGACAGATAATGTCTGACATGGAAAAACTGAGAAATGACAGTGTGAGCTAAGAGGTAACGCGGAGCCTACAGCCAGACAGAGTTAAAGATGGCTGCCTGCAGGTGTGCTCGGTGGAGCCGGGAAGGAGAGGGGATATTTGGAACAAGGTTGTCCAAGCTGCTTGACTCTCTATACTTATATTTAAATTTTAATTTGTTATTACATGTGAGATGTGGGCGTGGGCCCGTGTGCTGAGGTCACGGGAACTTTCTTTCTCTGTGGGATTTGGTTCTCTCCCTCTTCCCTGGGATCCAGAGACTGGGCTCAGGGCTTTTGGCTTTCGTGGACAGTGTCTTTCCTCACATGCGGAATGGTCTCACCAGCCCTGTTTGACCCTTTAAACTATTTGTAAACTCTAAAAATTTAGTAAAACTAAAAGCTGCATGTTAGTTAAAAGGTGTTATCAGAAACGACTAAAAATAACCACAGAGCCGAGCACAGGGAAAACTCATCCTATGAGTGATCTACTGACTCGGCAATTTAATTGTTAGCAAATTCTTTCCACCACTACTTATAATAATAATAATAATTGTTGTTGTTGTTTTTGTTGTTGTTGTTGTTGTTGTTTCACTGTGCGGCCCTCGCTGGTTTGGAACTCACCAGGTAGAACTTGAACTCAAAGAGATTTGCCTGCTTGGTCTCCTGAAGGATTAAAGGCGTGTGGCACCATGCCCAGTGTGACACCGTGCCCAGTGTGACACCATGCCCAGTGTGGCACCATGCCCAGTGTGACACCATGCCCAGCTTCTTCACCCTCCTCTCTTCTTCAGTTAAAAGGGTGGAAAGGGGTATGTATTGAGCACTTGCATAGGCTTTGATAGACCAATGTTCATAGTACATAGTCCTCAAATTCTGAAAAGAGGTTAAACTTTCATAGGAAAAAATTATGAACTAAAAACACAGCCATGCTACTACCTACTGTTTGCTTCCAAAGAAAGGTTCAATAAAAATACTTGCAAACTTGTGATTGGTCAAACCTCAGACAAGAAGAAGTATAGATCGAATGATGTAACATTGTGAAATACCATGATAAAGGTGATAATTTTTGTAAACTATCGCGTGCGCGTGTGTGCACACTTGTGCATACACACCCACACACACTCATACACACTCTTCTGGCAGAGAATATCCTTTTGCTCAGGCATGTGTGATTTGAGGCTACTGAGGCTGAACTTTTCACACGGTTCCTGTTAGCCATAAGCAGTGGGCCTTACCTTCTAGTTAATGTATATCAAGCTTGGCGCTCACTCAAATACAATTTCCCAGATCCTAGCTGTGGCGATGAGGCACCTGTCAAAGCTGCCTTCGTCCCCCATTGACCTTACAACTGATCCGAAACAGGCGTCTTTACCGCAGCGAAACCTGGGTTTACACACAGCATGTAAAGTGTGTCCCTTAGTTTTGCTAACTCTGAAATGAGAATAACCAGGCTGGTTCACCTTTTATGGATTTTCCAAAACAGTAGTTACGATGCCCGTCAACAACTGCCAATAAACAAGTAAGATAGTTGGTGGCTGCTTATGACAATAAACAAAGAAAAAGTGAATTTGAGTTTTATGTCAAGGTAGGGACTGGGCTGTTTCAATTTTTCAGAGCCCCTGCAGGAGCAGATACTATATAGCAAAGGAGAAAGAACCATCTAATTCATATATTATATAATATGTACAAACATATTCAAATGTCCATCTCCTGATTCTTTGTCAAGGACAAAATATGTTTTGTTTTGTTTTGTTTTGTTTGTATTGACATATCTGCAAAGCGCTAACTCAAGAGCTCACTTACAGTCACTGAACCATCGACATTTGGCTCCTTCCAAAGTAAATGGACGCAGGACATTTTTCACTGGTGTCATAAGCAACTACTTGACAGGCCCCATAAAGTTTTTGGTTACATGTACTGAGTAACTACATTTTGAATTACAAGGATGACAGATCCCATGGCCATTAAAAGTTACAACACCCCCACCCCATTAGATATTACAGTCGTATCTAGCTTATTCATTTTTGCCTCCACACTGGGTAACTAAGGAAACAATGACGTCATGGCTCAGTGGGGTTCAGAAACGTCTTCGCTTAGGTCTCTGGTTTGGGAAGCCTGCAATTTTTGCTAGTTCCCTTCTTGGCCACTGGATAAATTCATACAACTTTTCTTATTTCTGAGATTCTGATTAGGTAAATTATATTCTGTTGTAAATACAAAATCGTATTTATAATAATTTAAATAATATGCTGTACTGTTTCAAAAAAAACATAGTCCAATGTGTACTATTTCTGAGAAGGCCTCTGCATTTGCAGTAGGTTGTTTTTGAGTTTCAGTGACTTATATGAAACCAACTGTGTGGCTCCAGGTCTCTAATAATCCCACTGAGCTATGTCTTGTGGCCCCTTGGCCCCTTCAAGGCGACTGAGTCCTTTATTCTGTTTTGTTTTTCTTTTCTTTTCTTTTCTTTTCTTTTCTTTTCTTTTCTTTTCTTTTTTTTTTAAGTGCTCTTTATACTTTGAACGTGAATTGTCCCTCAAAGGTTCATGCTTGAAATACTTGGTCCTCAGCTTGTGTGTTCTTTTGATGGCTGTGGAGTTTTCATGGGGTGGAAATCTGAGGGTTGGGATTAGGTGACTAGGGGTGGACCTTTGAGGTCATAGCCAGCCCTGGTTCTGGGCCCCTAGCTTCCTGTTGTGATATGACCTCGTGCTCCAGTACAGCAGCCTAAACTTCTATGGCCACGACATCCTGCCCAGGACGGTGGACTGAAATCCCCTGACTCTCTAAGCCAAAATAAACTCTTCCTCCAGTAAATTGTTTTTGTGAGTTATTTGGTCAGAGTGGTGAGAAAAATCACTGATTACATTTTCCCCCAAAGTAGAACGGGGCGGGGGCTGGAGGGGGAGGTAATTTGGACAAAGATTCCAAGGAGCTTTAGTTAGTATTCAGAGGGCTAAATAAAGGTGAGTTCAAAGTTATGCTTTGGAAGTGTCCGCAATTACAGGTGGCTCCTGAAGAGACCTATGTGCCTCAGAACTGTCTGTCAGAGGATCAAAAGGGAGTGAGTATCTCACGGGTCTTATCCCTCAGACTTACCAATGTCATCTGCTCAGCTCAGCTTCTGCATGAGTGCTGGTGGGTTCCCGAAGACCCCTACTCCAAGGTTAGAGAGACTAAGGGCAGGAAGTAGAAAGTACCTGATTGAGCAGGTACGCAGCCTCCTCCTCGGCCTCCTTGCAGCGATGAATGGAGTTTACAGAGCCAAGGATGAAAAGAAAAACACTCCACTTCCCTCACAAAGCTCTGGAGTAGCTGGTGAGGGATTGGCACTCACCTGCGAAGATTCTCCTTCACTGTGATTGTCATCTTCTCTGCTCATTGATCGCCTTTTTCTTTCTCCATCTGTCAAATTGCTGAGTATAACTACCTGGAACTTTCTTGCCCTGCCAGTTTTACATGGTGGGTTCTAAAATGTTCACTACAACGTATCTACCCAAAGATGCCTTCTCTGAGCACACAAATAGACCTAGTTAGTTACGCAGTCTTTTTTGTTATGTATTATAACGCCTGTCTGAGCAGCACTCACCATATTTTTTTTCCTGGCTTGCTGACTCCATTGAACTTCACTTTAAACTCCAGAAGAACAAAGACCCTATCTGTTTGAGTTGGGACAGTTAGTTTCTAGTGGGTCTCACTGGATCAATTACCAAGGACTGGTGAGATGGCTCAGCCAGTAAGAGCACTGACTGCTCTTCTGAAGGTTCTGAGTTCAAATCCCAACAACCACATGGTGACTCACAACCACCTGTAAAGAGATCTGACACCCTCTTCTGGTGCATCTGAAGACAGCTGCAGTGAACTTAGCAAGCAGGGACTGAGGAAGGCCGACCAGAGTGAGCAGGGCCGAGCAGAGCAAGCAGAGGTCCTAAAAATTCAATCAACTGCATGAAGGCTCACAACCATCTGTACAGCTACAGTGTACTCACATATATAAAATACATAAATAAATCTTTTAAAAACATAAAATAAACAGGAGTTTAAAGAGCATTCTTAATGAGAAGAGATGCAAAAAAGGAAAAAGTTTTGATTCATATCCAACATTTCAGTTTTAAAATAAAATGGGATGGAGGAGCGAGCCTGGATTTCGTCACTCACTACCTATGTGGGTTTGGACCAATTGTGCAGCTACCATTTATTTGCTGGAGAGATGCTGGGAATCAAACCCAAGGCTCTCCCACATTTGCACATGCTAGGCAGGTGCTCAACCACAGGGCACCCCACACCCCCTGTCCTACCATTTCACACTTTCAGATGAATACCACCCCCATCTCCTCAAGCTACTGTGAGGATGGCATAGGATCATGCAGAGAAAATCCTGAACACAGTGTCTGCCCGTGGTAAAGGCCAGGTATATCCCAATCGCTGTTGTCATCAGCATCAGCTTCATCATCATCTTCATCATGGTCATCATCACCATCCTCATGCTCAATCTTATTTCTCCATTTACTCAAATAACACATCGAAACTGTCCCAAAAAACTGCTTGTTTTGCTTCATAGTGTTTCTTCCTCATCTCATCATCGTCTTTCACCATACAGTTTAGGAACATGTTATAAGGCAAATGCTTTTATCATAGTTGTCACCCATTATATTTGTTACTTTTCTATTGGTGTGATAAAACACCGTGACCAAGGCAACTTAGGGAAAAGCTTACATGGGCTTATGGCGACAGAGGGTTGGAGCCCATGATGGTGGAGTAAAGACATGGTGGCAGGGTCTGAAGCCAGGGGTCAGATGTTGAACTGTAAGCATGAAACAGAGAAAAAGTAGACCCCAAATGGCATGAGTCTTTGGACTCTCAGGCCTGTCTCCTGTAACATAATTCCTTCAACCAGGCCACACTCCTAAGCCTTCCCAAACAGTGCCACCAATTAGGAACCAACTTTTAAATGTCAGACCCCACAGGGACATTCCCATTCAAACCACCACCAAGGTCATGAAATGGATCCAGGAGCCCCGCCCCGCCACTGCCGAACAGAATTGACCACTCGTTTGGCTTACAGTCACATTTTCTTTATGGTTTTGTATGGCGTCATCATTCATATTTCAGCCTTACACTTTATAGTTCAGTCTTTACGCTCTACAGTTTAGTCTGGACCACATTCTTACTGTCTCCACGGTGAGTCAGCTGAAGAACCTGAGCCACTTCGAGAGTGTTTCTCTCGCTCTAGCTTTGTTTGTGGTTCCATTCATTATGGTCCTCTGTCTTCTGCATTCCGTGAACACTGAATCTAGACACTTGACCAAACTCAGGGTAGATCTTTTCTGTAAGGTTGTAGGTGGTTGCATTGTCTCTCTTTTGAAATGTCACCATTGTCTAGCCCAGTGGCTCTCAACCTTCCTAGCGCCCGTGACCCCTTAGTACAGTTCCTCGTGTTGTGGTGACCCCCAACCATAACTTTTGTTGCCACTTCATAACTATATTTTTGCTACTGTTATGCATCGTAGTGTAAATATCTGTGTCTTCTAATGATCTTAGGCAACTCCTATGAAAGGGATGCAGCCCATGGGTTGAGAACCGCTGGTCTAGATGCATTAATCTGTAGCCAGAAAGGAATGGTATAGTGAAGAAATACTCCCGCCATTTCATTTATTAGTCAGGATGATTTCAACAGATGCTTCTTTTCATCCGTAGTTGGTGAGTCAGTAATATTCAAGAAGGGCAAGACAAATGTTTGGTTTTTCCTTAACTTAAAAGTTTTTCCAATGAATTAGCTCCTGGTCATCCTAAAGTAGATGGTTATTTTTAATATTATAAACAGACAACTATATAAACATGTGATGGGTTCCAGCCCATGGAAATACTTTTCCTCACTGAAATTCAAACTGTTCTGCATTCAGAGCCTTGCTGGGTTGCTCCCTGGGTCCTTTTAGACACAATGCTGGGACCTCTGTTAGTGTTCTTCCTGTCTAATACGACACCACACTCCTTCTTAAATAGCCCTTGTCCCAGACCAAGATGCAACCATCCCTTCTTCCTAGACACTCCGGTTTATTTCTGCAATAAATGATGTTTAAAGACTATGCTCTGCAGAACTGGTCATTGTTTCTGGGCTTTATAGGGAAGCATAAAATATAATAGTACTAAAAATAAGTTATATGACATATAATAAAGTAAAACATATGCTTAAAGGTAAAACACCTCTTGGGTTTACCCTCCCATGTTTGATTCAACTTCCTGGCTGTAGGGCTTTTATTTAGCACTCTTTATACCTACCCTTGTACTCTATGAATCTTGGTTCTCAAAGACTCATGGGATGAGGGAGTGAGAATATTCTACAGTAGTTCCCTCATTTTTATCTCAGATATGCATGCCATAGTCTCAGAGCAACAATTCTAATATTACCACCAAAAATTACTACTAAAAGCAGTTGAAAGCAATTTTGCATAACCTCTATTTGTATTTCTCCACTGCCAAAAGGATTTACTTATTTGCATGTGTCTTAGTGTTTGTCTGTGTGTGTGTGTGTGTGTGTGTGTGTGTGTGTGTGTGTGTAAGAACACCATATGTGTGCAGTGCCTGAAGATGCCAGAAGAGGGTGTTGGATTCCCTGGAACTGAAATCTTGACTGGTTCCGATTGCCATGTGGATGCTGGGAACTGAACCCAAGTCCTCTCCATCATCAGCAGTGCTCTTAATGGCAGAGCCATCTCTCCAGCCCCCGACTCCTCCATTTTTATCCTATATATAGCATAGCCTATCGTTGCTACGTTTTAACTTTCAGTCTTAGTTCTACATGCAATTCTGTATTTAGTGTGCACAACCTACCTCCTGTAACTCAAGTTTTTGTAGATTAATCGTTAAGGAAAAATTACATTTCTTTATTTGTCTAGGCAAACACATGCAACAGTGTACATGTGGAGGTCAAAGGACAATCTGTATGAGTTACATTTTTTCTTCCATCTTGTAGGTCCCAGGTATTGAATCAACCTGTCAGGTTCAGCAACAAGATGCCTCGACTTACCAGACCATCTCATTGGCCCTGGGTTATTTTTGTTGTCTTATTCTGTGGTAGATTCCTAAAGAAATACTCATAGGAATGACGTTCTTAGACTTCTCACATAGTGCTAATAGTTTACACACACTTTTTGTAACTGAAGATATGTTTTACTAGATGCAAATCTTGAATATGTTCCTTGTGTAACATCTTAAATATGTGTTACTTATGTAAATCTTAAATATGCCATCCGGTTTCCCTTTGCCATAAAACATTGCTGTCAAAATGTCTGATTGTGATCTAATTTTCTGTCCCTTTTGGGCTAGATGCCCAGAGAACCTTTTTTCTTTCTAATTAGGCTGGTAAAAGCTGGGTGTGGTTGTGCATATGTATAATCCCAGTACTTGGGAATCTGAGGCAGAAGGATTATGAACTGTAGCTTGGGTTACATTGTGAGACCCAGTTTCAAAAGTGAAACTTAAAAAAAAGAAAAAACAACTAAGGTTTAAGGTAAGACTTCTAGCAGTTTACTTTCGGAAAATTCTCTTAAATTATATTTCTCAGTGTTTGCTTTGTTGCTCCCCTTTGTTTTCCTTCAAGGACTTGTGCCGTCCAGATTTTGGTTCATTTTAATTGTTTTGCTTATTAGGTTTTCATATTTCATATTTTATAATGTTTTTCTCCTCCTCCAGCTCCTTCCAGACTCTCTCTACCTCTCCTCCTTCTACCTATCAAACTCTCTCTCTCTCTCTCTCTCTCTCTCTCTCTCTCTCTCTCTCTCTCTCTCNTCTCTCTCTCTCTCTCCCTCTCTCCCTCCCTCCCTCTCTTTCTCTCTCTTAAAACAAAAACAGAAGGAAAAGTCCCCAAAGAACAAAACTTGAATTTCATTTGTGTTGGCGTGGGGCCTGCCATGAGTGTGGTTGATATTCCCTGTGATTCTCCACTGGGGAGAACTGCTTTTCCCTGCCCCAGCAGGTGGCAATTGCATAGGTACCTTCTGGGTAACAGGTGGGACTCTGTCCACTTCCCATTCTCTGAGCTGGCATTTTGTCTGATTTGAATCTGTATAGTTCTAGTGCATGTGGTCAGTCTGTGAGTTCATATACACATCAGCCTTGTTGGAGTCACCCATCCTTTGGGCTCCTACAATCTTTCCACATCCTCTTCCACACAGATCCATGAACCTTGAGAGGGGGAGAGCTTTGATGAAGACACCCCATTAGGACCAAGTGGTCCAAAGTATCTCACTCTCTGCACGTTGTCCAGCTTCTCTAATTGTTTTTAGTATTTATCACTTACAACCTTTATATATATATATATATATATATATATATTCCTTTCCTTTTCTTTTTTAAAGAAACCAGTGCTGGGCTGGAGAGATGGCTCCATGGCAAAGAGCACTGGCAGCCCTTCTAGTGACCCAAGTTCAATTCCCAGCACCAACAACTATCTATATCACTTGGAACTTCTAAGGGATCTGTCGCTCACACACAGACATACATGCAGGGAAAAAACACCAATGCACATAAAAGAAAACTAAAACGTTAACAAAATAGTTTTTGCTTGCTTGCGTTCTTGTTTTGATATAAATCTCATGCTAATCTCAAACCATACAGAGCAAGTCTGGAACTCGTACACTTCCTGCCTTAACCTCCAAAGCTGTGAGCTCAGCTTCTGGCCTCTTTTATCTAAAAGATTAATAATAACTTTCTCTTCTCACTCCCTCCTTCTGCTACTTTATCCTTAGGTTCTTTCTCATTTACTCCTCATTTCTAAAATGGCTTTTTCTTTTATTTTATATTCTTTCCTGGGTTTCATTATCTAATGTTTACTTATGATATTCTCTTATACAACCTTTTCTTGGTAACTTCTCAATCATTCTGATGTAGTCAGCTATGGCTTGAGCATCTTTCTGGACAGTCTGCCATTGACCGTGGGGATGTTATCTTGAGCATCTTTCTGGACAGTCTGCCATTGACCATGGGGATGTTATTCTGCTCCTGTCCAGTTGTTGAGACAGTTAGCATGGGGTTTGGCTTTGGGCTTTTCCCATTGCTTACTTTGATGTGAGATCCACTTCCTCCACTCTGAGAAGGCACACCGCATGTAGCTTCTGACTCCCCAGGGTTGCTTTCTGTCCTCACAGTGCTAATAACATGATGCAATACATTTGTAATTCCCTGCTTTTGCCTTCCTCTCTGATTTCCTTCCCAGCTCTCTGTTGTCCACGTCTTTCTCGTGTACCATTCACTTTCAGCCATCTTGTTACAATGTCAAGTATTGGTCTTCAGGGAGACCTGTGTGGACCATGCTCGTCTGCTCATAGGCTCTAAGTCTGTGACTGACCCTGTACACCAGGTATCATCCACTATTGCTAAGATAAAGTCCTGTGGGCTTCAGTTTCATCACACTCTGCATACAGTGAAGGTCCCTGGGCACTTTTGAGATCTGTCACCTGTTGTCTTATTTAGGGGATGACCATGGTTTCCCTCAGCCTCGCCCTACTCACAGGGACCAAGACTAGACACATCTATGGTCCCTGGCGGTTGCCCACACCATGTGCTTTCTGGAGCATCTATCACCACGTTTGGTTGTAACTACAGTTTGTGGCTCTAGGGTTGGGCTTCTGATTTCTGTTTCCTGGAGGGGATCTGCTTTTGATCAACACTACCACGCTACTGTGGCATTCTCAAGTAGTCACTTTAGGCAGAGCAGCCAAATCTTTCTTTGCATTCATTGCTTGATATTTTAATTGAAATGAGAAACTGTATGGGTCAACACAATCATATTTTACTTTTATGATAGTGAAACAAACATTTTTCCTGTTTCCTGGTCGTTTACATTTGCGTGTCTTGTTCTTGGGCCTCTATTAAAAATGGCACCGCAGGGTGAAGTATATTGTCTTTATGGCCTCTAACTCAAAGCTTTTCTGGTAATTAGATCTCTGTGTGCCAGAGAGCTGATTGAGATCTTTATAAATCATGGTGCTAAATGCATATGGTTCATACTAACGAACGCATTAGAATCGTAGCAAGTTCAGTTTGTGACTTTATGCTTAAGTGTTAATGAATAGACACATTTACCCACCGATTAAAGAAAAACACCTTCTCCCATTTATGAATAAATAGACTAGGGGCTCTGAGAAATAGTCTCGAAACCTTTGCAAGGCGGTCTCTTTCAACTTCCAAACAGTAGAATAACTGAGTGCTCTAACGATTGCACTGAAACAATACTCACCCCGACAAGTGTTAAAATGAATTCCAGATCCTCCCACTAGGAAAATGGAGCTTTACAGAACCAAATCATATGTATAATACTTCTATGATTAAAAAGAGCATTTACAGTTTATTTTTGTTTTAAGTTCCTATATGAGATACTTTCTCATTCTACACCAAAGCGTAAAATTTAATTCTTAAAAATTGCAATGCTATCGTTTATAAATAGCAAGATAGACATATAGATACAGATAGGACAAGCTTGGCAAATTGTTAGTGGAAGAATCAGCATAAGGGGTATAGGAATTTTTCTATATGCGTTGTTTAACTTTGATGTGTGCTTGAACATGCTTGCGACGCAATATCGGAAGAAACACTGTTGTAAATTTTAAATATCCATGAAAGAGAAATGGAAATCATTTCATTCTAGAAGTTTCTTGTTTAAAATCAAAACGACTTTGTAAGATGTAGAAAAATTACACCTTCAAAGTTTCTTTGTGTGAGTCTACGTACATTTTAATCATTCTCACAAAATGAGAGTTCCTCAAAAACAGGTTGTATCTGTTCGTTCTTTACGGACATCCTCCATCCAAAATAGCTCCAGGAAGAAGGTTTCCTTGATACAGGCTTAAAATAAAAACCCAATTTAAAAGACTCTGGCTGACTGAGCCGGGTGCCAGAAGACACTGGAGTAGACCCGCTTCCTCCCCACATGCCTTTGCACTCCACACAGCTTTGGTTTTCAGCTTGCTTGGGAGAGAAGACTTTGGTTTCTGCACAGGCTACAAGAAGATTCGGGGAGAGATGACATCATCCTACTTGTCCGTAAAAATGGGCGTGGACCCTCAGGGTTAGAGTAAAGGCCAACAACTAGTGCAGTGTGCCAGGGCTGAAGTGTGGCTTAAGTGACAAGGTGCCCAGGAAGCGAAGGAAAGGCTATGCTTCCAGCTCTTCAGAGATATCTGGTCATGGTGATGAATTGGGGACGTCCCAGATGAGCTTGTTTGATATGGCCATCATTATATTCAGAGGGAGGGTTTTCTACAGATATCATAAAGAGGTTCAGTCAACGATACTCATGAGTGATCACCAGGACATCCAGGTCAGAGGAACACTGCGCTGCCACCATGCCATGACTGACTGGCAGTCTGCCACTGTGGTGGTTTGAAAGAAATTGGCTCCTATAAGCCCAGAGGAAGGGGCACTATTAGGAGGTTGGGCTTTGGAATGGCCGTGGCTTCGTTGAAGGAATTGTGAAACTAGGGGGTGGGGCTTGAGGTCACAAAAGCTCTAGCCAGTTCTCTTTCTGCTGCCTGTGGATCCAGATGTGCAATTCTCACCTCATCCTCCAGTGGCGCCATATCCGCCTGCGTGTTGCCATGTTTCTTGCCATGACAATGGACTAAACCTCTGAACCTGTAAGCCAGCCCCAATGAAATGTTTTCCTTTATAAGAGGTGCAGTGGTCATGGTGTCTTCGCACAGCCATAGAACACTGATAAAGATGTCCTCGTGGCTCCAGTGGTTGCTCATCAGAACACATCAGGTATTCCTCGAGGAACCCCACTGTTTCGGGGAGGTTCACTTCTAACATTGAAGTACTTCATTGAGTGATTGTTCTAGAGGAAACGCAGGAAATGGATGGGTTAGGGAGGGGGAGAGAGCTCTGGGTCTCAGCCTCAGTTTAGTGTCTTCTGGAACCCACATGAGCATCCCAGAGGGTAGACTGGTCATATAGAATAGGTCCCACCTCGAGGCAAATGAGGAAATGGATTTCCTGTTCTCTATTTGTCATTGGCTGAGCTTCACCCCACCCCCACCCCCTCTAAGAGTTAGAATAGCCTTCTGTCTTAGTTAGGGTTTTACTGTTGTGAACAGACACCATGAAAAAGGCAAGTCTTATAAAGGACAACATTTCACTGGTGCTAGCTTACAGATTCAGAGATTCGGTCCATTGTCATCACGGTGGGAGGAGCATGGCAGGCATCCAGGCAGGCATGGTGCAGTCAGAGCTGAGAGTTCTACATCTTCATCTGAAGGCTGCCAGCAGAATACTGACTTCCAGGAAGCTAAGGATCTTAAGCCCATCCCCACAGCGACATACCTACTCCAACAAGCCCACACCTCCTAATAGTACCACTTCCTGGGCCAACCATCACACTTTCTAAATAAAGAGGCTCCCAAAGCAACTGTGAGCATGATACAAAAGGGCAGGGCATCAAAAGCATGTGCCAGTGCTCTGTTCTCTTTGGGGAGTGGGTTTTAGAGTTACTGAAATGAGTGGAAACATAAACAGGACTCTTATCTTATAGCCACTGGCTTGAGATGAGACACAGCAGCCAAATATTACATAGCCTTAAGCATATAGACTCATCAAAAATGTTCCTAAAATAAAGCCAAAAATGGGTTAAATATTTTCCTTTCAGGAAGAACATCTGATCTGTAAATTATCTACAATATTTGCATATCTATATTCATAATTAGATATAAGGTTTAGTGTTGTTTTGTTTTCATGGACATGTTACAGTGGTAAAGAGGTAGTGACTGTGCAAAGAGGATTTGACTCCAAGTGGGAGCACAGGGAACTCAGCCCTGTCTCTAACCACTTCTGTGGTTTCACCCAAGTCTTTAAATATCTCTGGTCTAGAAAAGGGACAAATTCACATTCACCTCAACCATTTAGTGTGCTACATCTACGATACAACAGGGAACCCAAGGAGAGTCCCCCAACAAGCACTTCATTAAAAGGCATCTTGGAGAAAAGTGTCCCAGTGCCTCTGTGCGCTGGAGGGACGAGGAGAAAGGCATACACAGGAGAGGCGAGGTGTAAGGCATACACAGTCACTCAGGCTTCATAGTGTGGCTGCCATCTTTAACCATGGGCAGCCATGAAAATGACCAGCAAGGAAGATCTTCTCACCTGGCGCTTTGGGTCTTCTAGGCCCAATGGAGACTGTTGGCAGGCATCTGCACCCACAATGATGGGTGTGGTTGTTCCTCAGCCCCTAGAAGAGGTCTTCTTCATAAACAGTGTATATGTTTTCCAAGACAGACAAGAGGTGTCCTTCTTGCTTCTATCTCTTCTTCTCAGTAAGGCCGGTACCCAGCGCTCAAAGGCTCCTCTCTATAGGGGTCAGGCCCAATTGCGCATGCCTATCTTCTGATTAGGTCAAAGTCAGCTGATTAGGGGCTTTTTATATCTGCTAAATCCCTTCACCTTGACATTATTCTATTGGGTAGCAGCAACGCACAGGCTCCATTCGCTGTGGAAAGGTGAAGATTTCCCTGCGGCTTGGTCCCAGGGGAGTCGCCGGAGTCTGCACACCAATCAGTCAGCTCAGGTGTTGTCAGGTGTGAGCGTCAGTGGGAGAGAAGTCAAAGTCTGACTTCCGGGTTTGACAGTTGGTGATGTAAGACGGCATACCTCCCTTAGAGGAGAAAAAAGAAGACAAAAGATGGTGTCTGGGGGCGGGGGAAGTGTTTATTATTCATTTTATTGTTTGTTTGTTTGTTCTGGGGATGGAACTCTGGGCTTTTCATACACTAAGCAGGTACTCTACCATTAAGTCCAATGTCCAGCTCTTGGGTTTTGTTTTGTTTTGTTTTGTTTTGTTGTTTTTGGAAATAGAGTCTTTCTGCTTATGCCTATGATTTGGACTTCCTCCTCCTGTCTCCAGAGTTCTGGGATCACAAGTGTCTGCCACTATGCCAGGGAAGATGTTTACTGCTTAGGCAAAGGGGAAACCTGGAGACGTTGAAACCAATCACCCCAATATAGGAGGAGAAAACTGAAGAGTGACTGGAGACAGCCTCCGGAAGGCAGCTCAAGGGCCCAGTGATTCACACAGGCAAATGTGGCAGTGACAGAGGATGCTGGAAGCGCTCACTGATTCAATTGTGTGGTGACCTCAGAGAAAGACGTTTGGTGCACTGGTGACATCAGACTAGAGGTCGTAAGGAGTCAACAGGGCGAGGTGCACACAGGCCTCTCAGTCAAGGGGCAGAGCAGCCAAGCATCTCCCTGCTTCCTCAATGGGCTTCCCCGGGCTCCGGTCAGACCAGCTCTACACATCAGCCTTTGGTGACTTGCAGTTCCAAAGGTGAGACTGGAATGGAGATTTTTACTGGGCTGCCTCATCCAGAAACGCTCAAATGAGACTTTCTCCACAAAACCACAGATCAGCTCCTAACTCGGGCAGAATCCAGGGTGGAGAGCCCTTCTGCTCTCTGAATAATTAAACATGGCCTCTTTCGTCTAGCTGTGAGATGAATTTTTTAATGATCACTGCAAATCTTTGCTCCGTTTCTTTCTGGCCAGGCCTCATTTCTTTCAAGCGGGAGCCCAGCTGCCCTAGTTGGTTCTTTGTTGTTGTTGTTTGTTCTGTTTTGTTTTGTTTTGTTTTCAGAGATCAAGGAGAATTTGGAGGAAATGAAATAGTAGGCAGGATGAGGCAATGGTTGGACCCAAGACAGACATTCCGAGGCTCTTGAAATAACCAGCATTGCAAGGGGTTCACAATAATCAAGTGTCGGATTGCCATATAAAAGCTAAATTTAATTCTAATGTAATAAATCCATAAAATGAGAGTGTTCTCTTTATGCTACCTTCTCATCCTTCAAGAAAAAAAAAAATCATGCTTGTTTTATTGTGAGAACTGTGTGGCTAACCCAGAGAATCAGCCATCGGGTTCTGTCAGCCCTGCAAGCCTTATTTCCCACCCGAATTATTAGCTGCAAATATCACCCCCGTCAAAAAGCAATCCGCATATGTAATTGCGCCATACTATTTTATTTACCTCCATGTTAAAAGTTCCTGGATGTGAATGTTCTGTGTAGAAAACAGGACTTGGACCTCTGGCTCTAAGAGTTGAGTCATTCCTGCAAACTTCCATGGATTCATCTAACATCTGAAATGGACTTTTTCCACCAGTCTAAACTAACAGGGTAAGCGCTATGCACACCTTTGTAAAATAAATTTCACGGCTCACCGGGTGTTTCTGTTTGTAACTCTTCGATATATGCATTTGAAGTTTTTGGCTGCTGAGGACAAGAAGGAAGCAGAGATGGAAACTCCTCATAGCAGAATCTACGGTTTGCCTGGGACAATAACTGAAGGAGAGACGAACGTCTTTGCTTTATTGTAAGTTAGAGAAAGGTTCTGTTCCATTTCCCTGGTGACGTCTTCTGGTTTTATGACCTAGACACCTAAAGCCACTTCACCTTCAAAGTATCTCACTTTGTAAATACCCCTGCCAAGTCTCAAATGACCCTCTTTGGATGTTTGCATCACATTCCAAACTAAAAGTTTCCCTGTGTGAAGGCAGCCACCCTGCGTGTGAACGCTTTCTCCTCGGACATTGCTTCCATAGACAAAGCTGGGTTTGTCAGCTCAGCTGACGTGCTTGCTGGGCACACACTGCTGACTTCATTTCCCTGCAGGAATGTAGAGTCCTTGTTATAAAAAAAAAAAAACTCTCGTGATAGAAACGAGGTGGTCCCCAGGAGTGTGGTTATCCAAAGGTAGTCTCAACCCAATCTGATTAGAGGCAAGTGGCTCATGCCTCAAAATGCTCCAGGGTGTGATTACCTTATGATAACCATGCCCTGTATCATGTCTTATTGATCAACTAATAAAACGTCAGCATTGCCATTTAGAAGAAAAGCTGAGGAACTAGGTGTGTGTGTGTGTGGGGGGGGTGATAACTGTGTCTCAGAAGAGAGTAATCTTTTTTTCCAAAGACCCAAAAGATCCCTTTTTATGCCACGTCGTCACAATCGTGTCTAAGCCTGAGAGCCACCCTGTAGCTACTTTTGTATTTCTTTGGTGGTAAGCTAATTGATTTATTGATTAATCTGATACAATTAGTTCCATTCCGCTGCACCCTAAGTAGTTACCTGCATTGTGTGGATCTGGCCCAAGAGCAAGGTGACATTCCTTTCCTATACGCCCTTCTCATTGGCTGGGTGACTCTGTCACATGCGTCCAGAGAACTGAATATAGGATCCAAAGAACACAGGACCACCTTGCCTACAGTGGCTATGGCCATCCCATCCAGCATTTTGGTGAGAAGAGAAAAGAACTAGCAGCAGGCAGGTGCTTTGCAGCTATGGCTATCGGGAGTGCATCCCTTGAGACAACATGCCAACCTCTACAATATCCTCGATCCCAAAGGCTGAGACCGAACATCTACAGAGGAAGGTGGGGGTGAGGGAGCTGAAGCGATTAGCTTAGGTGATTCCATTTTACAGCCCGCTTTGTCATAATTCGTTTGTTTTCGTTGTAAATATAAGCTTGCAGCCTGAGTTACCCATCATTCCTTCAGCAGTCCACTTCCTCCTATGAGGCAGGCTCAGTCAACATATTTGCTTTAAGAAATATCCCACAAGGATGTTACACTTTTTTTGTTCCCTGTGACAAAACACCTGATAAACAACTAAAGTGGGGAAGGATTTTATCTTGCTTATGGCTTCAGAAGCATCCATCGATCACGGTGAAGAAGACATGGCTCACTTTGTGACGGTCAGGAAGCCAGAAATTACACAGAAAGGGTATTAGGCAAAATATAGCCCCCAGGACACACACACACAGGACACATATCCCAGGACACACACCCCAGGGCACACACCCCTAGGACACACACGCCAGGACACACCCTCAGGGACCTACTTTCTCCAACTGGACCCTCTTTCCTACTTCAAACCATCTCCTGAAATGCCACCATAGTCTCAATCCACCATGGAATAAATCCATCGATTGGGTCAGAGGCAATAGGATGTCATCACTTCTCCAAAGTCGGTCAGCAAGTAACCAAGCCCCCAATACCTGATGCTGGGGGGTTCGGGGGGCCAGCATCTCATATCCAAACCACAACAGTGAGTAGTCATGCCAGGTCTAAGTCTCGGTCCCTTTGATCAGTTGACTCTCAGAGAAGCAACATCTGTCAGCTCCAATCAGGGCTGCTCAAGCGTCATCAGACTCTGCAGTTGGGCTCCTCTTCCACCCCTCCACCCATCCCTTACACTCCACAGTATTGATGTGTCTGAACAGAATGATGCCTGGAGAAGATATGCATAGGGTTAGCTTAATTTATACATGCCTGCTCTCAGGCTCCCACCGTTCACAGAGCCGGTGGTTATTTTTAACTTTAAAATCCAACCCTGCTAGGATGGAATTTCTGCTAATTTCCCAAACCACCTTTCAGCAAGGCCTCCATCTTTAAGATCTAAGTTTAGCGTTTTTTGGCCACAGAACCCATCTGAACGGTTTTCAAAAGGACTTTAAAGCTGATCTCACGGATCCCACGCTCAGCCCCCCTGTTGACCCACAGGCGGCTTCCCTCTCTTTTAAAAAAACAAGTGTTTTGCTTTTCTCCTGAGAAGTTCTGGGGTTTTGGTTTTGATCTTTTTCAGATGTGTTTATGTCGTCTAGAAGTCTCCACTGGGTAGACACAATCCTTTTCAGTGATCTCTGGACAGCCATCTCTCTGGGCAAACCCTACCTTCAGAGGTTCTTTCTGTTAAGGAAGTTAGGAAACCCCAAAGATGAAGGATAGCATTTGTCCCAAGAAGAGATGTCCCCGCTGTTTCCTTGGGGAGAGAAGTGCTGCCTGTGACCTTAGATTGCCTGCTTTTCAACATGGATGAGTGATGGTTGCCGTTCTTGTGTCTTCTTGTCCACTCAAACCCCTCTCTCTCTCTCTCTCTCTCTCTCTCTCAAGAAATAACCAAGGTCTATAAAAGAATGCCGCTTCCACCCATATGGTGCTGGTGCCCCTGTGTTTCTGGGGTCTGCAGCCTCGAACACTCCTCCTTCCTCACTGGGAGCCCAGAAGCTCCTGAAGCATGTGCGGCATCAGCCTCTCCTCCCTGCGCGGCCCAGGTGGTACGACTGTTTCCTCTCGGGTCTCCGTTTTAGTCCTGATCTGCCTCATCCAAGTATCACAGTGTAAGCATCTTTGCCACTCAAACACCCTCCCCTTTCCTTCTGCCTTGTGTTCCTGATTAAGCAATTGCAAATTTGTCCACAACAAGCCTCATTCAAGGGATCTGAAATCCGTTTCACGAAAAGGGAGACATAACAACAGATCCTGAGGAAATCCAAAACATCATCAGATCCTACTACAAAAGACAATACTCAACAAAACTGGAAAACCTGGATGAAATGGACAAATTACTAGACAGATACCAGGTACCAA
>NC_034600.1:38425178-38428302 GCF_900095145.1 Mus pahari | reverse complement strand
CTGCCTCTGCCCCTGCCTCTGCCTCTGCCTCTGCCTATTGCTGGAATTAAAGGTGTGTGCACTATGCCAGGCTTAAAATAAAAGTCCTTCTACCCTCTCATTTTTGCATCTCAGCTTGACGTTTTGGGGTGTTGTTCCCACTTACGTCAGCCATGAGCTCAGTTATGCTTCAGTAGCAAACAACCTCACATTAACGGGCATTAAAATATCAGAGACTTATTCTTACTCACATTAGAAGAGCCATCATGAATCCCACAACTTTACCCTAAGAGTGAGGCTATGAGGAACATACTCCAGAGTAGAGGGAAGAGAGTCAAGGAGAGTCTGTGACTAGAGCCATATGCCCCATCCCAGACTGATAGCACACTTCTGTTCCCTCCCAATTGATGCCCATGGTCTATCCAACAAGAAATACACAAAAGGGACAGACAACACATCAGCAGCCAAGTTTCTGGAGAAACTAGCATAAATGGCTACCAAATGCCCTGATGTAAGATAATAGACACAACTTTCCTCCCCACTTTATAAAGAAGCTAAGTAGTATTTGTTTTGCTGCAGAACACACTTGATACCTTAAAATAACATGCATTTTTTTGCTTGTTTGTTTTCTTTTTTATTGTTTTTGTTGTTGTTGTTGTTTTCTGAGACAAGGTTTTCCTGTGTCGCCCTGGCTGTCCTGGAACTCATTCTGTGAACCAGCTGCCCTTGAGCTCACAGAGATCCTCCTGCCTCTGCCTCTCGAGTGCTGCACCAGGCTACCACGTGCATTTCTTTATTTTATCTCAGCCTCCTTGCATTAGAAAAACGGACAAGGATTTTCTGAACCTTCAGCTCAGCATCTCAGTCAGCTGAAGCCAAAGGTCAGCCAGGGCTCCATCTCAAGCTGAAATTCCTCTTCCCATCTCAGTGGTATTGTAAGGAGTCAGCTCGCAGCGCAGCGATTGCTGGAGTCAAGATCCCGGATTGCTAGTGGCTATTGGTTGGAGACTACTCTCAGTTCCCACAGGCTGCTGGCAGGGTCTTGCCATTTGTCCTCCTGTAAGCGGGTTGAAGCATTGCTGTTTCTGCATCGTCAGCAGGGCAAGCCTCTCTCCCCTTGAATTGCTCTGATTTCTTCTAAGTGTTCCCCTGGTTAGATCTGGCCTGCTTAAGATAATCTGTCTTTTGATTAACTAGAGGTCGACTAATTAGAGATCTTAATTACATCTGTAAATCTCTTCTGCTGTATAACACCACAATTATGAGACTGGTACTTTTTTTTATATTAATAAGTCCATAGCACATTCAAGGGAAGGGGACCACATAGGTACACCAAGGTTGGGCTCTTAGGGGTCATCTTGAAATTTTGTTAACACATACGTGCAATTAGAAACTGGTCATGGGAAATGACTGATTTAGTGGTATTTGGGACCATGTTAATAACTGACTTCACACTATTTGTTCAATTTTTTTTTAATTAATCAACATTTAAAAGATGAATATAGAGAGGAGAAAACTGTCATGAAATGGCCTGATTGGTAGGTGCAAAGCTTCATGATGCGGGTACGAAATGGCTCAAAGTCCCAGGTTCAAACCTTCCAGCCTGTGGTTAAGCTACAGCCCTTCCTATCACGGCAACCGATCGCTCAGGGATGCTATGCTGTCCCTCATAGCATGTTCCTCTTGATTTCTTTCTAAGACTTAGTTCTGAAGGCAAGACGAGCACACTGTCCCTTTCTGCTGAGGACACCTACCTCTTCTGCTTCTTGTCCAGCTGCCTGAAGTGGCTCCTTATTCTGTAATACGTGCAGGATGGCCCAGAAGTAATTTTCCTTTTATTTTTGCCCACAAAGTGGAAAATTAAGGGTAAAATACAACTTTATTTTTGCCTTTCCCAGAAGAAGTGACAAGGAAGGTTTTTTTTTTTTTTTTTTTTTTTTTTTTCCTGCCTGTTTTTCCACTTGCACTGAAATGTTATGTTGGCTGTAACTGTTGTTCCGTTCATCCTGTTTTGGTAAAAGTTTTCTTGTTTATGGCCTGGCCCCACCCCAGGGTCTTATGGGATAGAAAGGATTACTGTCTCCCGAGCCTGTCACAATAGTTCGATATCCTTTCACATGCATGCTTCTATCCTGGATGGGAGACTTTAGTCCCAACCTGTCTGCTCAGAAAACACTACTTCCGGCCACAGAAACACAGGTGCTCTCGGGAGACTGGGGCATAGATGGTTCTTGCTTCTTTTTGATCTTCAGTGTGAATATACTAGTGAAACTGTTCAGCCAGTGGGATTGCTGTGCAAACCAGGAGTTTGTTTGTTTTTGTTTTTGTTTTTTTTTTAACTTCATTTCATTATTTTTTATCTTCTGCTGACTTTTGAAAATCAATTCCAAAGTGATGGAAATTTCCAAGAAATGTAATAACCATGAACCCCCAGGATTAGCTGCTAGGTCCACTTTTATAGACCCTTCCTTCTGTTTACATTTAACTTCATTTTTTGTGACAAACTAATTTGTAACTGAATGAATTTTCATTTCTGTTTGTCCAGCTAAGGATTTATTTTTTATTTTTGAATCCCAAACTATACTTTCAGTTGTTTTTTTTTTTTTTGCACCGATTCAAAATGCTGTCCTCAGCATTAGGACGTGACCAAGCCTAGGACTCTGCCCCAGGGAAGAACAGCAGATAAAAAGAATATAAAATTACAATCAGAGAGGCCAGGGTTAGGACCCCTTTCCAGCCACATGCTGGGTATAAACCACAGTATGTGCCACAATTTTGTCTCTGTTTCCATCAGTAAAATAGATATAATAAACTCAGTTCCATTTGGACTATGAATACCGAAAGACCCCAGTCACATAATAATATTTAATATTTCATGACCAAGATGGGATGATCTAAGAAAGGAATAATTCAGGTTTTTTGATTTTTTTTTTGTTTGTTTGGTTTATTGTTGTTGTTGTTGTTGGTTATTTTCATGAATAATTCTGTGTAGCCCTGGCTGTCCGGGAACTCACAATGTAGACCAGGCTGATCTTGAACTCAGAGATCCACCTGCCTCTGCCTCCTACATGCTGCGATTGAAGATGTGTGCCACCACTGCCCAGTGAAATGAGTCATTTGGTGTTTTAAAATTTCATAAATTTGC
>NC_034600.1:38420229-38425107 GCF_900095145.1 Mus pahari | reverse complement strand
AAAAAAAAAAAAAAAAAAATCATAAATTTAATCTCGACATTAACCAATTATCAGAAAATTACCATTACTGTGTGATCCAGCAATTTCACTTCCAGCTATGTACCTAGAAAAATTGAAAGCAAGGATATGAATAGATATTTATTTACATGTATTTATGACAGCACTATTCACAATCACCAAAAGGTACAAACTGTGTGACTACCCCATCATACGATGGATGGATGAGCAAAGTGTGCTGTGTGTGTACACACATATGTTTATATCCACAATGGAATGTTCTTCCCTTGTAAAATGTAAAATTCTTTATTTTTATTTTTTATATATTTTTAAAATTATATATACACATGCCTGCAAATGTATACACACACACACACACACACACACACACACACACACGCCTGAGTTCAGTTGCCCATAGAGGCCAGAAAAGAATGCCAGATCCCTTGGACCTAGAGTATAGGCAATTTTAAGGCGTCATGGGTGTTGAGAAGTGACCTCAGTCTTTCTGCAAGCCTCTCAATGACTGAACCAGGGAGTCATCTCTCCAGATGTGAAGCATTCACAGGCATGCTACAGCGTGAATAAATATGCATGGCACTGTGCTGGCTGAAATAAGCCAGTCACAAGGACAAATGCTGGAATTCAGTACATATGACATACTTAGAATGGTCAGATCCACAGAGACGAAGATTCTAAAGGTGGTGGCTGTCAGGGAAGGCAGAATGGATGGTTACTGTCCAGTAGTCACAGGATTTCAGTTTGGGACATGTGCTAGCTAAGTTGCTTGTTTGTTTGTTTCTTTGTTTGTTTTTTGTCACTCAAGCTAGAAGTCATCTAAGAAGAGGGAGTCGCAATTCAGAAAATACCCCCATCCGATGGGTCTGTGGGCAAGCCTGTGGAGGCATTATCTTGATTAATGACTCACATGGGAGGCCCCAGGCCACTCTGGGTAGTATGGTAACCCATGGGCAGATGACCCTGGGTGGTATAAGAAAGCAGGCTGAACAAGCCCTGGAAAGCAAGCCAGCGAACAGTCTTTCTCCATGGTTTCTGCTTCCGTCCCTGCTTCAGATTCCTGCCATGTCTTCTTTCAAGGATGGACTGATGATCTGGAGATATAAAACAAAAGAAACCCTTTCTCCTCAACTTGTTTTGGTCAGTGTTGCATCACAGACACAGCCACATAACTAGGAGAGGAGGAAGAAAAGTTCCCGAGATGTGTGACAATGTGGCTCCACGGAATCACAGTTTAGCCATTAAAATGCTCACTTTTATGTGTTACTAATTTTTTAACAATTTATTGCACGAGTATATGCAAGTCTGGGCAACCCTTGGGAGTCAGTTCTCTCCTGCTACCTGGTAGGATCCAGAGATCAAACTCAAGTCACTAAGCCTATGCTCAAAGGCCCCTACCCATTGAGCCATCTTGTCACTCTTTTGTTTGTTTATTTGTTTTACAGCTTGTGTGGTTTGAGTTCCAACCAGAAGCCTCACATACACTAGACTTTTTGCTACAGTTTCTAAGAATAAATGAATCTGTGAAGACTTTCTCAAGAGAAACATTAAGTAAGGATGCTTGGATAAAGAAACGTGAATATATCTGCCACCCAATTTATTATATATATATTTATTTTGTATTGGCACAAGCCTGCCACAGCACATATGTGGAGGTTAGAGGACAACTTTCAAGAGCTGTTCTTTTTCTCTTTCTATCATGTGAGTCCTAGGATCAAACTCAGACCATCCGGCTTGGCAGCAAGCTACGTTACCCACTGAACCATCTTCCCAGCCTGAATCAGTACTTGTGTGTTTACATATCTTTCAAAATATAGTTAAAACTATGCATATCATCTATTACAAATCATAGTATGTATGTTACATGCCTCCGGTGCCTAAGACACCAGATAAAGAAACAACCAGAAACATTGTTATGTGTTGGGAAAGTAAGTAGCTCATTTGGGAAGGCGATATATTCTATTGCAGATTAGCTTCCAATTATTTTAGTTAAGCTGAACAAGGAAGAATTACATTGTTGTTAATACATCATTAAAATTATTTTGATAATTGCTAAAAAAAAAAGTATTTGTTAAGATATCTTTTGGGGAAGGGGGGAAACGAGGGGGGGGAGTCGCTTTGTGTAGCCCGGGCTGTCCTGGAACTCACTCTATAAATGAGGCTAGCCTTGAACTCAAAGGTCCACCTGCCTCTGCCTCCTGAGTGATAAGATTAAAGGCATGAGCCACCACCACCCAGAAAGAGAGTTTTTCATAATCTTGTGGTCATTAATAAACAACTCTGAATAGAGTTTCAACAAAAAAGAAGAAAAGGAAAAGGAAAGAAAAACCATTGACTTTGCTTTAGCAGAATTCCTCTAACTGGTTATGTAAGTGAAAGACATCTTTTACAGTAAATGGTTTTAACTTATGGTGAACTGTTTCAGGCATCAGTCTTAAAATACATAAGGATTAGCACTTCTTAAAATTATTTTGGGAGGCATACAACTGGAGAAGTCAGGGGACGGCTGAGCTAGTGAAATGGTTCATGTTTTTACTTCGCTTTCCCCAACACGAACCTTTTCAGATTCTGTTAGCTCACAGCCTTGCTTTCTGACAATGAGAAAACCAAAGAAACGAAGAGAGAACCCTTCAAAACCGCCCACCTCTCCTGCACACCCACCAGCATCTATGCCTTTCCTCTGCCAGGCCAGGCCAGTCTGCTGCACTCAGGCCTCCTCCTTAAGTCTCCAGATCCCTCGACTCTTGCTTGTCCAAGAAGTGAACAGCCCAGCAATTCACTTCTCTCAGGAGTTATTCATCTTCTCCCTTTTGTGCTGGGTTATTCCTATCAGTATACAAATGTGCTGTTACTTCTTTTTCATCTTATACAACAACAAAAGCTATCTGTCTTGACCTAATGTTCCTTCTGGCTAGCATCTACTTCCTTCCATCCTTCTAAATGTGCATACCCTATAGAAGACTTCAGCTTATCTCTTCTCAGCCTTGAACTCCTCCCTCAACTCCACTTCAGTGCTGGGACCCACTGGCTCACTGATGGCTCTCATGGATGTCAACAGTGGTCTGGACTTGCTGTGTCCAGTGGTCAGTAGACATGTCTCAGCCTACAGAACCCACTGAAGTCACCCATAGCAGGCAGCACAGACAACCAAGTGATAGTCGGGTTTTTTTGTTTTGTTTTGTTTTGTTTTGTTTTTTTATTGGCTTTTCCCTTGGCTTCTCAGACTGCACAGTGTGTTGATGTTCCTTTCTGGTTGTTTCTCTGACTCCTTTGCTGACCCTGGGAACTTAAGTATTGTTCAAGAGGCTCTGAGTTGGCTCACCCATCTATGGACTGCTAGAGCACCTAAAGGGGACAGTCCTGTAGAACCGAAGCTACAGGATCAACATGACACAGGACAACAGGCTACCTGAGAGAGTGTCCCAGTGAGGATCCAGTATTAATAGTGTAGCAGAACTCAGAGGCCTCAAACCAGACCAATGACTCGTTGCAATGAACATTTGCAAGTAAAGCTATTTGGCCAAAAGAGTGTACTGTCTAACACACAGCATCTTCCACTGCAAGATTTTTTTGGGGGAGGGGCTACAAGGGTGGAGGGCAGATATGGAAGGACTGGGAAATGAGTGAGATTGGGGTGCATGATGTAAATTTCACAATGAATTAGTGAAAAATTAAATATTGAAACTTAATAAAAGAGAAGAATCTCTTTGCAGTCACTTAAGTCGGTAGTAGGTCATGTTGAGGAGACTGGCTTTTCGTGAGGAAAGCGAGCTGGAGCTGGAGCTCACACTAATTCCAGGGTAATTATGCCTTTGGTGCACAGAGCTGGAAGTTCAGACTGCAGCTTTCTGATTTTGAGATAAGGAATCTCAATACAGCAAACCCAAAACTGCTGACCCTAGAAAATACTGATAACGGAGAGATGGCTCAGCACTTAGGAGCACTAGCTCTTCCTGCAGAGGTCTGGGATTCAGTTCTGAGCACTCACACTGGTGGCTCACAACTGCCAGTAGTAACTCCAGTTCCAGGACATCTTATGCCCTCTTCTGGCCTCCTAATGGTACTGCATGCACATGGTATAAATACACACTTGCAGGCAAACACTCCTATACATAAAATAAAAATAAGCAAACTTATAAAAGTACTGGTAAGGACAGTGGAAATATCTCAGTCAATGAAATGCTTGCCTTATAAGCTTGAAGAAAGAGTTCAATCCCTGACACTCACGTTCAAAATAAAAGCCAGGCGTGGTGACAGGTGCTTGCAATCCTATCAAAGGTGGTACAAGGGGAGGGGAAAACTGTTGTATCCCTGGGAATCAATGACTAGCCAGCCCAGCCTCTTGGCAAGTCTCAGAGCACCGAGTGGCCTTGTCTGACAAAACAAGGTGGATAGTATTCCAAGGAATGATGTCCAAACTTGACCCCTGCCTTCCGTATGCACACCCACACATGTGCACACACATCTTCATGTGTGAGTGCATATTTTTAAAATTATTGATAATTTACATGAAAAAGAAAAACATTTGTGTATTGACATAAACTATTTAAATAGTGAAAATATCACAAGTAGAAGAAGATGTTTAAGACAAGCATAACTGAGAGGTGACTGTCAAAAACACTAAATAACAAACCTCTAAAAGTCAGTAAGAGAGGCGTGATTATCTTCAAATGAGAATGGCTTGAACGAACACAGAAGTACAGTTGACTGATAACTATTTTAATATGCTTAACTTCATTAATAATTGGGAAATTTCCAATTTAAATTTGCGATCTACATCACTGGACAATTTTAAATTTAGAAATATCATGAAATAAGGCTGGAGAGATGGCTCAGTGGTTAAGAGCACTGACTGCTCTTCCA
>NC_034600.1:38377777-38420224 GCF_900095145.1 Mus pahari | reverse complement strand
AGGTCCTGAGTTCAATTCCCAGCAACCACATGGTGGCTCACAACCATCTGTAATGAGATCCGATGCCCTCTTCTGGTGTGTCTGAACACAGCAACATTGTACTCATATACATAAAATAAATAATAAATCTCTGAAAAAGAAATATCATAAAATTGCTTACTGTACAAGGTTATTAAGTAAGAGCTGCTGCTTGGAATTGAATTGTTCTAGCACTGGAACCACAGCACGAGGGTAGCCGCTAAAAGTGAACATTCACGTCATTGTGACGCATTCACTGTTGTTGACATAATGAATGCATATAGGATATTCCTATAGTATAGTTTGTGACAGTGGAAAGAGCAAACTACCACGAACAGTGGGGTGGGACAAGAGGATCTTGGAGTAAACGTGTATCAGTTGAGTTTTGAAGGAACATTTTTAAAAAAATCTAAATAGATGTAGACTCACTGATGTAGACAGAAAACCTCAGTGTTAAAAAGAGCAAGTATCCTCAAATTGATTCATAGATCCTCAGACACTTCAATGAAAATTCCAAACTGCTCCCTGTTCACTGCTACTGAAGTAACTGCACAGTGTGCCACTTGGTCCCAGCTGGAGACGGCCAGTCAGGAACACTGTGGACTTCCACTCCCTTCAAACTCAGCTGCTGTCTCTCTGCTTCTGGCTCCATCAGTGAAATGGTGTCTGAACCTCACCTCCAAAGCAAGCTCTGTGTGTGTCTGTGTGTGTCTGTGTGTGTCTCTGTGTGTGTGTCTCTCTGTTGGGAAGAAGATTTAGGGAATAGTTGAACACTCCCTCTGCTTCCGGTGGCTGCCTCTCCTAGCACACTGTACCGTCCTTGAGAGAGACAGAATTATAATCATCTCTGTATCTCCCAGCAGGACACCTGGCACATTTCAAGCATCCACAAAGGATCAATGTACAAAAGATCTAACTGGTCAGAACAACCCAAGCAGAAATCAGATCAAGAACCTCTCTTCAGGATCAACGTGCTCGCAGAAGAGCCTGGGCGGACAGATAGAGTCGGTAGTACATTAAGAAGCCAAGGTGACTTACTGGACAGACACACTGACCTTCACTATGGAGTGAGCTGCGGTGGCAGGGTGCAGGTGACTCCCTACCTTTTGACGAGAGGGTCCAGGAATCCCCAGAGGCACCACCGTGGTGCTGTAGTATTTTCCCAGTCTTGAAAGGCCCAGAGCAGACATCTGGACTCTGGTATTCAGGGTGTGCCATGTGGCTTGCCATCCAACTGGAACAGGATTTCTGTCAGCACCACCTGTCAGTGGCGTTACCCAACTCCCTCCTCACTCCAGCCAGACATTTACTGACATCACAAAGCTCATGCATCAGCCCCACGGGGTTCACATACGGCCCCTGGTTAGTGGGCTAGCCCAATGCTAATGGTCCATACCTCATCAGTGATGATGAATTTCCGGCCCTAAAGAGTAAAGAACTTAAAACAATCCAACTGTTTCTTGATCTTTATAAAGATAAACAAGAAGCCAGTGTGTCCAAGTATTTCTGAACTACAACCAACCCCGACTCTTACCTTCACTTCGGTTACTTTGAGCATTAAACTCAGGCTCCTTGGATTGGCAAGGGCCTGGATACTGGTTTCACTCTGAACTCTGAGCAGCTGTATCTGCTGGGAAAGAGGGTGCCCTTTTCTCAAAGGGTCATTTCCCGTTTGACAAGCCAGACTGTCTCAGCCTAGAAGGGACGCCTCCTCTAACTGGCACAAAAGTCCAGTATTCTCTTCTCGTCCGGTCGCTAGGATGGATCCAGAAGCTTTGACATTGTTCTTGCCCCAACAGGAAATATACTGGAGACTTTCTTACTGCCAATGAGGCTCCCGAGATGCTTGTCCACATTGGTCCTGAGGTATACCCAATTCCCATGTGGCCCATCTTCCCAGCTTATCTGCATCTGCTTGGTTGTGGTCTGTCTGCTGCACATCCTCTAAGCCCCTGGCCGCTCTGCTCCGTGTAGGCCAGAGCTGCTCAGTCTACCCTCTGCCTGCCCTTTGGCTCCATGCCTGATGGTTTCCTGGATCACACTTGCCCTGACCTTCCATTTGCTTGTGCCTAGGCTTCTGCCCGATGCCCATAGCATCCCTGAGTGCTGCTGCTTCCAGCATCCCTCAAGACTCCAAGGCTCAGAACTGACAGCTTTTGATCTGGACTTAAAGGAGGGGAAGTCTGTCTAGCCATCCTAGACCAATGCTTCCTGACCCACTATTCCTCTTCATAGAAACACTCTGGACCCTCCCCTATTCCACCACCTAGTTCCTACCTTATCTGCTTAGTGACCATCGCTTCGTCCCACTGTTGTCATGCAGCCAGTACATTGATTTAGATGACAGGTCACCACTTTTGGCTTTGTTTTCAGCAAACATAAGATCATAGACTCTGAAAAAAAAAAAAAAAACATCTTTCATCGTTTGACCCAGCCCCTAAGTTGCCCCCAAGGCTATTTTCCTCCATTCCCCACTTACCCGTTCCTCTCATACACATTCCCTGCTTTAGGGTTGGAGTCTACAGATTGTGTGGCTTCCGAGACTACAACACGATGAAGCGAAAGCGCTGTCTGGGAGGTAGGTGCCTGTGCTGAAAGTCCTGGTTGTTGCTGGGTTCCCTGACTGTGGTCATGTCCTGAGTGATATGCTTTTGCCTGACCAGGGAAGCTCAGGCCAGCAGGACTGGCCAGAAAGCCCAGGATGGAGAGACATTCAAGGCCAGGAGCTGTGGACTGAACGTTTGTGTCCCTCCAGTCGAATTCATGCACGGATTCCCACGATGCATTAGCATTTGGAGGTGGGATCTTTGGGAGAGAATTAGCATTTGAGGAGGTCATGAGTGTGGAACTTCCTGTGGGATTTGGGGGTCTTCTAAGAAGAGTAAAGGAAGAGTCTGTCTCTCTATCTCTTTGTGCAGTCACCAAGGAAAAGCCAGATGAAGGCATAGCAAGGAATTAACCATCCACAAACCAAATACAATGCTTCCGTAGATACCCTTTCTGCCAACCTTGACCTTGGACTTCCCAACCTCAAGAATTATGAGAAATAAATTGTCTTTGGTGGCAGTTTATGATGGCAGCTGAGCTGTCTGAGACACTGAAGGAGAGCCTGAGAGGCCTTAACAGGTAAATGTGCTTGCCACACAAGTCTGGTGACCTGAGCTTAGTCTCTGGAACCCACCCCAAGGGGTGGAAGGAGGACACGCACCACACAAAGTTGTCTTCTGACTTCCACATGCAGGCTAAGGCTATTGTCCACAGACACACATGCACAGATACACACATATGCAATACACACCAAGGGAGATGGTCCTTTCAAAAGCATGAGATAAAAAGATTATACAAGCGAGCAAGCAGGCAAGCAAGAAAGGACATATTCTAGACTCATCATGCTTCCTGCCCCCTTCCTTGTCCCCAATGTCCCTTTCTGCCACAACCTGAAGAGAATGTTTGTTGTCCCTGTGCTTCCTTTTGACACACCCCTCCCCATTTCAGCATGTCATTGGCTCTGATAGCCACTGCTCATCCTCAAATCGCTTGCCTCTGCCACCTACGCTGACAACCTCCTCTTGTTCTGCTCCTCTGTTGGCGGTCCAGCAGGACCCCAAGCACATGACAACCCCATCAGTGTTTGCTGGCTGACCAGAAGCACGCTCTAGAGAGTGGTGTTTTTCAAAGCTGCTATCAGGACCCCTTGCACACATTGGTGTTTCCTCAAGTTCAGGTCCTTGATTCTACTACGTACTTAATAAATTGGATTTTCTGGTAGTAGAACCCCATCATTTGCCTTGAGATAGTAAAAGGGTAACCAGAAATGATTTGGCATTTTAACATTTCTTCCACAGGAGGAAATTCAGACCAGTGTCACCCTCTTGAAACTGGACCATGGCTGCTCTGATCAATGGAGGGGCTCATGCCAAATCCAGGCCTTACTTTGGCCTGGAAGTTCTGCATCACAAGAATATTGTAGAGAGACCACAAATGGAAGTAGCAGATGCTGAGCCAACTCTACAGTTGTTCTTCCAACCTACCAGGTACGGGGTGCAGCCATCTTGAATACTCAAGACAGGATCAACCACCCATTGAGTACTAATGGGTAATCCCAGCCAATCGTATGAAGTAGAACAACCGCTCAACAGAGCTTTGCCAGAATTCTAAATGGCCACAAAACTAAAAACTAAAACTAAAATGTTTTTCTTTTATTCTCTATATTTGGAGGTCATTTATTGCAAAGTAACAATAATATGAAGGTACCACATTTTAAAAAATTAATTAGTGGCTGGAGAGATGGCTCAGCGGTTAAGAGCACTGACTGTTCTTCTGAAGGTCCTGAGTTCAAATCCCAGCAACCACATGGGGGCTCACAACCATCCATAATGAGATCTGATGCCCTCTTCTGGTGTGTCTGAAGACAGCTACAGTGTACTTATTTATTATAATAAATACATATTTTTTAAAAATTAATTCGTTTTCTCATTTTCATTTTATATGTATAGCTATTTTGCCTGCAGGGATGTATGTGCACCATATGACTGCCTAGTACCTGCAGAGGCCAGAAGAGTATGTTGCAACCTTTGGAACAGATGGTTGTCAGCCTCCATGTGGGTGCTGGGAGTTGAACCTGGGTCCTCTAGAGAGGAGACAGTACTTGTAACTACCGAATCATCCCTCTGGTCCCTCCGCAGATTTCTTCAGATTACACTTGTTTTGCTCTAAGAAGAGTCAGTACTGAAAGGGATCTGACATTTAATGAGTCAACTTTTATATTAAAGGACAGGAAATGTAATTTATGTTGTACAGTGTTGTCTACACATCCCAGAGGAAGGGAAATATGGTAAAACGAAATCCCATCATTTACGTTGTTGGTTCTGATTTTATTGGACAGCCGTCTGGTTCTGTTCATAACACAAACAAGAGAGGGCCTCCAGCTTCCCTGAACTCTGCTAGACAATCCAATTGCCACAGACAGTGTTAATAAACACTGTCACCCTAGTGGAATAAAATTCAGCTTTGGATTTAAAATGAGCGAGTCCTGACAGCATTTGGTTTGGATCTGTTTCCACAGTCTATGCTTCCAGAGCCAAAACTAAGATGATTTTTTTCCCCCCTGGTTCATCTCTTGGGAGTATATTTTAAGACTAAGCTTGTGGGTTTCTTTCAGGTTTCCTAATGAAACCTTTCAGCTTGTCAGTCACATGCCTGGCCCTTGCTTCTGCCATCACTTTGGATTAAGACCACAGGACCCTACAAACACCCCCCACCCCTGGGATTAGGGATTTTTGTTTTGATTTGCTTGGGTTTGGTTTCTCAACAAAGCAGTTTGGACAGATCTGTAAGGATTTTTTTTTACAGACTCAGCAGATATCTGCGACAAACAAACGCAGCATCTTCTCTGGCTGTGTCAGATCGGCTTTGGCGGGTTTGGATGGGCTCGGTGCTTCAAAATGGAACTCAAAGCATGAGACCACAAGAGCCAAAAGGATTTTCCAAAATGAGTTTAACTAAACTGAAATTGCTGGGATTTGAAGCCTTTCTGTACAGACAAGTAAATACAACCCTTTCGGCTCAACCTCCAACTTGCCGTCACACGTAGCCATCTGTCGTACCCTGAGCTCAGCAGAGCCGCCCTTTAGAGCCGAGCGGAGCTCCAGCTTCACTGGACGCTCATCAGGGGCAGCCGTGTATTCTCAAACACACAGTAATCCTAGACTGGCAAGGAATCCATCCCGCTTAGTTTAATTTTGTTCAGAACGTTAACAGTATTGGTGGCATTCGCTAAGGGATAACTCAGAGACAAACATCTTCTTCCTGTAAGCCAGAAGGTCCCTGATGAAGGGTCAGTCAGTCCATGGCAGGTTGGAGTCAGTATCTTTTAAGACTGAGCACAGAGAAAGGTTCCCAGGCAGCCCCTTCAGCATCATGAGTTCTGGGTGGAAGCCCGGGGATCTTTATTTTTAATGAGTTTCTCAGATGATAGTACACATCCAAGTTTAAGAAACACTTTGATATTTAAAAATATAAGACTTCTGGGGGAGCTGGAGAATGGGCACTGGGTCATTTCTCCCGTCTGGAGCCCCTGAAATGAAAGGCAGAATGATCCGAGGACCACAGAGGTCATGCAGTTCAGGGTGGTGACCATGAGAAGGGATCAAATGAGTGGAACCCAAAAAGGCCCTCTGTGCAGCCTGGAGGCTGCCCGGGGAAGGGATCTTTGGTGATCTGTGGTCCAGGGGATAAAAGGGAAGGGAGAATGTCCTGTTGGTCAAGATAGATGAGATGAAAACCACAGGGCAGGTGCCATATAGGGAGATAGGGCCACAATCCATGTGTGGCAAAATCAGTTTATAAGGACAGACCACAAGAAAGTGTTTTGCACTTTTTAAGTATCATAGAGGACTCTGTGCACAGGAAAGCCCTGACTGGAGAACTCATAGCTGATCTTCCTTCCCGGGAGATGTCAGGCAGCACTGCAGAAGGCAAGGGATGACACAGGCGCTACTTGGGACTAAGCAAAGCAAAGAGTGGGATTTCTACACATAGTCCTTTGTTCTGAAAAACAGGTACCTGTATCTTCAGGATGTTCTGTAAGGACCATGGTACATTTCTATCTCTGTCTCTGTCTCTGTCTCTGTCTCTCTCTCTCTCTCTCTCTCTCTCTCTGAACTGGAAACAGGCCTGACAACCTAAGATTAGGTGTAAGGAGACACTTTCTCTCCATATTTATTGTTTATTTGTGGTTACTGGGGATTGAGTTCAAGCCTTGAGCTTGATGAGGCTCCCACGTATCAGGAATTAAAGTTCCAATTGCTGTATGCATTTTTATGCTTAAGAGTCTTATAATGTTCATGCATTTTCTTTTTAATAAAAAAGCTAGTTAAAATATAATATTAAAATAAATGAATCACCTTAAGGGTCGCTTTAAATATTTAATCAAATTTTATTTGATTTTCACAAACTTATAGCACTTTAGGGAAAAGTCTTCAATGGGAAGCAATTGTTATAATATACACCCGTGCAATAGCTTATTCTGTGTGTCATTCACAATTTAGTTTTATCTTTTATCCATCCGGTGTAGAACACTACACAAAACAGCAGCAAATTGCATTGTTATTGTGTTTCAACTTGCTTGAAGCCCAGGGCATTCTCTTGTTCATCTCCAAAATATGAGTTTAAATGCTTTTCATTTTGGGGGAGCGTCTGGCATGGTCCCACACAACACCTTCATCAATTATCAGCTTGCATACACATCCCTGAAGTCATTGAAAGTTATTCAATTATTCTGTTGGAGGCTCCCTATGGTCAAAGTGTAAGACACAGTTGTCCACTTCATAATGATTGTTGCCTTCCACAATGGCCCACATCCATGCATCACAGTGGTCCCATAAGATTATAAGAAGCCAACGGGGACCTATCACTTAAGTGATACCACCTTAGCGATGCCAGTTGTGAGTTTTCATACGCAAAGTACAACTCATTGACCAATGCATTAGGACCGAGCCTTCGCAACAAGGGTGGTCTAAGCAAACCTACCTGCTGACTGTTCTACCATTACATAACCCGTGAAACTGCCTACAACCCACAGTACGTGATACTTAATCCCAACCAACAACTGTTACAGCCTGAGTATTTGCTGTACTATACTTTCATTGTTATTCTAGAGTGCTTTCCTTCTTCTTAGAAAAAGTTTAGAGTTAAAACACCCTGCTGTGTTCCATGGTGGCAGCCCCGTACATCTTGTATGTCCCCACCGCTCTTGATAACACCATTTTCCTTTGTTCTTGATTTCGTGTCACGTTGATCGCTCATCACCACCTCTCTTAAGAGGAATAGGCCGCAGCGCACACCCCAGCACACATCCCCACGCATAGACTCAGCCTGGGTGTGTATCTAGACTTGTCTTAGTACGCAATGTTTGCACAAGAACAAAATTATCTGGCCATGATGCATTTCTATGAAAATCCCCAGCATTCAGTGATGCGTGACTATGTCTTGAAGGTGCTTGTTTTCTCTATCTTTAGGTACAAGACTAAGAAAAGCTAATGAGACACTTATGGCATGGGACACATGTTCTTTACCCAGGCCACCAGCAGTGCCCCTACTGTAAAAAGCGATGAGTTAGTGTTCAGACCCGAAGGGACCCTGGACGGCCCTTGCTGCTGGGCTGTTTGTTGTTGGGGGTTGGGAGTAGGGGAGTGAGTTCTCTGAATTATTTAGAATGTTGCTGGTGCAGGCAACAGCTTTAAAGGAGGAAGCAATAGCAGAGAATAGCTTTAACCAAGGAACCAAAGCCAAAGAGCATGTGCCCAGGTACCGAAGTAACCAAGAAGCCATTTCTACACTTCCAAGCTGCTACAAGCTTCTATGCGTTCCCTGCAGGTGCATTTCCATTTGCACAGATTTCTTTTGTCAACTTGACACAAACCAGAGTCAACTGAGAAGATAGAACTTATTAGCTCAGCCCGGAGGCATGTCTATGGGGCTCTTTCTGGACGAAATGATTATTGTGGAAGACCCATCATGCCCCTGGGCAGGTGATCTTGGCTTGTATAATAAAACAAGATGAGTAAGCTAGTAAGCAGTGTTCATCTGTCCTCTCCCTCCATCTCTGCTTTAGTCCCTGCCTCTATGTTCCTGCCTTCGCATCCCTCGATGATGGGCTGTAAGCTGTAAGCCAAATAAACCTCTTCCTTCTCATCAAATTGTGTTTGGTTATGGTCCTTATTACAGAAACTTAACTAGGACACTACTCCTGGACAAAAGGGCAGGTTCCTTGTCTCCTAAGCTCTTTCTTTAAAAGAGGAGAAAAATATCGGGATATATGTATTAGTTCTCATCAGTACAAAAGAAACTGGCCACGCTCATACCCATGGCCATAAATAGGTAGATGAGGACCGACTTCTTGACACAAAGACTTTTCTATTATTCTAATATCACACCATGTAAATGCAGCCACCTATTCATAGAAGGCTATTTAAAATATTTTCCAGGATTTGTCTCATTCAGCTCAGATCTTTATATAACAAGTCCAGGCCAGGGTTGAATGGATGGAAACAGAGTTGCAGAAACTGAGACAAAACTAGAGGAAACCGAGCTCCAATCCACATCTGGCTCCTCCAATCCACATCTGGCTCCTCCAGTCATCAACTGAGAGAAAAGAGAGCTCTAGAAATGGCCTGACTGAGTTCCTTCCCACCTCCATTTTCCATGGCTAGTATCAAATAAATGTTCTTAGAACATTTCAATAAATAAGGCACAATTAGACCTCTTGTAGATTTTTCCTTTGGGAGATATTTGGGCACCTCCTTAGAGAGTCACCTGGGTGCTAATAAACCAGAAGTAGAGGCTGCAGTGGTGAATCAGTGATCACTCTTGCAGGGAACCTGAGTTCAGTTCTCAGCACGCACATGGTTGTTCAGAACTACTGGTAACTCCAGTTCCAAGGGATCTCGCACCCTCCTCTGACCTCTGCCGACCTCTACAGGCACCAGACACACATAGTGAAATGCAGGAAACCACATATATGCATAAAATACATTTTTAAACTGCTTTTTAAAAGAAAACAGAGTAAATCTGAGGATCCTGGAAAACTGTGCGTGTCTCTCTCTGTGTGTGTGTGTATAGGGACAGAGGAGGCTAGGGGACAAGGTACATAAGGATTGTATATTTTCCAGTGTAAACATTACTAGTGTCACTTTTAAAAGCAGCTTTTCTAGTGAAACATTGCTGACTGTATTTAGAAGTTGATAGTATAATTTGGGCTCCTCTGGGCATTGTGGGTAAACTATGATTTTCTTGGTTGAAATGCCTCCTCCCCACCCCGGAATAGTAGAAAGACTGAATAATTTAATATTGGACACTTTCCCTTTGGGGAAATAATTTAAGCACTACCACATGTCTTCTTATTTTGTCCTTGTCTCTCAGGAATGGCTGGGCACTGACAATGTGGAAACAAAACAAACACAGAGAGACACACTTGAGGTGTGTGTGTGTGTGTGTGTGTGTGTGTGTGTGTGTGTGTGTGTTTAAAATCACTCCAGTGATTCCCCAGTCACTGGGCCATGGTAATTATCCAGGAAGGTGTTTGAAGACATGCTCCATTGAAAGAGTGATAACAACCTTCAGAAACTGCTTAATCCCCAGGAACGAAAACCAGTCTGATGGCGGCTGCACACGTTGGAAACAAATAATCACTGAAATTAGAGCCACGCACGGAAGAGCGCCCGAGGGGTGCTTGCCAGCAGCTGGCAGTGTCAGGAGAGCTGGGGTCCAGGCAGCAGGCCCTGCCCCAAGGCACTCATGGAGAGTTGATGTCTTTCTCTGGGTTGCATGGCCCACAGCCCCACATCACAAGAGCTCGAATCCTTGGCTCCTGGGAGCCGGGAAATCAGAGTTTTTCTTTCTTTCTTTCTTTCTTTCTTTCTTTCTTTCTTTCTTTCTTTATTTATTTATTTATTTATTTATTTTCCAGTTCTTTTACCTTTTTCCCTGCACCGAGGAGAGATGCAGCTGACTTTATTTACATCAAGCAGCTGTGGAGGTTAAAGTTAACTCCAGTGTCGAGCCTTATAATTTACTTGAAGGGTGCACTGACTCTTTAAGCACCCTTGCTTCCTAAGTACTCGGCAAGGCACACTATTCAGGGAGCCTCTTGTAGCAGAAAGTTGATTAAATTATATACATTATCTATCTACACATTTAGCTCGGAGATGCTAAGAAAAAAAAAAAACATGGCCCCCACACACTCACTGTCTGACATCCTCTCCAGTTAAGATGGGATGCTGAGGACTAAGGTGTGGCGCCTGTGACACCCTATGACCTGGAGCCTGGTTCCTCTGTGTTCTCTGAGAGATGGTTGCTCTGGAGGAGGCTTAGTCAGCGCCTAAGACGCCTGACCAGAGGGAATCATTTAGGAGGGTCTTCTGGTCCTCACCCAGTTACCCCTATCAGACACCACAGCTCCACCGGCCCCCTTCAGAGCCCAACTTGGATGGTCCAAAGGCCCATTTGAACCTTCAGGTGGTGGCAACCTTCCCCCACAACTACCACCACCTATGTGAAGACCCATGTGACTATGCAGCAGTCAAGTCCTTCCTGAGTTCTTGCCCGCAAAAACATTTTAAAATATCAAAATGGTTGCTTTGGTTTCCTTCAGTACGTTTTGGGGATAATCTGCTACACACAATAGCATCAGCAGGCAAGAGCTTTCTCTCCTCGGACCTCCAGATCATTCCAGAGATTTACTTTCACTTTGGGGCTTTCAGACCGCTGTTGTTTTTACCCACCTTTCCTCGACTTTGTCTTTTCAGAGTCCGTATGTGGGCCACAGACATACACACGCGTGTACAATTATACCTCTCAGGTCATCACATGCCTGCTTTGCTTTCTACAGTCACTTGAACTAAGAAGATGTGGCCTTAGAGGGAGAGTGAGGCCTGCACAAGGTCATGTGACTAAGCTGAAGCAAACCCAGGTCTTCCCAAGCCAGGTTTCCTCCTCCTTTTCCCCACATAATTACTTTAGTTTCTCACTGACCTCATTAAAAAAATAAATAAATAAATAATAGACGGACTGCGTCTTTTGTACTCCAAAAGCTGTAAACTCAGGACTTGACAAACCAGCAGAAGCCCCCAGCTGCAGCGCCTCTCTCGGGCCTCTAGGGGTGCCCAGAATACGCCTAGTGGCTGGCTTCCTCTCACAAGGGGTGTTGAGGGAGGACAGCAACTAGGGAGGTGCCAGAGGACCTAACCTACTCTCTGTTCTTCCCCCCCTTCCCCCCCCCCCAAGGCTTGCATTTTGAAGGCAGCGTGCTAATTATGGTCAGAGTACAGGCTGGGATTCCTGAAGACGCTGGGAAAATGCTAAGCTTGCCTCTCCACGCTTCTGTGTTGGACACCTCTTACCGAGAAAGAGAGGGAGAGAGAGAGAGAGAGAGAGAGAGAGAGAGAACCTAAAGTATTTTTAAATGGCATATTGCATATTTTGGAACGGGACTCAGAAAAGATGAGTGATTGGAAGAAAAGATCTGAAGTCTCTGTTAGGACCGGGGCTGGCTAAATGTTGGGAGAGTGTATCCGCATGCTTCATCTGCCACTCAACTGCTAGGCAGGCTGTCATTAATACATTCTCCACCGCCCACTGCCCCAGAGTTGCCCCATTTTTTTTTTTCCTAAGCCCTACAGCACTGTCATTTCATGAGTCTGGCAAGGGAATTAGAGCCAATGAATAAGAAGACCACCTCCCCCCACCTCCTGGTGATGCTTCCCCTTCCGTTCAGCTCTCTTGCCAACAATCAAGCAGTCCCCCTCCTCCATCCCCACCTCCTCCCACTCTCCTACACCGGAGAGGAAAGGATAATTGTGCGTCTTTCACATGAGGTGTGGTTTGGTTCGATATGTACTGTTGGTTCTGCAGATAGGCTGGTAGGAGGCTGTCTATTCATGTTATGCCATATGCCACTCTGCTGGGCTGGCACGAGGGAGGAAGCCTGAAAAGCAAAGACGAGAAATGGATATGCCTCCTGCTTTTGAAGCACAGACTTTGATAATAATAATCATAAGGCAAGAATTTTAGAGAACAAAAATCACATAATTGCAGCTGTGTTAAGCCTTCACTGGTTTCCTTGTACTGTGTCCAATTTGCCTCTCAAAAAAGACCCAGCGGCAGGGTAAATGGGACCTCCCCAGACTCATAAAGCGATGCCCAACTGGATATACCCCTATATGTATTGGACATATTCTGGAAAAGTCTGTTGTAAATTGATTTTTTTTTCCCAAATCTAGTTATATTTCAAATATCGTCAAGGTGCTCTTGATTTAAACCGGTACCATTTTGTAAAGCAAATAATAATTTTGTAATGTAAATAGTTGCTCCCTTGTTTGTTTTGCAAGTTTGGGTCTTGTGAGTATATATTTTTTCTAATAACAAGATATCCCTATAGTCAAGAGTAAGAAAATAGCAATGATAATTATTATTAATGATGTTGACAATATAAAGTTATAAAAATATAAGATAAAAATGTAGGAATTTAGAGTCTTTTAAAAAGGAACCTTTCTCTGAAGTGGGTGGGACTATGTGCCAATCCCACAGTTAAACTGTATGACACCATAGGTTAAACACATGGGAGAGGATTTTCTCTGAGAGAGTCCACCATCAGGTCACTGTTACATCAGAATACTGAATTTGATTGTGTAAAGAAAGCTATGTACACACGTATGTATACATACATATAAATGCATATGTAGCATTGTCTAACAAGAACTAGAAAGGAACATAGGAGCCTGTGAGTCGAGAAGCCATTCAGACACCGATTATTTATTATCATGAAATAGCAGGCGGCTGTGAGGAATGACAGAGCAGTACCTGAAGAGTTGCAGTGAGGTGCAATGTCTGTCTGTCTGTCTGTCTGTCTGTCGCATAGGCAGCACCTGGAGGCTCTTGCTTGTGAGTGTAGAATGAGCATAGCGGGTTCACCACTCGAGTTCACCAGTAGTATGAAAGATGACTACTATCCCTGTGGGGATATCCGAAATGCTCTCCCTGCGGGGTTTGCTGGGAGCTGTTGTTGATAGGCTTGGGTGCCATTAGCTAATCTTCACACTCAGAGCAGGCAAAGACGCTTTGCCCAACACTATTTGAACTTGAATTGTTCACTTACAAAAGACTCCAGTTGTTTTCATGTACTTAAATTCAAAAGACAGGTTTTGTTTTTTTAATGTATATCATTTAGTGAACAGATATTAAAGTTTCCTTTTTCTCAGATTTTTGTTTTTCCTACTAGAAACATCACTCACTGGGTTGTATCGCTACTACGTTGCTGGTGCTGGTGCTGGGGCTGGTGCTGGTGCTGGTGCTGGTGCTGGTGCTGATGCTGGTGCTGGTGCTGATGCTGGTGCTGGTGCTGGTGCTGGTGCTGGTGCTGGTGCTGGTGCTGGTGCTGGTGCTCGGGATCAAACCCTAGTGTCTCCTCCATGATGCGTGATGGACAGGCGCTCCACTATTGAGCTGTAGTCTCTACCTGACTCTGCATTGTTTGTTAAAGGGGAAATACAGCTCCATCTATTCCAGAAGAAGTTCCAAGTAAGACCATAGTCTCTCTTTTAAGGTTGTGTGGTGGGTTTTCTGTATTTAAGAATGTAAAGTGTTGACGATGTTACTGGGCTGCCTGGGGGGATATGGTTCCTTCTTCTCAACATTTACTTTATTAAAATAATGACTTGCCATCTCGAATGGAATTGAACCGTTGTTTACGCAGGGGAATGAGAAGAGAGGGAGTGAGAACGAGTGTGGATGCCCAAGGGTGAGTGGAGGCTTCTTGAGTCACCCTGAGCTGCTTGCTATTTAAGAAGCAATGAGCCGGGCGGGGCGTGGTGGCACACGCCTTTAATCCCAGCACTCTGGAGGCAGAGGCAGGCGAACTTCTGAGTTCGAGGCCAGCCTGGTCTACAAAGTGAGTTCCAGGACAGCCAGGGCTACACGGAGAAACCCTGTCTCAAAAAAAAAAAAAAGAAGCAATGAGAATGACTCATTGTGATTACTGTGGTGATTTGCATATGCTTTGTCCAGGGAGTGACACTGTTTGGAGGTGTGACCTTGTTGGAGTAGGTATGGTCTTGTTGAAGGAAGAGTGCCACTGTGGGCATGGACTTTAACACCCCCATCCTAACTGCCTGGAAGCAAGTCTTCTCCTAGTGGCCTTCAGATGAAGCTGTAGAACTCTCGGCTCTTCCTGCACCATGCCTGCCTGGATGCTGCCATGTTCCCGCCTTGATGATAATGGACTGAACCTCTGAACCTGTAAACCAGCCCCAAGTAAATGTTGTCCTCGTAAGAGTTGCCTTGGTCATGGTTCACGGCAGTAAAACCCGAAGACAGTTACCAACTTGGAAGGTTTTCTATCTACAGCACAGAGTGGTGGGGTTAGGAATACTCAACGGTAATCCCACCGCTCCAGTCTAACACTGTAGTTGTGGGGTCTGTTGCCTTCCAGGTCTCTTTGTTTTCAAGTTAGTGTCCTTTTAAATATGAAATACAGCAAACATACAAAACAATACAAACAGGACTCCTATTTGCTTCAGGATGGCAAATCACACACTCTAACCATCTTCCAATGAAAACATTCTGAATTCAATACCAGGAATTCTGAATTCGATACCAGGAGTTGGTTTTAAGTGTGTTATCATTGAGTTGATAGGAATGTATAAAGGGTCAGAAGCAAAAAAGAAAAATGTGAACACAGGATCTTGAAAGGTAAAAGGGTTCTGAAAGCTGTTTTCTTCATAAAGGTGTGGGTAGACCCCCTGGCCTTTTCTTCATGGCCTTGGCTGGCACTGATCGATCTCATGTTCAGGTGGGCACACATAGTAAAAGAGACAAGAGACCATGCCCAGATTCTAACCAAGGTGAAGTTTAAGAGGAAAAATAACATGTAAGGACCCCAAAGGACAATAATATCGGGGTACGGATGACCTAGCTACACCCCCACTCACAGAAAGATAGTGTGCAAACCCCTTTATTTCGACTACAGTGCTGCGTAGAAGTTGGCTTTTTCTCCTAAACATGTGTAACCACAGAAAACCCCACCCAGGAGATTTTGGACCCAAAATTTACAACTCTCTGTGAGGACCAAAAACCCTCAAGCTAGAAGAAAAAAAAAAGTGACTTGGTTTCAAGTTATAGTTGCTACAACAAATGTGGTCATCTCTTGAGAAAACCACTTCAATCCTGCCTTAACATTTCCCCAGATCAGCAGGGTGTGGTGGCCCCTGCCACTAATCCCACACTTGGGAGGCAGAGGCGGGTGGATCTCTGTGAGTGTGAAGAAGTTTGGTCATACTAGTGAATTCCAGGACAGCTAGTGTTATGTAGAGACCCTGTCGCAAATGAACCAACACCAAAACCAATCAACCAAACAAAAAATCTCATAGAATCATCAGAAAAAAAAACAAAAACAAAAAACAAAAAAAAACCCCTATGGCTTGATCCTAAAGCCTTACAGAGCAGCAAGGATACCAGTGGAGGAGCATCCGGGAGATAAAGCAGGAGAATCAAGCCCCCAGATGCCCAGATGGCATAAGCTACTGTCACAACACAAGTACATCTGATTGGCAATAAAGTACTAATAGAGAAGATCACTATTATATAAAGATAGAAGACTAAAAATAATGATCCTTCAAATTTGCAAGATAAGAAGAAAACCTAAAACTTTTAGTAATGTGATCATTAAAATAAGAACCCAAAATGGGTTGGTTAGATAGATTGGGCACAGAAAAAAACAAATAACAACAAAACCAAAACAAACGAAAGAACAAAACAACCAAACAAACAAACAATGTGGAAGAAATTTATTCGTTGAGATTTGTAAGGAAAGAAAGCCAAGATTCTTAGAGATTATAAGATCCTTTATAGAATTAAAGTCTTTTAGAGAAAAGACTCAGCTTCCAAAATAATTAGGAAAGATTTCCTTTTTAGGAGGAGGAATGGGCTCCAGAGATGGCTCCATGGACAAGGGACTTACTAAGCAAGCAGGGGGACTTGCCTTCGGCGCCCTGGCATTTGCATAAGAGCCAAGTGTGGCAGCACCCGTCTGAAGTGCCAGTGCTGAAAGAGTGGGATGAGGGATGGAGACAGGCAGAGCTCTATACTTACTGGACGGTCAGCCTAGCTGGTCAGGTTCAGTGAGATGTCCTCTTTCAAAAAATAAGATGGAAGGTACCTGACACGGACAGTGGCTTCTACATATGAATGCATACATTCAAGTATGGTCACATGCATGGAACACATGTTCAATATAAACAACAACAACTACAAAAGTGACTGAATGAGTTAAGCAAAAACCCTGGACATTATTTTTAAACCTGTCTGCCCAGAACAGTAGTTTATCCTTGGCTGTAGATTTACAACCCTAATGTCCTTTCAACTTTCACACATGCTTGGACACGCAGAAAACATGCGTGTAGCTGAGGCCCAGAAGGAGGAATGGCCAAGGACCTTGCCTTCCGTTCCTAAGTTTGCTAAGGATCTTCTTTACGGTTCTATATGATTAGCTGTGTCTAGCAAAAGGGAAAAGAGGTTTCTTCTGGGTCTGTGCATCCATACATTTTAAAACATGCCAGTTAGCCCGTTCAGCTCTGTCTAAAGCATGACAGTAAGCCCGTTCAGCTCCATTTAAAAAGTGCAAGGAAGTCCGTTCAGCTTCGTTTTTCTAGTATCAGATCTCAGTTTTTGTTTTTGTTTTTGTTTTTGTTTTTCAAGACAGGGTTTCTCTGTGTAGCCCTGGCTGTCCTGGAAATCACTTTGTAGACCAGGCTGGCCTCGAACTCAGAAATGCGCCTGCCTCTGCCTCCCGAGTGCTGGGATTAAAGGCATGCGCCACCACGCCCGGCTCAGATCTCATTTTTAATGAAGGCATCGCTAATTCTCTCCGTGGAAGGATGAAGCCAGGTTCTGTTGCATCTGGTCGGCCTGGGATGTTTCAGAGACTTTGGAAAGACAAGCTAGAAGCGAAGGAGGTTGTTGAACAGCCATCCTCATCAAAAACCGTGTGCCCCTTCCTCGGGTACTTAGGTCAGTCGAGCCAATAGGGCACAGGAGGCAGCACCTTCTCTGCCCTCCACCTTCTCTTTCCGGAACCTCACTTCATGAAAATTCAGAGCTACAGCAGAGTCTCGTGTCATTCTCTGCTGCGTGATCTACACTCAACGCTATCCTTCTTTGAAACCTTGTCTCTGAAGAGGGAGCAGGAAGAGACAGTGGGGGCTCAGCTTCAGAGTCGGAACAAGACAGGAGGCCACCACAAGTTCACCAGCCTGAGAGACTGCCTTGAGCCTCGCATGAAGGCCCTTCAGAAAAGCAAGGTCATGGGCCTGGTCCACCCAAGTTCTCGATAATAAGCGGAAAAATATGCAAACCAGTGAGTTCACACAGCAGTTCAGACATTCTTGGGGCATTACTGAGAATTATTTTGAAAGCGTACAATCAGATTATTGAGGGGCTGGTTTGTCAGCGAGCCACAGCCGTAGCTCTGGGAAAAGGGAGTCTTTCCTAAACCTTGTGGTGGCCAGGGTCATGGGGAGACGCTCGACTCCCTACGACAGGGCATCTGTGCCTTCTCCGTCCCACTGCCTGAACAGCTCAGGCCGTCCTGCTTGCCTGTCTGACGATGGCTGCCACCGAAGCTACAGTCAGCACATCCAATGTCACAGACCCCCGGATCTTGAAAACCAAGGGCCGCTTTCAGGGCCAGAGTGCTAAAATCCAGCAGAGAAAGGGCAGCTGCTCTAAAAGGTGTGGGAGAAACAGGGGTTGAGACAGACACTATATGGCACCAGGAATATGAGTTAGGAAGTTTTTGAGAAAAAAAAAAAAAAACAAACTATGATCCAACAGCTACATAAATTAAAGTTAATACTATTTCTATATAATAGCATGGCTTTGTGGCTCCACTCACGGCAAGCACTGAGCTGTTCCTTAAAAATAGAACCGATCCTCCCATCTCTTCCCGGGGCTCCTAATCCGTAATTCAGCCTTGTGGAGAGGCAACAGAGACTGCCCTGTGGCAGGCATATAGAGTCAGGCGTTTCTTTCTTGACCTTGGTTGCTTTCAGATAAGGAGTGAGAGACAAATCAAATATCATCCAATTAATACGCACTACTTTCCAGTTCTCAAGACACACTTGCTTGGTAGCCTCGGATCTACATGAAGTAGGTAGTGATATCCTGTCTTCCGGAGAGGAAATGACAGTCCAGAGAGGTGGCCACTGGGCTACTGTTGGCTCCCCCATGCCTCTGTAGCTAGTGGCCTCCAAGAGACTCGGCAGAGAGTTGGTATGGCACTGGGATTTCATTCTGAACTCAGAAGCTTACCCAGTGAGGGCAACAGTCCACATGCTGCTGTCCTTTCCCTGGCCCTGCTAGGGCAAGGTGGGGAGTGGGGTAGAGGGGAGGGGAGCAGGGGGGCAGAGGTGTTCAGCTGCTGAGAGCCTCAGGGTGCCTGGCTCCCTTCTCACCTGCTGTGCCTTCTCTTTCAAAGCTGGACAAAGGAGCCCTTGCCCCAGGACCAGGGTGATTGCAACTTGGCAGACTGGAGCACACCTCTGCACCTTCCATGTAGATGTTATCTCGCCAACCTTCCCGTGTCCCTGCAGGCATGTGGTCTGGCCTCTGTCCATGTAGAAGAAAAAGGCACTGAGTCGTCCTGTGTACCCTATAACTCGGGCCTTAGCTACTTTAACTGTTTTGCCAGGGTTGAAAAGGTCCTTTACATCCTTTAAAGGAAATGACTAGAGTTCAGGAGGCAAAGGCTGGTTGTAGTCGAGTCGAATGATGGGTACAAACATCACATGTTCCTGATTGTTACAACAGGAGATATTCTCTATAAGGACACTGAGTAATATATAACTGTGTCCATTTTATAGAAAACCGATGCTCGTAGCTGTGAAATACCTCGCATCAGATACAGCGGTATCAAATGGCAGAGTATATTTTGTTCCCTGTCCTCACACGTTGAAGGGACAATGTGAGGACCCAAACAACACAGTCTAATTGTCACTAAATCAGCATGCAGAATTCCCTCAGATGCTGGAGGCACTGGCCTGAGGCAGAGGAGTGGCGGAAGGGAATGCAGCAGTGGTCCCAAGGGATTCCTCCAGGGAGGTCAGTCCAAACTAAGAGACATTTACACACACACACACACACACACACACACACACACACACACACACACACACCGGTGTGGTGAAACACCAGGACGTGGTGCAGAGGGAGTCAGTGGCAAAATGGAGATGAGAACTGAGCATGGTGGGCACCCATACAATCCTAGCAAAGAAGGCAGGGGATCGGAAGTTCAAGGTCACCCTCCGCTTCTTAGGGAGTTTGAGAACAGTCTCAAGAAATGGGAGAGGGAAGGGGGAAGGAAGAGGGGAACGGGAAGGTATAAGGTAGGTCAGGGAAGCAGGGGACTGGGACAGAGCTCCAGCTGCCAAAACCTGGCTATCAGCTGAGGCTGTTCTGTTAAAAACCCAGTGCCGGGGAGAGGCTTGTTGATCTGTGACGGCATGCCACCTTTCAGTACAGTCTTCCACACAGCATCTACATTTTAAGATTTGTCCTGTAAGTTTTGGAAGAAAAAGAAATCCCCGGAGATCCATCTCAGTAAACAAAGCCATGTAGGTACAACCAAACCCATCCTTTGAAAAGCTGTTAATATGCTTTTCTCATATTTACATTCACTTCTGGGGCAGCACAAAGGCTGGAGAGTAATAGCATTTCTATAAATCGGTTGTGTGTGTTGGGGGGATAGTTATTGTTTCAGGATCCAGCTCCATAATTTCATGATTGCAGTAAATCAACCCGCAATGCCATCATTCGAGTTGTCGGAATACCTCTCTTAGTCCTGGTCTTAGACCTAGGGAGCCTGTGGCCCCAAGCAGAGCTGCTCCGTGGCGGCAGACATGGGCAGAGGAACTGACCAAATCCCCAAAAGTTACTCCTGTGTCCTAACAGGGAAACGTGCATTGGAATTAGCATTGGCCTCGCTAATAAGCACCCGGGAAATAATCAGCCGCCGTCCCCGAGGCTACATTTCTCATGCAATGTCCTTGTTCAGGGCATGTGACTAATTGCCAAGCTCTGATAAAGCAGTGTGTGTTCAACATAAATTACACACTGGATGCCAGACTGCCGCTTCAGCCTGATAGTGCTGGAACAGGTATTTCTAGCTTTGCAAGGTCAAGCCTAGAGCTTAATGATGCCTGTGCAGGTCTATAGCTGACCCTCTGCTTCGACTTCAGGAGCCTCTCTCCTCCCCAGAACCATAAAGCTACAAGCTGCAAGTGATTGTCTGCTTATTCCCATTGCTTTTAGGGAAGTGAAATCAATAAATATTTCAGAGACTCCCCCTGGCCCTGTCTTGTCTTTTTTCAAAGGACAAAACCATCCTCAGTAGCTCATCTTATCAGTGTAATAGGCAAGCTCTCCTTTAACTGTAGCCAGTTTGTGCTGTTTTCCATTCCATTTCCTTTTCTCTTGGATCCTCAGAAGTCATGGAAATATCGTCATGATATCCTGGTGGTAAATCCTCCCATAAATTTGAAAACCAAGTTCATGCTTGGCAAGATGGCTCTCATCAAGCTGTCAAAGGTGCCTACTGCCAAGCCTTGTGACCTTTGTTCAATCCCCAGAGCCTACAAAGTGGAAGGAAAGAACCGAGAATCTCACAGGTTGTCCCCTGACCTCCACCTGTACAATGTGGCAAGTATGCCTCCTTCAGAGGGAGGGGGAGGGGAAGGGGAAGGGGAAGAGGGAGGGGGAGGGGGAGAGGGAGGGAGAGGGAGAGAGAGAGAGGGAGGGAGAGAGAGAGAGAAAGGGAGGGGAGAGAGAGGGGGAGAGGGAGGAGAGAGAAGGGAGAGGGGAGGGAGGGAAGGGAGGGAGACACATGCACACACCCACAAAGTAATACAATATAATAAAAAAAAAAAATTTAAAACCCTAAGTTCACCCATAATGTTTTCTCTACCATTAGACAAATTCTTTGGTTCCTTCTAACATTTCTTTTCACTTAATTTTATCTGATAGAAGACGCTTGACTCTCCTCTGCTCCCTCCTCATTATTAACTAATTAACTGACTAATTTTATGTTTATTTTATGTGTATGCGTGTTTTGCCTATGTTTCTATGTACGTGCATGTGTGTGCCTGGTGCCACTGAGGTCAGGAAAGGTTACTGGATTCCCTGGACCAGATGGTTGCGAACCTCCATGTGTGTTGGGGGGGGGGGTGCTGGGAATTGAGCCCAAGTCCCCTGAAAGAGCAAGCACTGTTAACCACCAAGCTAACTTTATAGTCCCCCTTCTCGCCTTTATTAAGGATGATGGCTGTACTATTATATGCAGTCAGGAATTGTCTCTCATTCCAAAAGGCTCCAGGCAGGGTGGCTTCTGCCCCAGTGTGCCAGGGAGATTCCCCTGCAGACTTCAGTAGAGCTAGCCCCTGTTCACTGCAAGATGTCTGCAATAGCTCCAAATACCCCATGCAATATCCTAATAACAAGTTTCCTCTTGTGAGTCTCTCTGTAGTACAAGAAAGCCCTTTTGCCAAAGCTCTACTACCTGACTGGCTGGGAACGGGCCACAATCCAGGAGAGTAATTGCCAAGGTTGGCTAGACCTATCACCCATTATCTTCCTATGCCAGAGTGTTATGGGAAGTAATCCGAAACACATGCTCTAAATAAAAGAAGCACACCATACCAAGGGAGGAGAGATGGTGGTGGCCATGAGGTAGGCGATCAGCCACGTTTGCCATAAGTAAGCCAATAGAACACCAGCTCAGTCTTAGTATAGTCCAAAGTATACACAACAACACACCAAAGCAGATCCCTACTGACAGGCTCGCAGGCGGCAGATGTGAGAGCCAATACATGGGGCTGAACGGGATATGTCCCCTGACCTGTGGTGCTACCTGTCACATCGGGGAGAAGGCCCACACAGTGTCCACATTTCACAGTGAGTGCTAAAAGCGGGCACGGCAGAGTGTTCTGCAAACACAAAGATGGAACACCTAGCTCAACAGAAGGACACTGACTCCGGGGGAGAGGCCAACAGGACTGCCTATGAATCCTAGGAAGGGGTTAGATTAAGAGAACAGGGAACCATGACGTATGCTTCTTGTGATTTTTCAGTTCGTTGTACGGGATCCCATGCCTCATTATCGTGGCTCATCCGAAATTAGTGAACTAGAGAGTCCTTTCAAGCCTTGAGGGTGGTGTGATTTTCAAGGGTCACTTCCCATGAGTTCATTTGTGCATGTTTTGTGTCTGGATAAAATCCATTTTATGATCAGTGAATTCCATATTTAAACAAGGAGGCCACTCATCTGGTAGGAAAATGTCTGCAGGAGAAAATGAATGCGGTCTGATTGTCATGATGTCATCGGCTCTGTAATGGGCTTGTTTTTTAAGTATTATGAGAACACGGCAGTGATTTAGATAGAGGAAGAATCGGTGGGGGCTGAGTGAAGGTCTTAAAAGATGCCATTTTTTATTAGTTTGACTTTTGCGTGCCCAAGGCAGGATATCAAGATTTGCTTATGGGCATTGGCTGTCTAAATGAGAAGGATTTTTTTATTTTATTTTAGCATAGTTTCTATCTCTCTAAAATTGTTCCCTACAAGAGAACCAGAAAATGAGATGTCTGCCCTCGTACATCTTTCTGATTTCAGTTTTTCACCCAAGTTACGGGTGTCCTTCCTTTTCCATGAGGGGACCTCAGTGGGTACCAGAAACTCCACATCTACTATGCTCTTCTGTGCTATGATAACATTTAGTTTATAAATTGGGCCCAGGAAGAAATGAGTAATAGTTTACTGTAGCTCTTGGCAACCTCAACATATGAGTTCTTCCTTATTGAGAACATTCACCTCTTAAGGGAAGTACTTCATAGCTTCTCCCTGGGGTAGCTATGCCACCAACATCCCTAACTAAACTTTGGAGGCAATCACTGAGTAAAACAAGGGTTACTCCAACAAAAAACCTCAGAACAGCAACCGTAACTATGATAATGAAGAGGGAGGAGGACTACTATCTTAAAGAGCCCCCAAAGGCTTGGTCTCAATCCAGCAGTGTTCAGAGGTGGATCCAGCTGGGAAGTGGTTGGATAACGAGGACTCTGACCCTTTGCAGGTGTATAGCTTGGTGAGCTCCTAAGAGGTATTGGGAACTGCAAGATGGAACTTAGTTGAAGAATAAGTAATGGGGTGTGTCTGTCAACAATGTATCATGTTGCTAGCCCCCTCATTTCCCTTCCCCTCCTGATTCTTTAAAATCTCAAGACGTAAGACATAAAGCTAAGGGTGGGGCAGAGTAAATGTTACCTGTGTGTACACATCTAGAGATACATGTAAGTAATCCTGCCTTCTAGAACACCCTCAGAAACCATTGTAGTAGTTATGACGCTTACTTTTGGAACAAAGCATCAAGGATCAAGTATAGAAGACTTGTACTGTATACTTAACAACTCTTCGTAGTTTGATTCTATGTAAGACACGTCTATTTTTCAAACTCGGTTTAAAAAAAAAATCAATCCTGGGTTATTTCTTTGTGGTTTGATGTGGAAAACTATTACCTGCAATATCAGAAGAGAAGGAGCTGGCACGGCGTACAGAGAATGTGATAAGAGTCATTACGCTAATGACTTAGAGAAGTGGGGTTGCGGGGGAGACACAGCTCAGTGCAGAAAAGTGCCTGCCACCAGGGCTGAGGATCTGAGTTCTACACATTAGAGGAGGTAAACAGACATTCCCAAGCACACTGGGATAGGCAGGACACAGGCGCGCGCGCGCACACACACACACACACACACACACAAATTAACACAGTATAGTGTACTTTCTTTTGTAAAGCCTCAAAGAGAACTTAGCTGACCTAACAGTGTGGCTATCCTCTAGAGATGCAGTATGTTAAAATGGTGGAAACTTTCACTTTCTCTGTATTGCTTAGCTTTGTGCAGCGGTAGTGAATGGTCAAAAAGAAAAACAATTTTTTTTTCAAACTAGAAAGAAAAGTGGGAGGGGGGAAAAAAAACCCCATCCAGTCCTCCTAGTCCCTCGTGCACGAATACCTTCTGTCTAGTCTATGCAAAGTCAAGAGTCTGGCTCCTCCAGTAGCTCACCTGGAGCTCTCAGCTCCCCTTCTTGGTTCCCTTGGAAATCCCACCGGTACTGAAGGCTTTGTAGTCACAAGGAGGGGAGGATGGGTGAGGAATCTCACTTCGGATCTAACTTATCTACCCTACTCTTACCCAACTAGAAAAACTGGAAATAAAAATCCTAAACAGAAGGTTCAAAGGAGACTCTCAAAAACTAGCCTAACCTGTCAATGAAATCACATTTTACTACACCCGGGATTTGTGCTAAGTGCTGGTAGCCAGCTAACCAACAAGGAGGTCTGGCCCGAGACAGATGCCCCATGCCTGTCCTCCCAGAGACCTCTCGTGGGCTTTCCCTCCTCTTTGACCCTCCTTGTTTTTCCTCATCTGCTCATCCTCTCTGCTGCCCTCACTAGGGAGGCTACAAGGGGTGGGACTGGAGTGCTATGGAAATGAAAGATGATTAACCAGTCTGGAAGCCCTGGAGGGTAAGGCTTGGATCCGTGGGTTTGTCATGAATATTGTCTAGAAAATGAGGAGAACCCCAGATGTTCATTAACCCTAATATGCTCTGATATTATTTGGAAAAATGTTATGACAACCCAACCAAACTCTCTCTTTTCAACTCAGGATTTTTCAAAAACACTTAAATATCGTTTTAAGACTTACACATGACTGTACAATAATGGGTGTGAATGACTCTTGGGTAACTAGTGTTATCTATGTTGACATATTTTCCAGTGCCTCCCCCAACTTCCATCAGAAATAAGGAAAGGGGCCATACCCCAGGGGTACAGTGTTTGCCTAGCATGCATAAGGCCCAATCCCTAGGTCCAATCCCTAACATCACAAGGGAGGTGGGGTAAAGTTTTGTTACAGGTGAGAGACAGTGTTACATAAGAAAGCAAAAGGGCTCAGATGTGCCCCAGCGCCAAATGAGATGGTTGGCAAAAAAAAAAAAAAAAAAAAAAAAAAGTACAAATCACGTTTCTGCTTGGTTCAGAGAAACCGGAAGAGATTTGTACTTCCTGGATGTAGGAAGGAAGTACAAAAGCGGAAGGTTCTCCTTCGCCATTTGTCAGCATCAACAGTTATAGAACAACCTACCCACTTGCAGAGTCACAAAACAAAGAGGAGACGATGTCTTCTTTCTCCGGACACTGGAAAGAAACATGTAAGGCAGGCTGCCGTTTCTAGCTGAATTGCGTCTCCCAGAACAATACGGTAAGGTTTAAGTCCCATACCTCAAATAGGATTTTATTTGAAAATGAGGCCTTGGCAGATGATATAAACAAGTTGAAAAGGTGGTATTCAGGGTGGGTCCTAACTCAGCCTGCCTGGTGAGTTTATGAGAGGGGAACGCTGGATCTCTCTGAGACAGGGAAAGCCACAGGGAGGAGCCCCTGTGGAGAAGAAAACTGGATCCCTGCTTCTCTAAGGCAGGAAGGCCTGAGGCACGCGGGAGCTGGAGAGGCTGAAAACAGGTCTTTCTGCAGCCTTTGGAGGGAGCACAGCTTGAAGCACCTCCCCTGTGGAACAATGCTCTTGTTTTATTAAATAAGCACGCACCCACTCTGTGATACTTTGTTATGGGCACTCTAGGACACGAATGCCCTGAAGTCTAGCAATGGTCAGAAAATATAATGAGAGTAAATCTGTTTATTGTGGTGTGTAACCTTTACATGACAGAAGAGTAGGAACCCATGGCTTTTTAGTTGTGGCAGATTTTTGTTCCTTTGTTTTTTTTTTCTTTCCTTCCTTTCTCCCCTCCCTTCCTCCCTCCCTCCCTCCCTCTCTCCCTTCCTTCCTTCCTTCCTTCCTTCCTTCCTTCCTTCCTTCCTTCCTTCCTTCCTTCCTTCCTTCCTTCCTTCCTTCCTTCTTATTCTGAGAACACAGGACCTGTTGGTAGTTGCCTTCCTACAGAAAGAGGAGAGTCAGTTAAATCCTTCAGTCTGTGGCAAGGCACAAGCTAGGCTGGACCAGACCCCTTTAAAATTAGACACTAGCTTGTGCCAGAGATAAACACAGGGCCCTGTACCCACAGTGCTCCAGTTCTAACCAGCTGTGACAAAGTCAGTGACTCAACAGGGCTGGGGAGTCCTGGGCCCTGGAGCCAGGCTGATCTAATATTCAAAGGCCTCACCAGCAAACAGAACTGGTAAAACCCAAGCCTGGCCATCTAGGCATGATTTTTGTTGTTGTTATTGTTGTTGTTGCTTTTTGCGGGGATGGGGGGGGGGTTAAGGAGAGGGGGCAGGAAATAGAAACCAAATCTGCAGATGTAACAGAGTGGCAAGAGGTGCCCACTCTTATGGTAATGACCCTAGCTGAGAGGCTAGAAGCTGGCCTGGAAGTTCCTGTGCCCAGGAAGAACTTCCTGCTGCCAGGTGGGGAGGGGAACTAGGGTAAGGGCCGGGTGGGGCGGGGCTGGAGGGAGGGCTGGGGGCGGAGGGAGAGCGGGCGGAGGAGGGGACAGGGGAGGTTGATGGGGCTGCAGGGGAGGCTGGCGCAGAGAGGCACAGCTCTCACAGACCCGACCTTGATTTGTGCTGAGTGAGACAAAGGCCTGGGGCCCGGGCTTTTGTTGTCATTCTTTAGTCCTGAGACCCAGCTCTGCTCCCTTTTGTCTAAGCAGCAGCCCAGGCCTGGCCGAAGGGGAGGGGGGACTGACATCATGGAGGGGAGGTTGCAAACTTGGGGTGATTCCCCTTGTTTTTCATCTCATCCCCCCCAGCGTCTTCTTTTGTCAAAAGACGCGCATGCGAAGAAGAGCCCCTACTTATTATTGTTTTGAAGAGTTGGAGCAGCTTAAGGTGTTTTCCCTGAGACTCGGTTTCAAAATCAACAAACGGCCACCTGGCCTGAAAACAAAAAGGAGAAATGGGGTCAGCTCTGTCATCAGTCTTGGGCAGTTACAAGCCAAGTGGCAACGGAGCTGTCCTCCAATAATGCTCAACTGCTGTCCAACCCGTAATCCCCCCCTCCCTCCAGGTGTGGGGAGGGCCAGGCAGAAAGGTCACAGTGGCTTTTAAAAACTTAGAATGGTGCCTCCCCCTGCCCCCATGGGTGATAGGAGAAGCCAAGTGTCCACATTATTAACTGTCACAGAGTTGTTTTTTTTTTTTCCTATCTGGTACAATCGGAGATGCAGTGAGGTGGGTCTAAAAAGCCCAAGGTCGTTATAAACATCATTGGAAGTGGTTTGCAAACCAACACTGCCAAGGGCGAGGCCTAGGTAAGCACCAAGCCTTAGGGAATGGGAAGTTTATTGGGAGGTGCCGGCGCCCTTCCACCCTGCATAGTAGAGGGGTGATAGGGGTCAAGCGGGGGGGGGGGGTGAGGGGGACAGCAGGTTACACTTCCCTCCTGGCTGAGGGTCAACCTGGGAGGAAGCTGATCTAGAGGCTCCATGCGCTAATACTGCCTGTTTTTAAAAGATTTGTCCGACAAGTGCTGACTGGGTGACTTTTAAAGCCTTTATTTCCTCCTTCCTTCCTTTTGTGTGGCTCCCTTCATTGCTGGGATGGGACCAACAGTGGCCACAGGCACTGGGCATGGGGAAGTCACTGGCATAGGGAGGGCCCCCATCAGGCCCACATCGCCACCTCATATCCTTTCAGCCCGCTCTCTCCGTTGCAGTCTTCTCCGAGTATTTCTTCAGCAGGCTCAGGGAGAGGATGTTTGGTCAAAGGGCATCGAGATGGGAACAGGAGGAGAGGAAATAAGGGGCCAGAGATAAAGAAATAAGAGCCAAGGAGGGGGGCATAAATAGAAACCGGGATGATGAATAACACCAGGTATGTAGCAGACAGGGAGAGGCACGAAAAAGGAGCTAGACGGAGAGGTTGTCTTACAGAAAGAAACAATTCAAAAATAGGAAAATGTGAGAAACCCCAAAACAAACAAACCCGAGCCTGAACAGGAAAGCAGAGAAGCAACTGGAAGTAAGAAACAGAACGCTAAACAGGAAGGAGTCTGAATGAGAAATGCCTGTGTGGAGGGGAGGAACAGAGGGCCCTTTGTGGCCAGTTTATAGATTAGAGGAAAAAAGACAGAACAGAAGAGAGAAGCCAAGAGTGTTTATTCCTTGCACTTGGCCAAAAAAAAAAAAAAAAAAAAAAATCATCATTTTTTTTTAATTATGGAAGAAGCATCTTAGAGCGCTGCAAGCCTTTTGGACTTTCTGTCCCTCCTTTTACATCCTTTAGGACTTTCTAAAAGCATAAGGAAACTCAGAACCAGGAAAAGCAAATCTCCATTTCCATTATTTTCACAGAAAATTTATTTTGTGGAAGGCCTTCCATCCTTCGGGTCCAGGCTGGGTGGTTATCTGTCCTTGACTGTAGATAATGTCAAACCTCAAGGCTCTGTAAACCCCAGCGAGACCCTTCTGAGGTGTGTATTGCTCCTTTAAAAATATGGATTAAAAAAAAGAAGGAAATAATTATTTGTGTGACTCACACTTCAGAAGCCTGCCTTACCATTAATAAGTTAGAGGTTGCCTTGTGAGTTTAAATAATTTAACGAATGGAGTAATAAAAAGATGTACGTAGAGCACGAATGGGTAAATACCACACGTACCCAGGAGAAGCTGAGATTCGTTATCTTATTACTGCAAATTGCTGTTACTAAACATTATGAAAAATTACCAAAAAAAGATGCCTCTCTTCCCCTTTCCGTAATTTCAGGTTATTAATACTATTCACACACGGGTTTGCCTCTCCTTATATGCCTCTCTCACCCTGTCTTTCTAATGAGGAAATGAGCAGGGGCACACAGCAGATAAATTCGCCAACCATGGCCAGAGCAAATGAAAAAAGATATCAGAAACAAATAACATTATCAGCTTTTAGCTCCATAATAAGCTCTTATTTATTTAGACCCTATTAATTTGGAATTTATAATAACTTGATTGGGATCTGGGCAGAAATTTTCCTCCATTTAGCAAATGCTGTCTGGCTAAGGAGTGCAGAAGAATAAAGTAAATGAGATTCTAAGGGGAATGCTTGAAATACATCTTAGAGCACTTCAGGCAACCCCTTATATATGAATAATTAATATAAGAATACATATTATTCTTATCCAGTAATTATCTGGTAATTCAGCAGGAATTTGTTAGGTCACCCTGCAGAGTATGGAAGTGTGGGCTTGCCACGAAATAGCTCTATGACCATCGGCAAGGCACTTAACTTCATCAGCCCTTATTTTTCTTACCTGTAGAAGTAGATTGATAATACCAATCCTGCTTAGTTGGAGGATTTGTAGCAAGCACAAAATGAAACAGTGGGTGGGAAGCCATTTTGAAATCTACACATAAGGTAGAAAAAAAATATTGATCACTTTATGAGCCTAAATTCCATACTTCAAGCCAGGTATGGTGGTAGGGCTTATAACTCTAGCACTTGGGAGAGTGGAGCAAGATGATGCAGGCCAAGGTCAATGCCCTGTTTCAACAACAATGACACAGAAATGAAATTTCACACTTCCTACTAATTCAATATGACCTTTCTTCCAATAGTCTATGCTTTACACAACTTCAGTGAAATAAAATGCCCTCACAAGTGTGTGTGTGTGTGTCCCAACAGACTCTTGAAGTCATTATTCGTGTTCCAGGATCATGAAATATGTTTAAGATGGTACAATTATAAAAAGTTATAGATGGAAGACTGGCTCCCGAGAGTTTGGGTTCAAATTCATGAACTTCCACACAGATGGTTAATTATCAATGAGACTGTTCCATTATTATTATTATTACTATTATTATTATTAATCTGTTTGTTTGTTTTTCAAGACAGGGTTTCTCTGTATAGCCCTGACTGTCCTGGAACTCACTCTGTAGACCAGGCTGGCCTCCAACTCAGAAATCTGCCTGCCTCTGCCTCCCAAGTGCTGGGATTAAAGGTGTGAGCCACCACTGCCCAGCCCATTAATTTTTAAAAAAGGAAACTATGACTTTTAAAAGATTTTTTTTAAAATATAAAGACTAAACGAGAAAATGCACATGATACAATACCTAGCACAGGATGGGCATTGTAGAGGAGATGGGAGCAGGCAGAGTCGGAGTGATGGTTATCAACTAGGAAGGATCATTCGCTTTGAAATGACGAATGCATTAGAGAAACAGCAAGGTTTCTCACTTCAAGTCCATGCCCCTGATTACAACTTGGCTCTCGGATGTAAAGCCAAAATGGAGAGTGTATTTATGCTGTACACACCGACCTATGCTCCTTTGCATGAAATGTATGTTGCAGAGTATTATAACAGCATCCCATTCATTCAAAGATACCTGTTTTTCACGTTTGAATGTTCCAGAAATCAGAAGGAGCTTAATTGTTATAAATGTGCTGATCTGGCAGAGGAGGGTTTAAGAGGAAACATCATTTGCTAGAGTGGGCAAATTTAGCCAAAGTTTTTAGAATAAAGGATCTTCAAGGGCCAGGGAAAGAGTCCCGGATGATTTCTGCCACCAAAGCATGGGGACTGTAGGTCAGACCCCCACCCCCCCAGCACACACATTAAAAGGTGGGCTCAGCAGCATAACTCTATAATCCCAGCACTGGGGAGACAAAGACAGGGGGAGAGCAATTGAGGCAGAAGCTGAGCATCAACCTTTAGCAGCTACATTCATGCGCGCACACACACACACACACACACACACACACAGAGGAGTCACTAAACTTTTTTTACAATAGGTAATTGATTGACGGGAGGGGTTAAGATTCCAAAGGAGGAGGGCTGGAGATGCCAAACACAAAGGTTGTTACTGAAGTAACACCCTGAACACTGCGGAGCCTAGTGACTCCTCAGAGTGTGTCCAGACGGTGAGTAACCGCACAGGTGATAGACATACTGTTTGGTGGCAAAAGCTGTGTACCCTTAGTGTGCCTTTTTCTCCTGTGAGTAAAGCTATCTTTTAATTAGATAAACAAGCCTCCTTCCCCCTGACTGACAGACACATCAGAGTGTCCTGCTCTTCAAGTCACTTAGAGACAAAGTTAAATAGAATTAAAGGTATACTTCAGATGTCTGTACTTGATGATAATATGTTCCATTTTAACAAAGCACTTAAAAATTAGAAATTTGTTCTATCTGGGAATTTAGCTCAAAGAAATGAAGATTTGTCAAAACATAATCACTTACAGACTTCACACCACAGACTGTAAACCCTGGCAGAAAGACCTTCTTGACATATCTTGGGCACCGTACACATGGTGGTTTATTATAATAACAGCAATTCTTAAGCACTCTTGTATGCTACTTATCTGCTAGGGATACTCCACGCAGCTCCTTTAATTTTAAAAGACTAAATCTGGCATTATTATCCCCTGACCCCATAATGTTCTATTATTATTATTATTTACAAGTGTGGAAGCACAGATAAGACACATATAAATTAGTTACTAGCAGGAAATCATACATCTGGGAAGGCACTGGGGGAATATTGGAATTCAGGCAATTTAACCCTTTGCATCATGCATCTTCACAGATTTCTTGGAAAACACGCATCTTGGGTTGCATTTTCCTTACTTCTAAGGTGACCACTGAGACTCAGAAAGACCGAGTAATTTGACCATGTCACTCTGTTTGTAAGAGCTAGGATTCCTGATGGAGCCTGTCTCAAAAGGAGCTAGATGCCTTTTTTCCCTTAAGATATGACTTCAGTGGGACCACATAGCAGCAAAACTTGAAGTACAAGGAGCACAAATGGGGACAACTGGGAGCAGGCAGGGGAACTGTGGGACAAGGCAAGAGCTAGAGGACTGTCAGGTCAGCAACCTTTGACCCATGCCAGCCAGAAATGGGACTTTTCTACCTGGAGTAACCTCTTTTTTTAGTTGTTATAGTTGAAAGTGGAGCTTCCTGAGAAGTTTAATGTACATTGACTGAGAAGTTATGGTATAAATTCTCTCTAACTTTGATGTGAGTTCTTTTTTTCTTCTCCTTTTCATTTCTGACTGGCTACAGCAACACACCTACCCTCCCTAAAGAGTAAAACACACACACACACACACACACACACACACACACACACACACACACACACACACAGGGACTTTCAGGAAGCATATGACTCCACACAAAATACTATGTGCCATTACTCTTGGGTGGTGGCAGATGGAGTTGTATCTTTCATCCATGCTTGAATGGTTGGGCCTATGTTGTTTTTTTTTTTTCCTCTGCATTTTGTTATTTATAAATCAGTATGATTCATTCTTTCTGGAGTCCAACTACACAAATCATATACATAATATACACACATATGCTACTTTCAATAGTCACTAACTTGAGGCCATTTCAATCGGCTACTCTTCTTTATTAGGAAGTAAAATTTACATCTGGGGTCAGTGCTGTTGTCTGTGAAAGAGGATCTCACACTCCACTGCCTCCTGACACAGCTGCCAAGTTGACTGCTGACATCGGAACTTGGGAGGGTGGGGCACATTGGGTTAAGACCACTTGGTACCCTCTCCTGGAGTACTCTCATCCACTAGTTTAGCTAACTTTAGCTATGGTGTCCTTATCTGAGTCCAGACTTCCTAGCTAACTAACCATGTGTCAATCATCTATTTTATGTGTACCCCAACCTCAGCATGCCTAAATCCTGTCAACCCTGCCCTGTGCCATGTTCTCTGTTTTAGAGGATGGCACCATCATTTGCCAAGATCACCACACCAGACCTGGGAGTCACCCTCTCATCTCCCCCAGCCTTGGACACAGCTGACCTTCTGCTGGGTAGTTGAATCTATTCTCCCGCTTTCTCTCCTAGTTCCAGCCATAGATTTCTCTGTTCCTTCTCCAACTTTGCAGCTGAGCCCTGTGTTTCCAGGCTTTCTCTTCAATCTGTTGATCCTTTGATCGAGTTGTCAGGATAAATTCCAAATATCTTAATGTGGTTATGAAATCTTGCATTGCTGTGTCCCAAGATTCAGGCCCCCACCCTTTACATTTTTAACATCTTAGGTTCTTTCTTTTCCTCCATTCCCACTGTATGCAGTGTCTCTTCTCATCTGCATGACTTCTACCCATCCTTCAAGTCACAGCCTAAACTATCTTTCTCCTGCACCTCTGGTGTGGTCCATACCTTCCCCACATGCCCCACCTGCAGCTGGATGCTCTTCTCACAGCCCAGAGAACCTGTACTTTATCCCAACCGCCAACGTCCTGTAATGACCTTCCTCTTTAGTTCCGACTCCTCCCCAAGTCTGAAATTTTAGACAAAGCTTGCACCCTCCTAGAATAGTACTTGCCCCCACCATGGTCCCAGGCTCGTGGTAAACACCAACACATCACTGCATGGTTAGTGCACAGCCAACTTTGAGTTTCCTATCAGTGCCTTTGTGGGATTATTTGGGGACAGCTTTTTGGGGTCAGTGCCAAGAGGACTTCTGCTTTTGTCAAAGGAGGACTACAACCCTAGATGACACCCTTTGGGTGTTTGATACATTTTAAAACGTAAAGAATGTTGCAAAGGTTCGTGCCTTTATCTTTTCATTGTTATTTATTTATCTTCTTTTGGGGACAGGATGGCCTTGAACTCCTGTGCTCAAGAGATGTTCCTACCACAGCCTCCAAGTAGCTAAGATTGCAGATACTATCCAGCTAATGGAGGCCTGGGGTTTTTGTACTAGAGATAGAACTCTAGGTTTTACACAAGCTAAGCAACGAGTTACACTCCCATCCTTGTGTCTCCCTAAAATGGTGTGTGTCTTCACTCACGAGAGTATGTCAGAAAATAGCTCTACCAGATTGGACTTTGAGACCCTGGTAGTTTGAATTGGTAATGTGTTCTTTTTCATTATTTCCATTAATGTATGTATGTGTATGTGTATGTATGTATGTATGTATGTATGTATGTGCGTATGTATGTATGTGTATAGGTGTTTCATCTGCACATATGTGTGTACCGTGTACATGCCTGGTGTCTGCAGAGGTGAGGAGAAGGTATCAAATCTCCTGGAGCTGGAGCTAAAGCCAGTTATGAGTGTAGTTTCTGGGAATTGAACCCTAGTCCTCTGGAAGAGCAGCCAGTGATCTTAACTACTGAGCCGTCTCCAAACCTTGTTCTTTTCTTTATTTTTTATTGTTTGTGTTTTTGGCATGTAACATTTATTTCCATGTTCCTGTGGATATGTACATACTCTTCGGCAGATGCTTGTGTGTGGATGCATATGGAATCCAGAAGACAAAGAAGTCAGCTGTCTTCTTCCTCAATTGTGCTCCACATTATTATTATTATTATTATTATTATTATTATTAAAAAGATCTTACAGATTCAATGAGACTGGTTGGTTATTATTATTATTATTATTATTATTATTAAAAAGATCTTACAGATTCGATGAGACTGGTTGGTTATTATTATTATTATTATTAAAAAGATCTTACAGATTCGATGAGACTGGTTGGCCAGTGAGCTCCAGGGATCCATTTGCCTCAACCTCCTCAGTACTGGGGATTTATAGACACACACTACTGTGTCTGGGTCTGTTTTTGTTTATACATTGTTTGTTTTTGTGAGTTCAGGAGATCCAAACTCAGGGCCTCATGCTAAACTCAGCAAGTACATCACCAGCTGAGCATTTACCACGCCCTAGAAGATTGTTCTCTAGCATATTTTCCAAGTATTTATTTTAAAACAAGTGTGTGTGTGTGTGTGTGTGTGTGTGTGTGTGTGTGTGTGTACACACACACACACACACACACACAGCCCCAACTGTCCTGGAATGAGCTCTGTAGACCAGGCTGGCCTCAAACTCAGGGATTTACCTGCCTCAGCCTCCTGAGTGCTGGGGTTAAAAGCATGCACCACCAGGTTTAGCTAAAACTAGATATTTAAAAAAATTCATTTCAACAGCAGCTAGAAATGAGTCCATTCTTTATTGTGTAAGACAGTTTTGCATGTAGATTCCTAAAATGCACTGTTGAAATAAAGATATATATACATATATACATATATATATATATTCTCAGGATCACTTGACCAGGATCAGAATTAAGAATGTCAGAAGACGGGGTGTTTGGGAATTCGAAAATATGGCTGTCTGCTCAGGTTAGCTTTGAGAGAGCAGCAAGGAGAGTCCATGTGTATGCAATCTAAGTGGTCCTACCACCAGAAATATCTAGGAATGCGGTCAGGGTGCAAGTGAAATTTCTAGAAACGGGAAGAATTAAACATCAAGTTGAACAAATAAATAAAGCAGACAGTGAGATGCCTAGGTTTAGTTCTTAAGGCAAGAGAACGGTGCCCAGTGCCTCTCATAGAATTCCCAATAAAAGAAAGCAAAGGAGATGGGAGGGAAGTGTCAGAGCTGTGGAGATGATGCATACTTCCCACCTCACAGTGGGCCCCGGGCTCCACAGTACTAACCATCCCAGAATCCCAGACTCTCCCCCAAACTCTGCCCAGGTGCCCCTCCCTGCCTTGTCAATTCTTCCTGTTTGATAGCTTCCAGATCTGTTGAGGTCACTACCTTACTGCCAGCCCCACGGGCAGGCTCCTGATGTGTGGGGAAGAAAGATCCCTTGGGATGGTAAGGAAACATGTGCGCCTGTGATTCTAGAACACGGGAGTCCACCAACGCTGGCTTCCTTGGTCACTGTCTCAGTCTCCTCTTCAGCAGAAAGACCGGGATCACAGTCCGTGGCCCACACAGGGCTGCAGGAGGAGTAGAGCAGTGGATAATCAGTGAAAAGTTCACAAAGTAACAACACCTACTAACAGCTCTGTGAACATTAGTTACTGTGGCCATGAGGGCTGGTTCCCTCTCTGTTCCCTCTCCCTCCTTTTATTCCTCCCTCCCTCCTTCCCCCTTCCCTCCCTCCCTTCTTCCTTCCTTTTTCACTGCTGGACCAGGAACCCAGAGCTTAGTACTTGCTAATCAAGTCTTTGTAGCTGACTTACAGCCTCAGTCCCTTCTTTATTCTTTTCCTTCCTCCTCGAAATCCATTTTCCTAAAGTGGTTATTTTAAAGTCAGCTCTGCTTCTAATTCTTTCCCTCTGAAAAAAAACGTTTGCAAAATGCTTGCAGGTGGCTTTTAGGAGCAGCCCATGTCCCTTAAAAGGCCTCCAACAATCGGCATCCTCCTTGGTCCGGCTTCTTTCCATAGCCCCATCTTGTGCCATTTCTCCTGCGCTGACTCCAGACTCTCTGACCTTTCAATTCTTCAGGCTTGGAGCTTCCCTCCAGCACAGGGCTTTACACAAGCCGCTTCCTCCGCCCGGAACACGCCAACTCATCCTTCCTGTCTGGACTGGAGCCGTACCACTTCCTCAAGGAGACTGCCCAGCTGCCCTAACTAGGCCAAACCTCTCTGGGTCACCAAGTACATCATGGCAGGATTCAGGGTTAAGATGTGACTTAGACTCGGGAGTGATTAGGTTCCTGTGTCTCACTGCTACGGTGAATGAATGTCCACAAAGGTAGAGACCTTCTCTTTTTGGGATAGTCCCCTGGCCCTCCCCAGTCTTCACAGTCCTGCACAGTGCTTAGTGTATAACACAGCAGGTACACAGTTAATAGCTCTGCAGTAAGGGATTGACTATGCGATTGTCGTTGGTATTCTTGGGATACACTCCTGTGACGCTTGGTCACAGACACAAGGAACCATGTGGTTGGGTGGGTCCCCTATGCCTGTTCCACTTTCTTTTGCCTTTTGTTTATTAAGGTATTTTTTCCCAGGCTGTTAGTTGTTTTTCAGAAAAAGAGTCAATGATGTCAGTGTCACGTAGCTTTGCTCTGGGTTGGGGATGCTCTTTAGCATCTTGAAACAGATCAACTGAGCTTACCTCCATGAGGCTGTAGCAGCATTCTCTCCTGGAGCAAAGGGGACATGCGCAAATCTCCTTGGCTCATGCGGGTTATGAATGACTTTTGAGAAGAAACAACTCTTCTGTAGTATGGCTGCCTGCCTGGGTGCTGCACAGGGAAGACTGGAGTGACCCAGTTTCTCATAAGTGGCCAGTGCTGCAGGAGAGATTTTTCAGGGGTGTAAGTGTCCATACGTTTGTCAGGGACTTCCGGGTCCTGTAAGCTGCCTTGAAATCACCATGTTCCTGTAAATAACCCCAGTAAATGCACTGCTTCCCCAGGCTTGCCTTGCCTGTCAACGACCTTTCTGTTTATTATTTTAAGTTTTCCCAGAAAAAGCCACACAGTAGACGGCATTCTAGAGTAACCTTTGGGTGTGGGGTCAGGGGTTTGTTTGGCGTTGGTTGATGTCGACACTGTCCCAAGAAAGGACAAGATAACAGGAATGACATTACAAGAGAAGATTTCTACCCAGTCCAATCCAAAAGGGATTCCTTGGCCATCAGATCAGCGTGCCCCCTGGTATTTCTGCTTCCAACTGAAGAAAGGTTACATGAGGAGCTCCGGCACCAGCCCAGGGCAAAGGATAGAAGGGACATGGGGACATAGCTACACCAGGACCATTATTTCCAGTTTTCTGGACAAGGCACACAAAGAAAAAGGTAGGAAATAAAGGACAAGTTTCTTCCAAAGAAAACCGCCTAATTCGAACATTCCAGAGAAACCAGCAAAGAGAGGCTACTGAGGGCTGCTGAACGTGAGGGGGTTTGGTTTTGTTTTGGGGTTTTTTTTTCCTGTTGATTTGCGTGTGTGTGTGTGTGTGTGTGTGTGTGTGTGTGTGTGTGTGTGGGTGCGTACATATGTGTGTATATACATATGTGTATATATACATATGTGTGTGTACATATGTGTGTATACATATGTGTGTATACATANTATATATATATATATATATATATATATAATTGATTAGATTATTTATTTACTTTACATCTGGATCAAAGCTTCCCCTCCCTCCTCTTCTCCTAGTCTCTCCCTCCCCTACCCCCAACCCATCCACCCCTCCTCCCCTTCTCCTCAGAAACACCTCTGCACATATGTAACAGCTATGCAGCTGGGTCTTCATGTGAGACTCCTAAAGCAGGAGCAGGGTCTCTCTCTGACTCTGTTGCCTGCCTTTGGATCCCTTTCCCCTAACTGGGCTGCCTTGTCTACCATCAATAGAAGAACATGGGGTTTTATGGAGGTCGCCAAGAAGGGAGCTGGGGGCAAGGAACAGCTTCATCGAGTGACTGTCCCTTGGAGCTCCTCCCCACAGTTTAGGTACTTTGCTCTCATTTCATCTTGACATATCTGTGCGAAGTAGACTTCATTACCTATGTTTTAAAGATAAAGACTTGAATGCTCAGAAAGGCCTGGCACAAAGACGAAGAAAATGTTCAGTGGAACTCTGCCTTGGCTAACTCTGCTAGGTGGCTTGGCTCAGCCAGGCCTTGTACAGCTGCCATTATACCAGAGAGCGCCTATCTGTAGAACGGCCACTCACTCTGGCTTGCCACAGTTAGATCTGGTTTATACCGATGGCCCCAGTCCCATTAGTATCAAGCACCAAATTTCTCCCTCCAAAGCCATTCCAACTGAGAAAATGAGTTTATTGTATGGTTGTTTAGCTGTCATAAAAATGGGGATATTACTATTACTGAGGTCATAGAGAGGGGCCACACAGAATTAGTGAGGCTTTGCACATGAAATTCATGATCGTCTGGTGTGCAGTAAGCACTCAATGAAAGCCCAGTGGTACCTTTCTTAGATTAGAAAAAGCATCGAAGGACAGGCATCGAGGAGTGAGCCACGCCCCACGACAGTTCACCACTGTCGCTGTGAGGGTACTTCTGCGGGACCAGTCTTAGTCCCTTCAGACTGAGCCAGTGTGGGGGGCACCAGCCACTTTAGATTAGAGCCAGATGGGGGTCACTAGGCTTGCGGCGCCCATCTCTGCACCAATCAAATTTACCACCTGCTCCTCCTGCCACATGGCTCAGAAGGAATCTTTTTTCTCTCTCTAACTGGAAGGTCTAGAGCCCAGATTGCTTAAAGAGGAAAAATGTCAAATGCACAGAATCCTTCAGAGGACCAGTGGGGCCCTGCCCTGAGCCCAGGCTAATTAAGTGAGTGACTTAAGGGAGCTGCCTCCTCTTCAAGATTAAGAGGTGGGTGTGAATATTTTCCTCTGGCCCTGGTAAATGTTCTTGATGACAGTCATAAAAATGCTAAGCTCTGTTGCCTCTTTATTGGAATGAAGGCTGTCGAAAAACTCCCCGTTCCCTGAAGAAGCTAATTGTCGATGCTGGCACACCTAAACAGGTGTTCCTCAGATTGCTTTTCCTAATGCCTTTCACTGAGGAGATCAATTTAAATGTTGCTTTGAGCTAATCAGTGATTGCTTCTGTGTTCATCCAAATTTATATCTTTCATTCTGTGCGCTAGAGGACACATTGCTTTCAGAGTCTGTACACTGAGGCAAGATTTTTAAAAATTCTTTGTCCTCTTCTATGGATTCAATGTTTCATGTGTCATTTACATAAGGCTTGGCAGGGGGAATGACTTGGTGGGTAAAACACCCAGGGAACCTGAGCTGGGATCTCCAGCAACTGACAGAGAAAGCTGTTCACAGAGGCACAGTCTCTAACCCCAGAGCTGGTAGGCAGAGATGGGCAGATCCCAGGAGCTCGCTGATCAGCCACTCTAGTCAATTTCTGACTTCCAAGTTCAGTGGGGATTCTGTCTTAAAGGAGTAGAGTAGCGAGTGGCAGAGACAACAGGCACGGCCTCTGGCCTCTACATACACACATGTAAGTATGTGTACCTGCATATACACGTACGTCTGCGTGCCTATACTGCGCAAGGGAATATAAAACATGAATATGTACTTCTTTGATTATTGACAATGCTTAGTTAAAACTAAGTATGAAGATGACTGTGCTGATATATCTCCAGATGCTTGCATCTTTAGCCATGGTGTGTCATATGGGATAAGTGCATCCCAACCTGCATCACAGACAAGGTAGTTTTGTCTTCAGGCATCTGAATTCAGGAATTCCTCAAATGTCTGACATTTCTATTCTGCTTGCTTGCTTTCTTTCTTTCTTTCTTTCTTTCTTTCTTTCTTTCTTTCTTTCTTTCTTCCTTCCTTTCTTCCTTCCTTCCTTTCTCTCTTTCTCTCTTCCCTTCTTTCTTTCTACCTAGGAGAGTCCCTGTGTTTCATCTTTCTCTTTCTCATCTCACCATTTGTTCAGTCTCTCATCAAATGCCCTCTTCCCCATATAACCCAACCTATTGTGTCTAAGAAGAATGTATGGAGTGTGTCTTAACTAGCATAGGCTATGCCTAGTTTTCCAAGCCTTACCTTACTCTGGCTCTTGGTCACCTGCCCAGTGGGTAGTTTTACTATGACTAGTCACCCAGTTATAGGTTGTAGCCCTAACAAACATATTAGTAGTTTTGAAAATGATTGTTTCTAAAGTTGGGTATGTTCAGTCATAAACGACCAATGTGGGTTTTAAATTCAAGACTTCAAAATATGGGGTTTTAGAAACCAGAGGATGCCCATTTGAACTCTCCTTTATGAATGAGTTTTCATCAGATATGAGTCTGTTCGGGTATTGAGGTCACCCAGTGGCGGAAGAGCAGGTCCCATGCTATGGTAGACATTTCTTCACGATTTCACACTGGCCAGCTCACCCTGGGGTAGAAAGTGTCCTGGTTGGCTATGGGTAACTATCTCTTCACACTGCCCCACCTCCCCATTTCTAAGCCGCAGAGTGTGGCTCAGTGAGTTCAGTCTGAAGAATATGAAAACGAGCTGCCTAACCAATCTTGATGAGCAAACCACATCCCTAGCTTATCATGCCCCAAACTCTGCAATTCAGTGCATGCCTTCCTACGGGGGAAGGGGGTGGGCGTATCATCAAATAGTGGAACTTTATATTGCACATTGTCAAGCAGTGAAAAATTGTCATCCTTAGAAATGACTGACAGCCTCCCTGCTGAATTTCTGCTGCACTAAGCTAGGTGACGTGAGAGAGAGAGAGAAAAAAAAAATCGTCTTCAGTCTTATACATCTCCTGCTGAAAACACGTGTGACGGGACTAGAGACTAATGGGAGAACCTGTGCTTCACAAGCTCTGAAAGTCTTTGAAAAGAGTCCCAATTAACTGAATGTGGCTAACACCTCAGAGAGAAAGTCAACGGAATGTTGCAACAGGAAAGAATGTTGCTTGGAGCTCTGGGCTGTTGGCTGATTGCCTGGGGAGAGAGAGCGGTCATAGTGGCTTGCCAGCTGGCCGAGTGCACACCCATAAAGGATGCGGTCAGCTTACACCTTGGCAAGCTATGTTCTGATGGAAATTGTAGAGGTCAGCAGACAGGCGCGCTCCCTGGTCAAGTATGCTCAGGCCACTGCTTTTATATGAGTGAAGGCATAGCTAGTTGGCCAGGAGCAGCAGAACTAAGTCAGGACTCTGCTCCAAACCAGAATCCATTATTGGATTTGATAGACCTAGTCTCCAATTGGCTCACTGACAGACACACCTCTGCCAATGATGCCCACCCAACAGCCGTGTTTTTAAGACTGAACTCCACAGTTACTGCTGCCTGATCTGGCCATTCATTCATCGTCAGCCTCGAATGGCTGTCATTTTGTTGTTCACAGGTCTGGCAGCAGTGTCTCTGCAATGGTTCCTTAGTGCTTTTCTTCTCTTGTTTGTTTGTTTGTTTGTTTGCTTATTGCTTTTCTCCGTGTAGCCCTGGCTGTCCTGGAGCTCACTCTGTAGAGGAGGCTGTCCTTGAACTCATAGAGTTCAACCTACTTCTGACTCCTGAGTGCTGGATTTAAATGCCTGCTCTGCCATTGCCAGCTGCTTAGTACTTTTCAATGAATGAAAGAACTACACACACACAGGTTGAAAGAACACACATACACACA
>NC_034600.1:38355708-38375194 GCF_900095145.1 Mus pahari | reverse complement strand
GAGGAGGAGGAGGAGGAGGAGGAGGAGGAGGAGGGTAAATTAAGAGCCTCGGAAGATCTGATGCTATCAAAACTGCTACCAGCAAAAACCAAGAGAGCAGAAAAATCACTGAGCTGGCTTTTCATGTGCTTCATGCCTTACCATGAACAATAAACAATAAATGAGGAATCTATGGTTTTAGTTACATAAAATGTTGCCTTTTTAATGACTGTTTCCTGCTTTAGTTGATCAATCCTGACTATTATTATGAACTCAAGACCAAAAAAAGCCTTGAAATTAGCATCTAGACACCCACTTTCCCCCTTCCCTGTTAAGACTTTCCACAGACCAAGGCATCTGTTGAGGGACAGGTTTCCACAGGCTTGCTCATGACCTATCCTATTCTAAATGACACTTTCTTCCATGACTTTTCTATTGTAATAGCCACTTGCTATTACATTTGGGGATCTCAGATTAAAAGAAACAAACTCAAGGCTCATTCTCTTGGTTCCTATCTGCTCCTGCAAAAAACTTTATACCTTAGGCTAAGTAATGTACCAACTAGAGAGAATTATGCCAGCCAGTTCTCAAGGACAGAAATTCAGTATCTGGCGAGACACCCTTCTCTCCTTCGAAGAGGATGCTTTGTTGAGCATCTTCCCATGGCACAAGGGCCAAACAGGATCCCACATGATAGCACTAATTGCATTTGTGAGAACCCCCTAAAGAATCTACTTTGAGATACTATCACATCTGGGAGCATACATATTTGTTAGAGCCTAACACTCACCTTTAGTAATTTTCCAAGGTTGGGTGGTAATGCATTCTATATGATAATTTTCTCCTGTATCTCTTTCTCTCTTATTCAGTTTCCCCTTTGTTTGCTTGTATTTTCCCAACTATTTGATCATCAAATAGTGGATGCAGACTAGTCCATCTCTTCAGACCTTTTGTAATAGGGTTTGTATGGCGCAGTGGCTTCTCCTGTCCCTCATTAATCAAGACTCTTCTATCTCAGGTTCCCCACCCCCACCCCTGCCTTCCTGCCACCTACACACCTACAGATTACTGTTGAGGTTTAAATTCTGGTTGGTGTGATTCCATCCCATTTTAAATGGCCGGATTAGCTAACTTTTGACTTCTCTGGGGGACACGTCTCAAGGTTCTACTGAGTAGCAATCCTTGGACAAACTACTTCTGTGTCTAGGCTTCAGCAGACTAGATACAGGTCTGTTTATCTGAAGGATGGGGGAGATAGCAAATGTTTCCACGTGGGAGGAGGCCCATTCTCTTGCTACAACTTCCATCCTCTTCTAGTAGAAGAGGGTAGAAGCATGGGGCCATCCCACTTTCTACAGGAGAAAACTTGGCTTCTGCCACAGTGGTGTGTCTAAATGGTGTGCCAGCCATTCGCCTTCATGTATCAGAGCTGACTCTAGATTTAAACACATCCAAACAGTTAAATGCCCAGAAACATGTGCTAGCCCTACATATTCGGCACATTTGTATCTTTTGGGGTCTAGAATATCTGCTACAAAAACCCCATAACTTTTTACAAAGTCATGAATGTATCAACGTCTGGTTTCTTCTGTGGTCATCTTAATTGCAAAATTGACTATACAGCAAATCAAATCAGCTGTGCATAATTCAATTCAGTCATCAACTGAAAATATCAAGACTTTTTCTTCTGAATCCGTGCGGCTGCTGATGTGCCAAGAAACATAACTCGGCGTCACGGTCTGCTACACATGGGCTGCGGTTAATTCCCAGCCGTGGTAGCTGGATTCGCCACATTAGGCTTCGAGGCAGGGTCAGCTTATTCTTCACGTTGTCAGCAGTTAACACCTACTGTATACAGGAGCTAGCTGTTACCATCTCTGTCCCTTTCCAGCCTCACACCTAAGCTGCTTAATGCTATCCATATATAAAAACACTGTGTGCACGACACCGCTGCTGGTCCCAGCATGCTTTCATTCTACTTGCTGGAAGAGTCTCCCTTTGTGTACGCACTGTTCAAAAGCCTATATAAATGTCCCCTTTCTTCTGAATTCTTCTCTAATTTTTCCAGACCTTCTTAGTGTTTAGTTCTAGTTTTTTAAGCTTCATCCATCCATGGCAGCTACCTCTTTATTTTATTTATTTATTTGTAGTGTTTTTTATTTGGGTGTATGCATTTGCCTGTGTGAGTCTATGAGCATCATGTGTGTGCAGGTGCCCTCAGAGGTCAGAGGGCATCAGATTCCTTAGAACTGGAGTAATAGGTGTTTGTTGCCTGATGTGGGTGCTGGGAGCCAAACTGGGATCCTCTGTTAGAGCAGGAAGCATTCAAACATTGAGCCATCTCTGCAGCACCATACCTCTTTGTTATTACTATAAACGTACCTCTTTGTTATTACTATAAACGTCTTGCAGTCAACAGCTATTCCATCAGATCGCCTGCTTTGGAATGGAACTGCAGTAATGGCTTTTACCACGACTTTATGTTTTATGCATGTTGCACGAGCACATTCATCTACGTGTGCACCCACAGAGTGGGGATCAAGTTCAGTTCTATTTTCTTTGCATGTTGAAGAGCAGTATGAGATAGTCACCACTTGTACTGTAGGAAAAGCTAAGGAAGGCAGAAACTTTTCAGTCCTTCTAGAGAAGAGGCCTCATTTCCTCCCCCACCCCCTCCCTCAAACTGCACTGTGGGAAGGCAGGCTGAGGGTGGGGGGGTGGGGTGAGGGCAGCCTCCCTGTTCTCCATCTCCTCCATTCTGATTTCAGTGTTTGGAGAGAATGCTCAGATGTTCCAACATGGCTGTGTTCAGACAGAAGGATCTAAACTTGTACCACACTGAGGCCCCCATGCTTGGTCTCATTGCCCTTCAGACAGGGGACAACTGAGCACAGGCCACATTGGAATTAGTTATCACGAACCCTGTGCTGCCCTCCTAACTAACAGGAGGAAAATCACTCCTCGGTAGAAAGGATCTGTAAAGATTTGAATTGTAGTGTGACTGCAAGGGTCTTATCTTCAAACTCTGCATCATCTGAATGTCACCGACTCAGCATTACTTATACTGTTGCTGTTCAGCGACTCCATGGATTTTTACAATTAAGACTTCGGTGGTGTTTGCTCACAACCGAGGAGGCTGGAGCTTGTAAGGCAAGCCCTATTAAGACAGGCTAATTTCCCTGAAGCCCCAGGACTGCAAATTAGGTTGCTGCCACCAGGGTTTCCTTGACTCAACTGTTCTCTAAGTGCTCTCTCTCTCTCTCTCTCTCTCTCTCTCTCTCTCTCTCTCTCTCTCTCTCTCTCTCTGCTGAAGCAAAACATTTAGCACACAATGCTGTCAATACCTTCAAATGAGATAATGAATGTGAGCAGGCTCGGTAAGTGTCCCCCATGGCGCTGCAGGGAGCCAAAGGCCTGACAGTGGAACTCAGACACTTGCCAGTCTCAAGGACTCCAGGGGAGAGAATTACCTCAAGGCCTTAGTACCTTACCTCTAGGGGTGTGTGTGTGTGTGTGTGTGTGTGTGTGTGTGTGTGTGTACCAGCTATTGGGACCAAGACCACGTTTTTGCACATGCTAGATAAACCCTCTACAACTGGGACTTCTCCCCAGCTGCTTTTCCTCTGGGCAGCAGGAGACAGTAGCTTTCTGTGTGTAGAGAATGAGCAATCTTGAGTCACGTTGCCCACAAGTGGGATGAACAGAGCAGAGGGAAGGAAGGCCAGGAAAGGAGCCACATCCTGGAAGGAGCATAGCAAATAAGAATGCTCCAAGAGCAGTTCTGCTGAGAGCCACCAGACACACAGGCTAGAGAAGCGCAGGCTCTGACTGGCTGTGCCACTGCTGACCTGATCCTAACGAACTCCTTTGAAAGCCTTCAGCATCACTAGCCCTGGGGCACATCTCTAGTTAAGAGAGCGCACTTCAGAATAGCCTGCCTGCCACCACATGCCTGGAACATACACATAGGAAGAACTAAAGAAACAAAGTCACAAGTCTAGGATTGATGTTCCCACCACAAAGGCACAGGGGCTGGTGCATAAGAGCCACACTTTTAGCAATGTCATATTTGGACCAGATCCTGCTGGAATGCACCACAGAATGGGCAAACAAGAGGGGGCTGGTGAGATGAGTCAATGGGTAAAGGCACTTGCTGTCAAGGCTGAGGACCTGAGTTCAAATCCTACTGCAAACATGGTGGAGAAGAAAACTAAATCTTGACAACTGTTCTCTGCGCGCGCGCGCACACACACACACACTTAAAAGATTAAAAATCTTGGTGGTTGGATTTTCTCCTCCTGGAGAGGCACCATTGCATAACAACCACCTCAGCCCTGTGAGTTTTTCCAGTTATCCAATTCTTAGCTGATACTGTTTCACAAAGTTATTGATCGAAATAAAGTAACAGGCATGGAAAGTTCTCTATAAATCTCAAAGGTTCTCCAGGTGGAAGTTTGTAGGAGTTGAAGTGATAGTGTTAAGTAAAAAGTTGCATTGTCTATTAAAGTTAAAACAGCAATAGCCACCTTAATCGGAAGTGTTAAGGACAAGACTTTAGAAAGCATGCCCTCCGGAAGCTCCCTGTTTATGTAAGCTGAAATCCTTACTGGAAAGTTTTCTAAACCCCAAAGCCTGGTTTTCTTCAGAGTGTAGTGAGTTCATTGTCACCTGAGCTAAAACAGCCAGTTTAATCCAGAGCAGGGTCTTAACCCAGCAGTTCAGATGTTGGCACTGAGGCAAAGCGTGACCACATGCCCTGTTTGTCCAGAGCCGGCTGCTCCAGCATCCTGCCTGGGTTAGCTTTCATTCTGCTGTTTCATTCCCCCGGCAGTCCTAGTTTAGAAGACAGATGATGTTTACTTGACCCAGGTCTGCTCTCTTTGCTCAGTCGTTCTGTGTTGGCAGCCATCACCCCAGGGTATCACATGATACCTCTTCCTCTCTAGCTCCTGAAAGATCCAGCCTCTCCCCGGGCATGTCACAAAATATCCGTATCGGCTCCGGATGTCATCCCCTTATACCACTTCATCCAGTGGGACAGAGACACTCCCACCAGCACCTCCAAACGTGGCTTCTGCACGCTGTGAGTCACGTCTCTGGGCTCCCACTGGTGTCACGTGACCATCCCACTTGGGACGCTGCCTTAGATGACAGACTCAGTAATACGCGCTCCAATCGTAGGTGGGAGACACTTCTACACAAATTGCGCATGGAGAATGAGGAAGGGACAAATGTGCCATGGAAAAGTGAGTGTCTCTTGGCATCGGAAGAGCTAGGTAGATAATGGGAGGTACGAAATGGTTTACCGTATGGCGAGGCAACAAAAAGTGATGGAGTGGAAACTGGTGCACCTGGCTGTGCGCTCCTCCACGGAAGTGTTTGAAGGGTAGACTGTTCCTCGCATAGTTCCTGCCTCAGTTTCCTTTTCAGAAGAGTGGAAAATTAGAACTTCAGGATTTTAGAGGCGGTTTCACTCTGAATGTTGGATGTACGGATATATCCTTTGAGACTTAAGGGTTCCCAAGTCCAGCCTCCCCTCCCCCAGGTTTTCTCTCTAAGCGGAAAGGCAACTGCCTTGGCTTTGTTTCTAGTGTTAAAAGGCTTCCGCCATCAGTGTGGATTTGAAATATTCTGTTACTCCTATTATGTCATATTCTTTAACTAGCCAACTTTCCCTACAGTTTACAACTTGTGTCAGACCCCGGGAAGATTTGCTTTTAGATTTTTTTTTCCCTGTGAACAAAACAAGTCATAAAACTAGATTTATATTATGGTTTCCTTACAGTTGCATTTCACCCCAAGTTTCTTAAATCAAGGAATTGACTAACGTAATGGTCGAATGAATAAAACAGGACAGCGATGAATGACTGCCTTTAGCAAACCGAGAGGAGCCTGATTATTTAAATATTCCTGGGTATATTAAGTGGAGTGAAAGGCTTAGAATCAAAAGTGAGAGGAATAGGTGGCAGAGTTAAAAAAAAAATGCCACCAAGCTGTAAATAAAATATGAAACTGGCTCAGAAAGGAAGCCTTACTGCGAAGTCAAACAGTGATGTATGGTCCATAATTGTGGGACGTTTGTAAAAGGTGACATGACACCTGTCAATTATCCACAGCAGCCAGGAAATGTAGATTACATGAATAATTCAGGAACTTGGTGCCCTTTGTTGCTAAGCTGTCCAAGCCTAGATCCATAAAGCGACTACTGATATGAAAGAGAAAAGGATGTTTCAATGGCAAGGGCCTTACGTTCCTCGAAGAGATGTATTCAGGGCGGGTTCTTTAGACAGCTGTGTTCCAGTTTTGTACTGGTGGCTGAATAATTAACAGATGGGACTTTTTCATGTGTGACAAAAGCCAGGGGCTTGGGCTCTAGAAACTTTGTATATCCTACAAGAATATGCAGGATCATAAATATATTATTATGTATCTCAATCATCTTACCTTCCCAAATAGTGTGTGCTCTTTTTAAAAAGAATATTTCAGGACTGGGTGTGATGATATGTGCCTGCCACCCTATCACTGAAGAGATGGCAGCAGGAGGATCAGAAGTTCAAGGTCACCTGGGCTGATAGTGAGCCCGTTTCAAAACAAACAAACAAACAAACAAGCAAACAAACACACACAAATAACCATTAATGGTGTAAGATTCTGGGTTATAAGTGATAACAACATTTGTACGTAACAGGTAATTATCTTGCAAAATCTCCGAAAAAGGCCAAGTCTGAACTTTTACTATAGATTCATGGAACTGAAGAACATTATATTTGGAAGGTCACTTAGAGGCAGCCTAGCAGTGTTTTTCAGAAGCCAGTGAAAAGGGCTAATGGCATAGCTCAGTGTATCCGAGCCACAGCAGCAGGAAGAAGGGCAAAAGAACTACACAAAGTATCTTGTCCAGAACTCATTGGAACCCTGCAAAGAAACCTTCAGTGGTGGCAATCCATGCAGGAAAAAAAAAAAAAGCTTCCTTTTTTATCTCACTAACTTTAGGGTTAGTGGTTAGAATTGTGGATGACTAGAGTCAACCTATTTAGTAATCCCTACTCCGTAACTTATTCTCCACCTTTCCCAAGTATCTATCTGATGCACCCATTTCAAAGATGAAGCAAACGAGTTTCCAGAGACATGAAGAGACTTGCTGAAGCCATAGACCCTGGCAGTGGTGAAGCTGGAAGGCAGTCCCAGACTCACACGCAAGACACACACACATACATGTGTAGCTGTTCAAGACAGCTTGACTTTGCCTAGGCCCATGAGCATCCAGGACTTAGACAAATACCACGTCTGTGGCTCTCAGAACCTGACAAGACAGCTAGAGAAAGGGAAATTATTTCATATAGGAGTGGAGCCAGAAACCTCCTATTTTTCCATCTCCTCCACAGCCATGTTAAGCACAAGGCCAGGGTCATAGGTCAGAGTTCAGAGAGAAGGTGAGGCCTTGAGATGCCCAGGGGACCAGGCAGGGAGTCACAGGGAACTGGGTGGGGCCACTCCTCTCCGTTCATCTGCTTCCCTGGGCTACTGTAGGGGAAGCCTCATTGAAGTCAACAACAGAGGTGGTAAATTTGGGTGCATGCCCAGCCAACACTCTGGGGACAATTTTCCCACCTCCACAAAGATTGTTGGTTCTTTGTAGCTTCTTTCCTGCAGAGAAAGAGAGCAAAAACCTGGTTCCATTTCAGAATTTAAACACAGGAAAGAATGCTTTGTTACTATGTAAAGCCTCCCCCATTTCCCATAGACCCGTGACTTTCTTTCTCAATTTAGGCTTATTTTCAGGTGACCTCTGACCCTCTCTGGGATGCGCTGTGTACATCCACTGCACAGTGTTGGCACGGGGTTTCTCTATTGCTTGCCATTTTCCTGTGAGCCCGTAGTTTAGAGCAGTTTGGCTTTTTGAAAGGCTAACCTATCAGGACATGCAACGGGAAGGGAACTACACATGACACAGAGTGCAAGGCAGCTAAACCTGGAGCTTTCTGTCTTTGCTACCAGTCATCATGTGTGGAATGGATATATGATGGAGTCTGCACAGAGATAATAGTGCATTTTGGGTTTATCGTAAAGAGCAGAGGTTGAAAGCTCTCTCTTTGATTCTGGCTGTCTCAACTAAAGTAAAGCAGAAGATAGTGGGACATCTTGATGCTAAGGCTGCTTTGAGACCGCTTCTCTCAGTCCATATGTCACAGTATCCCTTTGACTGCAAAGCTGGGAGTTTCTTCCAACAAATGGAGGTAGTTATTAAATGAGCCAATGATGGTCTAAACTAATTAATGCCATTCTAATAATGCTTAAATGTCTCTCAAGAGGAACCTGGAAAGCTCTTTCATAGAAAGAAACTAGAGGAGCGTGAGCGGCGAATGAGCATCTCAGTAAATGGATTTACCTTCCCGAACCATAGGTTCATTGATTAGGATGTGAGTTTTACAATGAAGGAAACAGGGTCTGTCTATGGGATGTTCGTGACTAAGAATTTACCTGTCTGCCTGGTAAAGTCCTGGTCCAGTTGGGTTACAGCCTGAAGTTTCCAGAAAACTGGGATGAAACAAAGGCTTGCTCATGAGGTCTTCACCAGTGCACATGAGACCAAAGCTGGATGAGAGGTGAGAAGCTGAGCACAGAGGAATGCCCTGAGCAGGAGGAATGGCCAGGCCGATGCTTAGGGCCACCACACTGAGGAAACATAAGCAAAACACTCACTAAATGTGCTGAATAGTTTTATATCAACTTGATCCCAGCTATAGTCACCCGAGAGGAGGGAACCACAATTAAGAAAATGTCTCCATACAATCAGGCTGTAGGCAAACTAGTGGGGCATTTTCTTAATTAGCGATTGATGGGAGAGGGCCCAGCCCATTGTGGGTGGGACCATCCTTGAGCTGATGGTCCTGGGTTCTATAAGAAAGTGGGATGAGCAGGTCACAGGGAGCAAGCCAGTAAGCAGCATCCCTCCATGGCCTCTGCATCAGCTTCTGTCTCCAGGTTCCAGCCCTGCTGAGTTCCTGTTCATGACATGGAAGTGTCAGCCAAATAAACTCTTTCCTCCCCAGTTTGATTTTTGGTCATGGTGTTTCATCGCAACAGTGAGAGTCTCGGCAAAGCCTTGGTAACTGACTCAGAGGGTCAAACAATTCATCACTGCAAGCATGGGCAGAAATGCTGTCTAAAACACTTGATGCCCAGTTAACTTTGATTTCCAGACAAACCATTAATACTTTCTTAATGTCTGAAAACCCTAAATATCACATGGCCTGTAGGTATGATTAAACAAATTATTTGCCTTTTACCTCAAATTGAAAATTAACTGTTTTAGCCAGGGTCTCTACTGCTGGATCCGAGAGCACTTGTCTATGGCTCTTTCAGGAGGCTGGCCAGGGTAGAGGCTGTCCAGAGTAGATGGCTGACACAGGGGGCTTTGGGGAGAGTGGAGTCTGTAGCCACGAGCTTCGACCATAGATCTGGGGTGTCCCAGCTTGAATCACACAGCTCTGCCACTTACCAAAGGGTTCCGGGTCTTAGTCTACTTATTAAAAAGACACATGGAGATTAAAAAAAAAACAAAATAAACAAACAAAACCATTCACATAGTAGAATTCTGATGTGAACGAAAAGTACTTATATAAGGTTTTTAGAATGGTTCTTGGGACAGCCGGAATATCTGCTGTAGATATTCCAGCCACGGAAGCTTGGCAGACTCGTGTATCTTGAACACCTGGCAACGGCAATGCCAGCTTCTTCTGATCAGTGCTTAAAATACATACATTTTCCCCATTGATAAGGCTCAGCACTAGCAACATCTTGTTTATTCTGTTGTTTTTCAGCACCGATGAGAATCACATTCTGCTTTTAAGCAATGTTCTTTTATACAATCAGGGGGGAAATGTTTTCCACACTAAACATGTGGTTTCCCCCTTCAGAGGCAGCTAGATTCCCTGAGTTTCTGCCCACTCAGCTGGACCCCGTTGTTTGACATAAAAGTCCTCCTGGGTGTGCATCCACAAAATAGCAAAACAAAATTCTGCTTGCTAAGGGGGCTATGAAGTCCACCACAGTGCCACAGAGTGTGGTTCTTCTGGCCCGATGTCCTCCTCTTCATTCTTCAAGTGGCCTTCTGGAAATGCCGGTATTTGAAACCCAGCCCCAAACCCCATATTTCAGAAGATTCGGCTCACTGGAGACATTCCCCTTCCTGTCTTGCTCTCCATGGTGTTAGGAGCTGACTCCTTGGTGCTCTTGCTGGGCCCATGACAGACTTCTGTTGTCTCTCCCTTCCCATCTTGAATGTGTGTGTGTGTGTGTGTGTGTGTGTGTGTGTGTGTGTGTATTTAATGGAGAAAGAAGCCTGAGAAGGCATATGTGCCTAAGGCCAATGAAAGCCTTAATGTAGTCCTGATTTTGAAAGAAGAAGTAAATAAGTGGGTAAGTTCATAATGCCTGTTAAAAAGTAAATTCAAACTTCTCCAATGACAAAGTGCCATGAAAAATGTGGCTTATTACTGAGGGCTGACAATTTTATTGCTGTTGTACAATTCTCCTGCTCTGTAGGACACTGTACATGGAAGGGTTTGCATTATTTTTGCAAATGGAAAGTTTCTCTCGATCATGCTCATATTCCTTCTTCTTTTGAAATAGAAGCTTCCAGTGGCTTTACCTGAAAAACGTGTTTGTGTGGATGGGAAGGGTGCAGTAAACAAACAAACAAACAAACAACAACAACAACAAACACAGAACATAAAAGCTTCAGGAAACTAAAGAAACGTCCAGATAAGACATGTACCATAAACCTGCCCTGTGAAAAGCTGGATTTCCACAGAAGGTATACCAAAGTGACCATTGTGTGTTTTCTGGCTTAGCTTTCACATCTTATCACTGAGGCTCCCAGAAGTAAATTCAAACGGTCCCAGCACTCTCCAGATGTCTCCTGGAGTTGGTTGCTGGCAAATGAATTGTTTCTCTCTTGGAAGATGCTGATGTTGAGGACACTGGCTCTGCGCACTTTCCAGGGTTGATGACCATGTTTGGATACAGGTCTCTCTTAAAGAGATGGTACCCTGCATTTCCTTGTTGCCAAGAAGAGGCCAAGGGCATTCTTCCCTTGCCACAGAGCCCAAGAAAATATAGTTTTCATGCTCTACAATTATCCTTAGTTGGATTCCTTTAAGGTTTGAGTTCTTTTAAAGTTTTGGACTACAAAATGAACAGAGATAGTAAAAGAGAACAAAGGTCTCAATGTTTTCTATTAACTGGGCTAGATTTGTTTTACAACAGCAAACCAGTGAGATGCATAGTTTGTGGAGTCCTGAGCCCTGCTCCAAACGTTATGCTCTCTTCCTTAGGTTTCTAACACTATGATCAAATATCATGTCCAAAAGCAACTGGGAAGGAAGGGTTTGTTCCCACTCATGCTTCTACATCCCGGTCTATCATCAAAGGAAGTCAGGCCAAGAACTGAAGCGAGGAAAATGGAGGCAGGAAATGGAGCAGAGGCCATGGAGGAGCACTGCTTACTAGCTTGCTCTCCATGGCTTGCTTAACCTACTTTCTTCTAGACCCTAGAACAACCTGCCTAGGAACAGGACCACCCACAGTGGGCTAGACCCTTCCACATCAGTCATTAATCATGACCATACCACCACAGACTTGTCCACAGGCCAGTCTCACCAAGACATCATTAAGATTCCCTGTTCCCAGATATGTCTAAATTTGTGTCAAGTTGACAAAAAAAAAAAAAAAAAAGTAGCAATGTGTGCTTGACCTCATTTGAAAAGAAAATTAAACATGGCGTGATTTGTAAAGATCACACAAAACCATTGAGCAAGCCATAACTGTTCTTCTTACAAAATCAAACAAGAACTTTAATGAAGAAACCTGCCATGTGCTTCCGCCCTACTTCAGTCTTCCACTGGACATGTGATTTAGGCCTCTCTTGATTTGGCTTTCACCTGTACAGAAGGCAGAGAAGAATGCTTGTGCCCAGACCCTGGGCAGGATTGTCATGATCAGGATTCCAGAAACAGCTGAAGAGAAGAGAGCTAGAGAATGAAGCTTTTGCCCAGCAATGGGGACCACAGGCTCATGTGTGCACCCTGGCAAGCACCATTCTAAGCAGGAGAAAGATCATGATGGACACGTATCGTAGGAGGCATCTGTGTAGAGACTGGGCACTATATGTATACCAGGGATTGAATGTTTATTAACCACTTTAATCTTCTGATACCCCAATAGGAAGCCCTCATTTCTGTTACTTTCATTTGTTAACAAAGTCACCTGGGCAGAGAGGAGTACAATATGGTGGTCTAGGTTAGCTCAAATAGCACATGTAAACTGGACCCCAAAGCCAGGACTCTGTAACCTAATATAGGGCTCTTACCAATGCTAAGAAGTAAGGACTCTTGTACAGCCCCACTTCATTTGTAGAGAACATCAGATTCAGATGGGGCTAAGGAGTGTTCTCAGGACTCTTGAGTTGCTGAACATCAGAATAGAGAAAATTCTCCCAGCATCTGGCTCCCAAACCAGTGTGTTAACGCATTTTCAACACTTGGGCCTCCATGTTCGGTGGGCGCCTTCAGCTTCTCTGCCAATATAAATTGTGAGAGGTTTGAAGCCTGGAAGGAGAGATCAGTGGAGAAAGAGGTTCCAACAGAAATGAGGCTCTGAGTTTGAATTTCCAGCACCCAGGTAGAATGCCAGGTTTGACCCCCCCCCCCCCCGGGAACATCTACAACCTCAGTTGTAGTTCCTTCTCACAGAGGAAGAGACAGGACAATCCCTAGAGCTTGATGGCTAGCCAGTTTAGCTGAAATGGCAAGATCAAGATTCATCAAAGAAACCTGTCTCAAAAAATAATGCAGAGAGCAATAAAACACAACAAAACACAAAAACCAACCAACCAACAAACAAACAAACAACTGTGAAAAGCAATTGAAGAGGACATCATGATATGTCAATATACATCTCAGCAAGCACACGTGCACTCACATAAATATGTTCCTGTACATACACCCCACACAGGGGGCTGAGGGCAGAGAGAGTAGGGGGAGGGAGGGAGATGGAGAGACTGGTAAAATGATGCGTGGAGCAGAGAAGCAGCATTTGAAGAGAGGGAAAGGGGTCCGACTCTGTGCTTTGTGGCGTCGATGGATATAGCTTTCCAACACACAGGAGAAAAAACAAAAACAAATCAGAAAAAAATTAGGCAAGGCAAAGAGACCTAGCCCAAGCACGGTGGGTACTAAAAGTGAAAAGAAGATCAAACAAAGAGGCTGGTTAAGTGAGGGCCAAGCCTCCAGCTTCTAGAGGGCCAGTGATGGGTGGTGGGTGACAGCTCACGGCATGCCCAAGTCTGCCTGCTGTTGGTGCAGAGGACCACGGGCCGCAGCACCAGGCAGGCCCTTTCTCCAGTCGGTGACACAACACACATGTGAGGATTGTAGGATGAGGCCCTTAGGGCTCTGCTCACAATAAAAACATTGTTCCAGCCCTTGACACATGACTCAGGGTGCATTGTATGTCTGACTGAAAAAAAAAAAAAAAAAAACCAATGAGCTGTACCTACAAGCACTAACGTGTTGGCCAAGTTGAAAGTGGTGCCCGGTTACATAAGAACTACAAATACCTGGGAGCAAGCACCTTGTATGGGGCAGGCTGAACTCCTGGAGACAGAGTGCCAGCATCTCCACTGCCAGCGAGGATCACCGTGGTTGGACTGGGTGTCTCGTTTTGTTTATAACCCTAGCTTTTTGGCAGTGAGTCCTGAATGCCAAGTGGGGCCCCTGAACCCTGCCTGGCACAGGACTGTATTTTATAACATTATTCATGTTTCTTCTCTATTTGAAAACAAACAAACAAACAAACAAACAAACAGAGGTGGATAACAAAGTAGGGGAAAGGAAAGAGTAATGAAAACATGTCCTGTGCAAAACACTTGTGTGCTAAGCCTGCGAGAGGTTGAGTGAAGTGTTAAAAAAACAAAACAAAACAAAACAAAAACAAACAAACAAACAAAACAGACCAAAAGAAAAAGAAACAAACTTCTAGCTAAATATAGGCTCAAATCTTGGTTTCGTCATGCCTTAGCTGTGGGTTCCCTGATAATTGCTCAATGTTCTTGAGCCTTAATTTTTTCATCTGTAAAACATTACTAACCCCCAAGAGTTCCTGTGAGAGCATGTGAGATATTCACAAGAAATGGAGCTTGGCTTCACACGCAGTGCCTGGAGCCTAGAAGACATGAGCAAGTATTACCCATACAATAAGGGAGTTGGCCTCCCCCAGTTCCCTCCAGGGATGCTAAGACTGAAAGAAAATTTCAGCAAGGTAGTGTCTTGAACAGTGCTCGTTCCCTGCTGTGGGTAGGGTGGTGCACTGGCAGACAACACTGAGCATGGACTTAGAAGTTTAGACTCATCTCACTACTTAAGACTCGAGGAAGGTTAAGTCCTGCTCAATGTGTCCTCCCTGCCAGCCCAATAGATATTCCCCTTATTCTACTTTCTGCCCCCAGCGAGAAGGCTGAGACCCTCTATGGGTTGTGGAGTAACTCCTGTTTCCGCTGGCCGGAGATCCAGCAGACTGACTTAACAAGGAAAAGAAAGATTGTGACACACTCCTGTTATCCCACACTTGGGAGGTTGAAGCACGAAGGTCAAGAGTTCAAAGCTAACTTAGGCTACATTATAAGGCTGGGTCTCAAAGGGGAAATGAAGAGTAAAGAAAAACAGAAACCAACAAACAAAGGAACATATTCACTTATGCAGAGACCATGCTGCAGATATACTAGAGGAAAACTGGACAAATTCCTCTACTGTTTGACCTGAGTGCTATGAGTACATTTTTTTTGAATAATAAAATTAATTAAAATAAAATTAGTGTTGAAATTGTAGACAATCTAGAGGAAAATAAATAGAAAACTTAATCAATTCTAGCTTATAAGTATTATTATTAGCTTATATTTTCTTGTCTTATATTCTGCCTATGCACATCAAGTAAAATATATGTATCTGTTTTTATAAAATACAACCAAACATGCACGCTGTCTTATAACTTCCCTCATGTGACAATCTTTTGTTTATATTTTCCACATCATTAAAGTTTCCTCCATAATCTACAGCTTGATTTTAATGGCTGCTTGTTTTTTCCACACTGTACAGAGCCAACCTTCTATTGCTGCACATTTTGGCTGTTCCTGGTCCCCCTATTGTAAGTATTGACAGGCTTTTGGAGAATAATGAAAGGCTCAGATGTTTGGCTTGGTTTCTCCCTTTGGGTAGAGTCGGCTGTTCAGTCTTTTCTTCCTCTTTGTATCCTTTAGCTTTTGGGTGGAGGCCCAGAGAGCTCCACAAGGGGTAGTGTGTGTTTAAGAAACTCAGCTAAGGAAACAAACTGATTGCAAAGAGCTCTGAACTCCGAGCTCTGGGAAAATGCTGAACATTGTAATTGGCCTAACGCTGCTCCCGTGAGAGATGCCATCTCCCTTGGCCTCCAAAGTCCTGGCGGGGATTGTAACTTTTCGCATCCAGCTGATGACAGATAACTATTCAGCACTTCAACAGTTAGGTGCAACCCTCAGTATATTTCCTCAAGCCTTTCAAGCACTCTTTGCATAGGCTCACCATGTCGTCCTTGGAGACGAAAAGCCAAGCAGGATGACACCAGCAGAACAGGACTGCTGGCTTTAGGTTTCATCAAAAAACGATGGCCTCTTGGACAGGGCTGAAGCGATCCTCCCCGAGCCAGGCTGCGGGTCAATGTTGACTCAGGAAAGCATGCCACTGATGAGCCACGGGCATGCCAGAGAATTGCGCAGTACATGCCAACGAGTAACCTCATACGATAATCAAGCACGAGCCAATCTGTGGACGCTTTGCGTAACAGCATATTTGGATTTGGGGCTTAGCTTTCAGGGTTTTGAGTTTCACATTCGCCTGAGCATACTCCCAGCTTCCTGGGGCCCCTCCTGGGTGCCCTGTCTCTGCTTGCAAACGGAGAGAGCAGTTCTTCTAAGCGCAAGGACTTGGCTCTCCTCTGCAGGTAACACAGAGCTCAGCCAGGGTTCAGCTGTCTCTTGTTTGGCTGAGCCTCCTTCCTGCTTGCGCGACTTCTGCACACAACCTGATTCTTGCTGATGGGTCAGCAGTGTGGCCTGTTGTAATTCTTAATAGACAGCCTTGGCATTGTCATAACCTTGGATCCACCTTAACAATGAGATTTGTTGACTGGCATCTGCTAATATAACAAATTCTGTGTAGTCACCGCTGTAGTAACTGGCAAAGCATTACTGAACCAGCAAGCATGTGGTCTGCCAACAGCTCCCAAAAGGACAAAGAAGCTTACACATAATAAGGTCCCTGACTCCTCCACTGTGCTGATCCGTGTGGTGGTGATGCCAGCCGTTCTCCATCGAATAATGACTGTGGAACGGCTGCCACGGTCTGGGCTCTCTTTGAGTTTGAGGGTCAAAGACCTAGGTGGTTCACCAATCCTATCTGTACTGTCTCCCAGTGTTTGTGTACTGAAGACGACAATAAACATGAGAGTTCAAACAGCAATAATTTTAGCGACAATGGCAAGCTAATGACTACTGAAGAGTCTTCCAGCAGAAGAACCACTTACTTGCATTCAAACCCTAAGTAAAAAGAAATTGTTCCCTTAAGGTAGGGCCCAGTGCTGAGCAGGGACTCTGCTCTTCCCCCAGGGACATAAGGTTGAAAACACAGACTGCTCAGAAGCACTAAAGCATCACTCAGCAATATCCATACTGGAGGGACATANAGCCTTTCTAACAATCAGGGGACAAGGACCCAGCACTTAAGGATGGTACATTACCAAAGAAATGAATGGTGCTATATCTTAGTTACCTTTCTGTTGCGGTAAAGGGACATCATGACCAAGGCAACTTACAAAAGAATGGATTTAATTGGGGACTTGTTTACAGTTTCAAAAGGTGAGTCTACAACTCTCATTGTGAGAAGTATGGCGGCAGGTAGGCAGTCAGGCATGGCAATGGAGCAGTGTCTGAGAGCTTACATCCTATCTACAAGCACTAGGACAGAGGGAGGGAGGGAGAGAGAGAGGAAGAGGGACAGAGGAAGAGGAAGAGGGACAGAGGGAGAGGATGAGGGAGAGGGAGAGGGAGAGGGAGAGGGAGAGGGAGAGGGAGAGGGAGAGGGAGAGGGAGAGGGAGAGGGAGAGGGAGAGGGAGAGGGAGAGGGAGAAGGGAGACCTGACACCTAATGTTTCCAGCCTTTGAAACCTAAAAGCCTATCCCAGTGACAAACTTCCTCCAACAAGGCCAAGCCTCCTAATCCTTCCAGAACAGTTCCACCAACTGGGGGCATCCAAATATATGAGTCCATAGGGACCAGTTGCATTCAAACCACCACGGGGTGGGTGGATATGCAGCTTGGTGGTAAAGAACATGCCTAACGTGTGCCAGGCTCTGAGCTCCATTCCTGGCACTGTGGAGTGAGGAAAAAACAAAAACAAAATCTTTACTTCAACATCCCAAAGAAAGATGCTGAAATTTCAAGCCAGTGAGACATCTTAGTGGGTAAAGGTGCTACCAAGCTGTTGACCTGAGTTATATCCTCAGAACTCATGAGGTAGAAGGAAAGAATCAACTCCTGCAAGTTGTCCTCTGATTTTCACACATAAGCAATGGTGAGCATACACATACATACATGCACATACACAAATTAATTTAATTAAATATTAAAAAATATTTTAAAGATGCTAAAAAAAATTACAAACTAGTGCGGTAAATCTTCATGAATGTATTTTTTTTTTCTCCAGAGCAAAAAAGAATTAGATGTAAAAAAAAAAAAAAAAAGAATTAGATGTTTCTCACTCCAGTCTGTTAAAGGTTATCACTAGCTCAGGAAGAACTTTGTGTTGATGTTTGAAAACCTTATAAAATGTTTGAAGAAAAATAAAACTCCATCTCCCCACCCCCCAAGAACTGAAAAGAGCACCTCCAACAATCACTAAGTACAGATAAATTTGGGCTAGGTGGGGTCCTTTCCACGGCTCTAATGTTAGCCAGGGATGAGAGAAGAAGCCCAACCTAACGGGCTATCAGTATCGTCTGTGCCACTGGAGAGGGGAAGGCCAGAGCTGTCTCCGAGATGACAGGTTTGTTTTGTTTTGTTTTGTTTTGTTTTTTAAGTAAAGAATAAACTACTTGCACCCTGTAAATTCAGGAGTAAAGTGCAATTGTTTTTCACAGCATTTTATTGGTAGTTTTAATCTTCCAAAAACCTAAACAAGTTGACCCTACACCCTCTGTGTACAAAGACAAACTGCCAGTCTTTGGTGATAATATGGAAAGCAGAACATGGAAACTCTCTGCAATGTTCATTCTGGAGATCTGTCACCCCCAAGCCTCCAGACGATTTTAAGACTTTTACATGACCTTTTACATGATAAAGATCATTGAAAGGGTTTGAAGACACACTGTCTGTTCCAAATCCTTCAAACTTGTTATCACCAGGAAGCTTGCCAAGCTTGGCAAAGGGGTCAGCGTTTGCTCTCTGGTCCTACCTACCATAGCAGAGTCCTTCCCAGCATCCAGGAGAATATGGCATCAGGGATCAGTTCACTTCAGCTCCAGGACACTGGCTGCTCAGCCTGGCCAACCCTGCCTCCAGCGACCGCTGAGTCTGAGCAAGCCTTTCATTGCAGCAGATCCCTATGAGTTCGAGACTACCCTAAAGCAAGTTCCAGGACAGCTAGGGCTGTCACACCACCGAGAAATCCTGTTTACAAAACGAGGGTGTGAGTGCCCAGGTCACCTCCCCGGCAGTCCTGTTTCTTGGTTTGCCTTGGGGGGACTTCTGTGAGAGTTCCTCAAGCAATCTCCTTTCCAGCGAGCGTCATAACCCTCCACTCAACCCTACGCACGTGGGCTGAACTCTTATCAGAACATGGTGCTCTGTTGCTTATCTGGTGCTTGTTTCTGGATCCATCGGGACGGTTGGGAAAACACCTTAGGTCTAGAAAGCCAGACTGTTTCACACTTTTCCTAGTGGAAGGAATAATAGAATCTATCTTCCAGAGAGCATCAGGATGGACTTTCTCAACTCATCCTTGACTTATTCACAGACACACCAAGCAGCGCACGCACACAGAGAGCAGCACCTCACACGGAGAAGGCCATGGCCATGCTCTCCAAGGGCACGAACAGTGACGGAGTGGTTGCTTTGATCAACCTCTGGCTAGTCAATTATTTTTGTTGCTACTTCCGCGCAACTATAATTTTGCTGCTGTTGTGAATTGTAATGTAAATATCTGATAGGATCCCCTGTGAGAGGGCTGTTGGACCTGAGGGATCTGACCCGAGGGTTGAGAACCCCTGCAGAAGAACACTTGCTGGTTATCTTAAAATCCTGGATCACCTCGGTGATTTTCTTCTCTTCTTCTTCTTCTTCTTCTTCTTCTTCTTCTTCTTCTTCTTCTTCTTCTTCTTCTTCTTCTTCTTCTTCTTCTTCTTCTTCTTCTTCTTCTT
>NC_034600.1:38348953-38353953 GCF_900095145.1 Mus pahari | reverse complement strand
GTGTATACACATGTGCGCACATGTATTCCCCATTCGAAATGGAAGTCCTTTCACAGTTCAATGTAGTTATGCAAACACAGCCCAGTGATGGTAACGAATAGAATCCAGATACAAATAACTGACTCAAATATGGCATGGAAAAACTTGCCAGCAGCACTAAAGGGAACTCTTCTCGCCACCCTATTACATCACAAGGATTCCTTCCATTTGGAAATAAGCACTAGGAAAGGGGGCGGGAACGGCACTCCTGAGACGTTTCAGGTGGTCTTCAATGACAGCTGGGTTGCAGGAAGACTGCCTTGGTAACAAGTGAAGTAATTTCCCAGTATTGTGAAATGAGACATGAATCCCTCACAAATGTTAGGCACCTCCGATTTCAGGAATGTGCACAACGGGTAGACATTAATTACAGCAGAAAATGATTCCACATGGAAGCCAATGAGTCTATGACTCATAGCTGGGTGCTCCCAAGAAAACTTGGTTCTTCACAGCCTGTTGAATTGGGTGTCAATGAAGACGGTGATTTTCCTGATGCTCCCTGGGGCACTGGGTGTTAACTCCTGGGCAGGCGGTTGTTGAGTGAGGTGTGGTGGGGAATCGAGAATGGCAGCGAGGCTGCTACTCTTGGTGGAATACTCAAGTTCCAGTTGAGTCAAAGAAAATGCGTAGTGTGATGAGCTCACAGGAGGTCTTCAGACCTTCAAGGCGTCTTCCCTTGCTATCATTTCCCAGTATGCGAGTGCCTTGCGGAGGGCTAATCAAGAAACTGAAGAAGTCTTCACTTGTGTAGCAGGCTAGACTTTCCACTGTTGAAATAATTCATGATTTTTGGCAGGTGGTGGTAGTGCAGGCCTTTAATCCCAGCACTTGGGAGGCAAAGGCACGTGGATCTCTGAGTTCAAGGCCATCCTGGTCTATAGAAGGAGTTCCGGGATGGCCAGGGCTTTGCGGAGAAATCTTGTCTTTAAAAAAAAAAAAAAAAAAAAAAGTTAACTGTGAATAAAAGACAATATTAATACAAGCTGGGAAAGCCAGACTCTAGAGAAGAATTTGGGGAAAGTGTTCTGGTTTATCCTCTGGACATTCCTAGAAGGTACGCCACGCCTCCAACAGTGATGGTGTGCAGGTGAAGCTTCCTCCATGAGGTTGTCCGGTGAGTCTGTGTTGTTAACAGGAAGTTCTCCCTAAAGCCAACCACCCCACGTTCCTTTTCCAGCAGCGCCGCCTCATCATCCCCTGACTTCCTGCTCTGAAAGGAAACAGGCAAGAATCTAATGCTGCTATTCTTAACTCCTTATTAAGTTTGGATCTATTACGTTTACCACCCCCCAATCTTCTATTTTATGAACTACATAACCCCCAATTTTTAAAGCTTTTTCTTAAAACAAAAATAAAATAAAGGAAATTTTACAAACATCTCTAGGTGTCAATCTTAAGTTACAGACTTTTAGGAATAACTTCCATATTACCATATAGATTAATACTGTGCTTGGTTCATAAAGCTGCCGCATCATACAGAAATCCCTGTGTCCTGGGCAGTCCTGGGCAGTATGGTAAGCTTCTCTCCATCTCAGGAGTGATGGAAGGAGGTGATAGCTCATGGGCCAGACTAATAAGATGCCCCCTTGTGCTGATTAAATGTCCATTCTCTCGCCGAGACGGCTGACAGGAGCAGGATGAAGCTGTACAGAAGCGTGCAGCAATTTAACAAATGTGCCTCTACCACTGAGCTCCATTCGTGTGCTTGCAGCTATTATTAGCAAAACAACGACCGGGAAAAGTACCTGAGAGAAAATTAAAAAGGAAACGTCACACTTTCTTTTTAAGAGAAGATTTTCTTTTTAAAAGTTTTGTTTGTTTGTTTGTTTCTTGTGGTTTTTTGGGGTTTTTGTTTGTTTGTTTGTTTGTTTGTTTTTCTAAGATTTTCCTCTTGGGGAGAAGAAGAAAGCTTCAGGGTAGCAAGATACTCCATCTTCTGGGTAACTGAGGAAGCAAAGTCAGCCTGTTGGCTTCTATGTCAATGACAATGTCTGTATTAGTCAGGGCTCTCTAAAGGAACAGAACACTCTCTCTCTCTCTCTCTCTCTCTCTCTCTCTCTCTCTCTCTCTCACACACACACACACACACACACACACACACACACACATACACACCCACACCCACGATATGATTTATATGCTGACTTATTGGTTGTACTCTGAGTAGTCAACAACACTGTCTTGCAATGGAAAGACTGAGAACCTGAACCTGGTATTAGCTTAGTCACCGAGGCTAGATGTCTCAGCAGTCCCAAACAGGTGCTGGGGTCCCAGAAGATTCCTATATTGGAATCTGAAGGCATAGGTTCTAACACAAGCGCAGGAATGTCTCACCAACAGCATAGATTAACTTGCCAGTGAGATCGAGAGGAAGCAGGCAAAACGAGAAAGGATCTTCCTTATTCCATATCCTATATGTGGGTTGTCCATAAAAGTTGTAGCCTGTATTTAAGATGGATTTTCCCCCACTCCAACTACCAGGTCAAAAAATTCTATCCTAGTCATGCCCTGCAGCTGAAGTTTTAGCTCATTCCAGATGTAGTTAACAACCAAGATGAGTGATTACAATAGCCAAGGCTGGACCACAAGCTTAGGACCCTCTGCGGGGGACAAGGGCATTTAGTGAAACAGCTGAGTGGTCCAGCCTTAGGATCCCTAAGTCATCCACCAATATTGATGTAAGTAGGTGCCTCGGAAGAGGAAATGGCACCCAGGAGTGGAGTGGGGCTTAGAGAAAGATATTCTCCTGCCTCCACTTCCAAGATTCTGTGACTACAGCTGCAAGTCTGTATTCCTGGCTCCTTCTCTGCACCCAGATTCCTCCCCAAAATGTTCTCAGCTAGGCCTCATGGTACAGGCCTAAAATCCCAAGCATTTGGAAGACAGAGGGAGAAAGAAAGATAGCTACGGGGTGAGTTCAAGACAAGCTCTGCAGCTTGGCAAGGCCTTGTCTCAAAATAGTTTTTTAAAAATGAGCTAAGAACATGGCTCAGAGGTACAGCACTTACTTAGTGTTGGGGGGTGGGTGGGAGGTGCGTCGGGAAGGGGGGCTCAGGATCAATCCCCAGTGCTGGAAAAATAAAAATAAAACATCATCCCTCTTGCCCACCAAAACCTAGTCTTTCAAAGGACTTAGCTCAGTGCAGGCTGAGATAGAATGAAAGACTATCAGAAAGAACAGCTGGGGGTGGGGTGGGGGTTAGGTAGGAGTGGCACATGCCTGTAATCTCATTACTCTGGATGCAAAGGCAGAAAGATTGCCACACATTTGAGGCCTGAGTTGTCTACATAGCAAGTTGTAACATAGCATAGTCTCACAAAAACACAAGTGCACTAAACCAAACAACAGGACTATCAAACAACAGAAAGGACTCTGGCTAGGGCTATGCTACCCAGCATAGTAGCTACAAGTCACGTGGAGTCCTGGAACACTTGAAATGCAGTTGGCTGAAGTCTAAAATACACATGGACCTGAAAACGTAATATATATAAAAAAAGTGAAACACGTCATTAATCATTTTCTTCTATTTTGACTACATGAAACAATAATATTTTGGATAGATTGGGCTAAATAAAATAACTTTATTGTAATTTATACCATAACATGAATAAACTTTGAAAACATTGTGCTAAGTGAAGGAAACCAGACACAGAAGGCCACACCTTGTATGATTCTATTTATATGAAGTGGCCAATGAGCAAATTCACAGAGCCAGAAGGCAGATTAGTGGCAGAGGGGGTTTTGAAAAGAAATTGGGAGCAAGTACTAATTATAACAGGTTCTTTTATTCTCTCTCTCGTCTCCTCTGTCCCCTCCCCCTCCCTTTTTGAGACAATGTGAAACTACCCAGTATTTGTTGTATATACCTGTGATAAACTAAATTGCACATTTTTTATTATTTTTTATCAGTACATATTGTATTTTGTATTTCACATTTTAAAAAATGTTTTACATTCATTTATTTGTTTGTTTATTTATGTGTCCACACCAGAAGAGGGCATCAGATTCCATTGAACATTTTAATTGGTGAATTATATAGTATGAGAGTCTGTTTCCCATAAATGTGGATGTTAAAACACTAATTTTTCCTGTTTAAAAAATATGTCCATTAGTGTGGGTCTGTGTCTGCCCCGCCACTAGGCATGGCTTCTTGGGGAGGCAGAACTCAGGGAGTTTTGACAGTGTTTATCCCAGGCCAGCGCTGCCAGGCTGTTGGTCCTGGGCTTCAGGGAAGTGCAGGAATACCTCTTCAGGATGGAAATGTGCAGTCTGAGATGTGGGAAGATCAGAGCTCGTTTGGGGGTCCCCAGACCTGTGTTGAGGTCGGGGCTGTGGGGTCCTCTGACTCTTGGACATCCAGGTGCCACTTAGAAAAATTTAAATTATGTAAAGTGGCTGGCATCATGTGGCTCCAAGACCTATGTGGCTAATCAGGACCAAGGGTGGAGAAGCTTGGGAAAACCACAGCCAAGAATGCCCAAAGTCAAAACCAGGCAAGAGGGATAGCTGGAATTGTTGGTCTTCTGTGCCTGATCAAAAAGGGATGGAGGGTTGAGGATTTTGAGCACAAGTGACCAACTATCAGGGAGAATAACGATGATAGACAGGAATTTATGCCTCTGAGCAAATAAGGGGGCTCTGTCTTCAACCAGCTCTAGAAGAACTACTATCAATTCAACCAATGAAAGGTGAGGGAGAGCGGCCTGCCTTCCATGGGTGGCTGCCCCAGGGCCTTGGGGCCTAGCACAGGCCTCTGAAACTGGGAGGAGCTGTAGCTTAATCCACCAGGAGCATTTGCATACCTGTAACCCAACCTTGTTGAGCTGCTCCCTGTAAACCAGGAAGCTTGTCCTTGTCTTGGGGGATGGAAGCATCCTCAAGAATTCCTGGCCACTGGGGCTTGTCTGGCCTACTTATAAAGTGTAGTCATGGGGCTGGTGAGATGGCTCAGTGGGTAAGA
>NC_034600.1:38299151-38348833 GCF_900095145.1 Mus pahari | reverse complement strand
GATCTGACTCCCTCTTCTGGAATGTCTGAAGACAGCTACAGTGTACTTACATATAATAAATAAATAAATCTTAAAAAAAAAAAAAAAAAAAAAAGTGCAGTCATCAGACCATGGCATTAGTCAGAGCCCCACACAAGAGGGACGCTCTGGGTTTCTTCTTGTCATTGTCTCTACTTTATTTTAAAATCAATTTAATTTATTTTTTTAGCTGAGGTCTTGATCTGTTGCCCAGGCTGGCCCAAAACTTACTATGTTACCCACACTGGTCTAGAACTTGCAACTCTCCTCTTGATTCAGCTTCCAAGGTTCTATGATTTGCAGGCATGAGCCGCTACACCTGACTCCTTCTTGACAGCCTTCTCTTCAGATTTCTTTCCAGTCCAATTCTCAGCTAGGCTTTGGAACACAGACCTGGAGTCCCAAGTGCTTGGAAGGCTGAGGGGGAAATGAGAGCAAGTTCAAGTCCCGCTTAGGCTATGGAATGGGACAAGCTTATACAACATAGCAAGACCTTGTCTCAAAAGAAAGTTTGTTTTGTTTTTTTTTTTGTTTTTTTTGTTTTTTTTAAAAAAAAGAAGAAGAAGCAGCTAAGGACATAGTTCAGTGATATAGCACTTACTTAGGATGGGAGAAATAAAGAGTCCTCCACTTTGCCCAGCAGAACCTAGTCTTTTTAAAGATTTAGCTCAGTGGTTGCTGAATCAGAAAACCATGTTTAGGGTCTTTCAAAGAAAGATCAATGGCTGGTCACTGGAGATCAGAAGGCTGATTGGACTGGAGTGTAAATTGAGAGAATTAGTCACGTGAGCGGAGCCCTGGCCTAGGAAGAGGAGGGGTCAGCATCCTACAAAGGAGAAAAGGAAACCAAACACAGTATGTTTGCCAATACTGTCTTAAATTTCAGAAACACAAAGTGAGCAGTTGACATTTTGCCCTCCCTGTATCCTGGGATGCTTTCCCGGTATAGTAAAATGTTAGTTTTCATCTTGACTGACCATGTACTGGATTTTAACAAAAAGAGTAGGTGGCAGAAACCCAGAAAAGGAGGTAGACAAAGTTCATGAACTGGAGGGTATTATCGGAGGCCTGTCTACATTCCCTACCTTCTTGCCCTGGTACAGGATCAAGAGAAAGCTGTGATCAGGCCAGGCATGGGCACATGGAATAGAACACCTTCAGTATGATCCCAGAAGGGCAGGGGTCACAGAGACTCATCTCTTGGGGGAATATGTGGAGTGTGACTAGATAGATAAACTGGATAGTTGTGAGATTCTGGTAGACATTTTGTTAGCATTCGTGTCATCCAGTGATTTAATGTTCTGAATGATAGCTGATGAAGAGAATCTTGACAGGTTTCATGTTTGTAATAGAGAAATGAATTTGGTTAGGGGGTACCTCCAAATAGGATAACAGCACATTGTCCTCTTGGTTTTGTCACACACACACACACACACACACACACACACACACACTCACACTCCTTTTTAAAGCAAACAATACTTAGATAGCTATGCTGATGAAAAGAAAATAGACTCATACTTATTCTGGTATGCCTCTCTCAGTGGACCTTATAAAGTGCAAACCACTTAGGGGTGGACGGGTGACTTCACCATGATGTAATTATGACCCTCTGAATAAATACTGCATTTTCCAGTCCTACTATTAGTACCACATGGGGCAGGGGCCTGTGGCTAAGCTCTCCATTATGATCTTCTGAGGCAGACATCTCAAGATGACGAAAGCTCTCTCAAAAGCTGCTAGGATATTACAACTTGACTACCCAACTCCTTGCGTCTACACTGTTCTCTGGAAGCTGAGACCCTACTAACTAGTAAGAAGGAAAGAAACATTGAATTCGACCCTAGCCAGTCTTTCCCTCTGCTGTAGTTTCGATGTACAATGCCTCTCAAAGGCCCATACATTAAAGGTTTTGTCTACAGTTTGGTGTCGTTGGCAGGTGATGGAAACGTCAAGAGGTAGGGCCTAGTGGAAGGTCTCCTGATCTTCCAACAGCATACTTTGGAAGGAAATCGTTGGAGCCACAACCTTTTTTTCTTCTGCTCTTTTTTTTTTTTTTTTTTTATTCCGGTCAATGAAGTGAGGATATTCTGCCATTGGTCATCACCGCCATGTTCTGCCTTGTCAAAAGTCCAGAGCTAGGGAGGCAAATGACCACACACTAAAACCTTGACAATCATGAGCCAAAAAGAAATCGTCTTACTCTATTATTTGATTATCCCAAGCATTTGCTGCAAGAACAGAAAGCTTATGCACCCATTGAAGGCAAGTGGTGTGGTGTGGTTTGAAATGGTAGCCTCCTGACTGAGTCAAGTTTCCTAGGTCAAGCAGTACTGATGGTACTCTTAATTGCTCATAAGCAAGGAACCTTGACGTTAACTTCAGCTCCACGGTATCAGCTCTCCAGAAAGACTGCAAGATCAAAGAATTACTCTGTGCAGCAAGACGTTTAACATGATTAAAAAATCATTGATTGTGGGCAGGAGTGTGGTGTAGAATAGACAGCAAAGCAGTTCTTTCCAGAGAACCCCACGGAATGAATGAACTGCCCTTCTATGTTTGGCAGCAAGCAACCGGTATTTTTAAGGCATTTAAAGTCTAGATGGAGAGAGAAACTCTTTCTAATTCTAAACAGAGTTGGCAGGGCTCATCTGCAATATTAGAGGGCAGTGAAGTTCAAAGAAAGCAAAGACATGCTATTTTCAGGTCTTCCTGAGATCTCTGACATCTCTGTGTCATTCTCGCATGTGGCCGGCCGGCTGTGAGGCACACCAGCAACTGGGGTGGACATGGTGCCACTTGGCTGAGCTAAGAAGCAGGACTCTCAAGGAAATAACTTGATGATATCAGCCTGTGGGGGACGGCCAGGTGCAGCTGGGTGGGAACCCTTGGCACCAGGGTCTCTGTAGTGGGTCCAAGTCTTCACTGCCCTCAATCACCAGCTCAAGTCACTCTTGCTCATGCCGTGTTGGGACTCTGACTCAAGTCTTTGACCAGCTGAAAGGAAGTGATGTGGTGGCCATACCCGAAGTCGAGTTAAACGCTAGAAACAGAAAAGAAAATCTATTTAAAACATATCATCGTTCTTAGAAACGGCTATGTGACATTTTAAAAGTATGTTTAGCATTCCAAGTATTTCTGCCTTTTGTGTCTTTAGAGATTGGCTCTGAGAGTGATGTTTTGTTTATTTAACATTTAATCAAAAGAGATTTGGACCCCGCAAGCTTTGGAGGAACAGACTCAGCAGCGCTGACTCTCCGAGTTGAGTCTGAAGAGAAAAACTTCAAGCATACGGGGAAGCTGATGTCTGTAATATGTTCTGATCAGCTGGCCTAACTTTACAGGGCTAATAAAAGGGGAGAATTTTCCTGTGCTCTGGTCTTTTATGAATTATAAATAACCATTCACTTTGGAAGATAGCACATCATAAAAATGTTTTCCACAAATATGCACAGATCCATTTTAAGACCCAGGAAAAAAAGATGTACAGAAGTCTCCGATGTACTCAGTTTTGATTTCACGGGGAAATATGTTCTTTTACCATATGGACGCTTCTAAGGGGGCCTTCAGCGGGGGCTCAATAATAACACCCCAGTGGCTAAATAAGGGATTTCTTTCCTTCTAACATTATTTCTCTGTTATTAAAGGTGGAAAAACCTTCCACAAATAGCCTACTATTAGAGTGCTTTAGGGGGTACCCTGGGAGCCAAGGTTATGTGTCTGCTCCAGAAATACTGTCTGTAATTATCATTCCTCAGTGGCTCTGAGGATGCAGCCTTGAGGTTTCATTAATTTCTCGATTCTGCAAAGTCTGGAGTGAGCGCCTGCTCTTGATATTCAATAGTGTTCAGGAGGAGCTTCTCCTTGTTGTTTTTAAGGTCGCAGGTCCTTTCCTCTACCTCTCCCCTCCCCCCCACCCCCCCATAGTAACCATTGCTGGCTTCTTTTGTCCACACAGATAAAAAGACCAGGTTTGAAAGAAAAGAAGTCAGATAGGAGAGTCTCCCAAACCCAGTCTTTGTCTATAATCTGCTAACAATATAGCATTAAGAAACGGAGCATTCGGATCTAACAAATGACTGGAGCGGGTCTGCGGGTCACAAAGGTACATTGATTACCCTCCCGTGTGCTCTATTGTGAGGGCTTTCAAATGGGCACCAACTGCGAAGAACTTTACAGTGAACAACCGTATGACTCCCACCTTCCCATAGATGTTACCATTAAAATGTGACCAGAAGAAGTAGGCTTAATTCCCAGCTCCCACATGGTGGCTCACAATGGTCTATAACTCCAGTTTTAGGGTGATCTGATGTCCTATTCTAGCATGAGGCACACCTGGGATGCACACACACACAGACACACACACGCACACACGAGCATGCATGCACACACACGGGGGAGGGGGGAAGGGAGGTGCTACAGGGAGCTAACCTTCATCAGTCCACCTTAAGTTTCCATTTACTTAAAAGTAAATTGTGGAGTGGAGATATAATATAATACTTGTCTCATATGTGTGAGGCCCTGAGTTTGAATCACAACAGCATTTAAAAATATATATATATATATATATATATATATATATATATATATATATATATAGCTGAGTGTAATGTAATAGAATATTTGGCAAGTATATATAAGGCCCCGAGTTTAACCCCCAACACTGAGAGGAAAACCAAACGATAAGCATCAATCCACCTCAGTGTCCACAGCAATCATTTGTGCTCTTCCTTTGATGTGAGATGTTGTATTGTTGAAATGTGGGAGTTGTAAGCTTGGGATTGTGGAAAACATTTACCTGTGTATCAAACCCTTGCTAAGATACAGACATTGTCAGGTGGTGGTGGCTCAGGCCTTTACTCTCAGAACTCAGAGGCGGAGGCAGTCGGGTCTCTGTTGAGTTTGAGGCCACTCAGGTATATGGAGTGAGTTCCAGGACAGCTAGAGCTACACAGAGAAACCCTGTCTCAGAAACAAACAAACAAACAAACAAACAAAAAACAAATAAAATGAAGAAACAGAAACAAAAAACAAAAACGAAAACAAAAACAACAGCACAACACAAAACAAAACAAAAAAGAAAAAAGAAAAGATACGGAGCATTTTCGTCACCCCGAGCTCCCGCATGGCCTCTCTGCCAGTGCTTGCCGCTGTTCCTTGGTCCTGGATGTGTTCACCCTTCACGAATTCACATTGCTGAGTAGGACTCCAGGCGAGACTGAACTCAACCAGTCTCTCCACCAGTCTCGTTGTCTGCTCTTGACAGGTGCTAGGGTTCTCCAGTTGTGTTGATTAGGACTACAGCTGTTGTGTAGTATGTCAATCTTTTGGTAGGCGTGGGGGATACCTACTGTGTCGTTGATGGGTCACAGCTGGCATGCTGTTCATTTTGAAAGAAACTAAACATTTTTTCAAGGTGAGTATTATTTTTTTTTGGGGGGGGGTGGAGGTTGAAGACAGGATTTCTTTGTGCAGCCCTGGCTGTCCTGGAACTCATCCTGTAGACCAGGCTGGCCTCGAACTCAGAGACCACCCTGACTCCCAAGTGCTAGGGTTAAAGGCCTGCACCACCACCACCCAGCTGTGAGTATACATTTTTATATTCCCAATAAGGTTATACAAGCATTCAAAGTGGGGTTTTTTTTTTAAATATAATGTGTAGTGTCATTAGTGTTTTTATTTTAAGCCATGCTGGTTACACATATACTGGTATTTTGTTGTGGCTTTAATTTGTGCTTTTCTGGTGACCAAGGATATAGATAGAGCCCACTGTCTTTATGAGTCCTTCATATATTTTCTTCTATTTAAATCATATTTAACTGCTATTTTTAAACATGTTATATATTTTATGAATCTCTCTCTCTCTCTCTCTCTCTCTCTCTCTCTCTCTCTCTCTGTGTGTGTGTGTGTGTGCTCACAAACTATGGTTAGAATGTGGAGGTCAGAGAACAACAAAAAAGAGTTGGTTCTCTCTTTTTCTTTCCTCTTCCTCCTCCTCCTCCTCTTCTTCCTCCTTCTTTTCTGAGATAGGGATTTTCTGTGTCATCCTGGCTATTCCAAAGCTCTCTCTGAAGACCAAGCTGGCCTTAAACTCTCAGAGATATGCCTGCCTCTGCCTCTAGGATTAAAAGCATGCACCACCATGCCTGGCTGTTTCTCCCTTTTTATCAGTCGGATCGGACTTGGTTTGTCAGGCCTGGTGACCTCTAACTGATGAGCCATCTGGCCATTTGTCATAGATCTCCTTTGTGAGGCATCTGCAAAAATCTTTTGTCCACTCGTGATTTGTTGTCTTTATTAGTTAAGTCAGAAGGATTTCTGTTTGTTTTTGAGACCAATTCTCATTCAGTACAAGGACCAGTCAGGCCTTGAACCTGCAGTGTTCTTCCTGCCTCTGCCACCAAAGTGCTGGGATTACACATTTGTGCCATCATACCTGACACCAGATGCTTTTTACTGATCCTGGACATCAGTCTTCTGTCCAGTTTGTCCTATAACTCTTTTTCTTCCAGCCCATGGCTTATCTATTCATTTTTAAATGATCCCCTTTGCTGTGAGGTCTCAGTTTTGTTGTTGTTGTTGTTGTTTTAAAGAAATCTGCTATATCTAATTTTTCTTCAGTGGTTATTGTTGTTGATAACTGAATCAGAGCACTTGGGTTTTATTAAATGGTATCTCTACAGTCTGTTCGTGGGCTTCAGAAAATTCAACGGTGCCCTGGGTCCTCTGTAATAAGTGGTTTTGCCTAGCGAAACATCCATTTTTTGAAATGGGTAATCTGTAAGCCTCTCCGGAGTATCTCGGAGAAAGAAGCCAACTGCAGATCTCCCATTGGCTCTGTTTTCTGATCCTCTATATGATGACTAGAAAGAGTCACCACTGACAAGCCCTGTTGTCATTGCCTGGAACCAGTTTTATGCTTAGGGACATCCTAAAAGAAATTCAAAGACAGCTGAAGTGTGTGTGCAGACAGTGTCCGTGTGACGATATGGGAAATGCAGGTGGTGGTATGGGAATGGACAGGGGATAGTCTGCTGTGAGAGAAACAGGACTTGGGATGATGGAGGCTGGATGCAGGGATGTGGAGACTCCTTCGGCCCATTCTTAGATGCCATACCAAAACCTTTCCCAGGGTTTTACTGGTCTGTTTGCCCATGAAGTTGGTTTCTTCCTGCTTTGTCACCCAACACAGACACGACACTTTGAAAACGAAGTCACATCTCTTTGCCAGGTGTCCTTGCTGCTTGACTTTCTTCCTAGTGCTCCCTGGGGGTGCAAGCTGACTGTGGGCTTCTGACCATTCATAAGCACTCACTGGGGCTGCTTTCTCTGTCGTCCTGTCTTCTCTTGGCTAGCTTCCCGTGCTTCTTCAGCTATGGGTTAACCTGGGTCCTTGACTCCTGCCTTTCTGTACCTCCTAACCACTAAAAGGCCTCCCTGATTGTTAGAGGCTGGTGGGTTCAGGAAAGGAAAGAGTTGAAACTTGAATGGATACACTTTACTGTTTGGTTGCAGGGTGAAATTCGCAGTCAAGTTTTTTTTTGTTTTTCGTTGATCTGGTAGGCTTTTATAGATCAATGGATGATTTTCATCAGAAATTGAGATAGGAAATATGGAGGAAGGACCAAGTCCCAAAGCTCTGGGCAGTTCTAACTCTAAGGAAGCCTATGCAGTGACTGTGCCTCGTGCCAGGAAAGGAAACAAGGCAATGGCAACTTTACTAGTCCACCTTCTAGGTTTAGGTATTTTTAATGGGGATGAAAGGTGAGTGGTAACTTTTCTACAGCTGTCCCTGAAGCAAAATGGTAGAGTCAGGATGATTCTGTGTTATAAATATCAAACAGGAGCGTGGCACGGTGGCACACATTCTAAACCCTGGCACTTGGAAACTGGAGAATCTCCAAGTCAAGCCCAAAGTCATCCTTGACCCCATCGTGGCCAACCTGGGCTCTGTGAGATCCTGTCTCAAGAACACCCAAACCGAAGTAGAATAAAACAAAAACAAATAGCCATCGAGATGCCATGATTTCTGAAACGAAGATAATGGTCCTAAGTAGTTAACAGACAAACATGATGGAAGTAATTACAGATGACAGGTAGATGGGGCTGATCACATGACCACAGATGACAGATAGATGGAGCTGATCACATGACCACAGGACAAATGATGCCTGTTGTTCAAAAAGGACACGTTCCTCCCTAGGCCTGTATTAGTTACTTTCTATTGCTGTGATCGAATACCAGGAAGAAGGCACTTGAAGGTGCTTTTATTTGGGCTTACAGTTCCAGAGGGAGAGGAATCCTTCGCCATCACAGCAGGGAAGTGTGGCAAGCAGGCAGACATGGTGCTGCAAACAGCAAAGAGCCCACATCTCAAACTGCAAACCATGGGTAGAGAGAGGGAGCTGGGAATGGCAAATGACTTTTGAAACTCAGAGCCCCCTGCCCCCAAATGACATACTTTCTCCAGCAAAGCCACACCTCCTAATCCTACCCAAACAGTACCACAAACTGGGTACCTGGTATTCAAATGCCTGAGACTATGGAAATCACATTTGTTATTTGTTATTCAAAAGACCATGAGGCCAATGGCGTGATATCTGCATTTAACATCACACTCAACCAAAGAATTAAACTAAACACCCTGATTCTTCCCTTTCAGAATAATAATTCCCTCAATCAATGGCTCTTCCATTATGGCACCGGAGAACCCCAGGAAAGTCCAATCAAGATGTGTGCCAGCTACAACATTGGCATCAAGTGGGCACCACCGCTTTGCTATCTGCTTATCTCTTCTGGCAGTTCTGGTGCCGACCCCCCCCCTTTCAAAGTCACGTTCTGCCTGTGGACACTTTCTATGACAGAAGGGGGAGAGGGGAGCTGCCCAGCCCTGGTAACTTCTATTCCTTTCCCTCTATTTGACCTATTCCTAAAAGTATCTGAAGCAATCCCACAGAACCCTGAGACATCCTTTCTGCCAGAAGCTAAGCTGAAGTCTGTCAGCCTGACTGTGGGGTCTGCTGGGAGCCCCTGGGCTGGCTGGGGTAGTGGATAATAATGTGTGATGTGCTCCAATGTGAGAATAGACTTCACTGTCCACCCCGCTCCCCGACCCCGCCCTTCCTTGCTACTTCCCTTCCTCTTCCAGTCCCTTCCTGCTGCTGTTCTCAAGTGGCAGCTCCAACATTCTGAGGCACAGGTCTGAGAGCCAAGTGAGAGGCTTGGCAAGGGAGACTTAAACTTTTCTTATGACTGAATTAAAAACTGGCGATAAAAACGTTCCAGCTTGGTGATTATACTGATAATTGAATGAGAAGTCTGTATGAGATGAAGGTTGACATTCTTTAGCACTGATTTTGACGTGACACCTGAGTTCAGTCGGAACATCTGTTATGAGAGCTAAGCTTTGTACAGGAGTGTCCAGTCCTCACCGTGGTCAAGGGCTCTCCTTACTATCTTTTTTCATTCTGCCCTGTCTATCTGAATCTTTCACTATCTAAAAATGATCTAATTTTTCTTGCAAGCTGATTATTTGTCTTTCATTAACTTCATAATTACCATGAAGGTCTCACCACACTGTCAGAGGCCCACCGGTTGGTTCCCTTGGTAGCGACCCTTGACACTGTTCTTAAATGAATTCGTAAGACCTGTCTGATTTTTTTTTTTTTTTTCCAGGTTGGCTTTGTGGTGCAAGGTCTGCAAATGTTTAATTGACAATACAAGTGTGCCTCTCTCGTTTCCTGTTTTCAAGCGCTGTGCTTAAGTTATTTGAAAGGGTGGAATATTTCAAATGACAATTCAGCAGTTTTACTGAGGAAGGCTGTAAAACACAATGAGCAAGGCCTTTTGCTTCCTCCTTCAGATAGCTACTCCCCTCTTTTGAAATCTCGATAGCCTCCAGTCAGCAGGGCTGACTTTAGCTCGCACCGTAACACTTGGAGCAGCTACTAGGCCATGGCTGGAGCTGTGGAGATCATGGTACTCTTTCATGCTAGAGTTCCAGACATCTTATTAGTACATGGAACGCGTCTGCCTGGGCTGATATTGTTCTATCTCGTTAAGCTCCCCCTCCCGCCCCCAGCCTTCGGATTGGCTAAGGTATACGGTTGCTTGACCAATCAACTGAAACTTTTCTCCTGCCACCCTAGCAACACCTGACAACAATGGTCATTGACAAATGTTAAGAGGAAACCCTTGATTGAAGCTAAACAGCCCTTGCAGATGGGTCCTGCCAAGGGCAGAGAAGGCTAGTGCTGCCTACAGAGTACTTCCTATGCTCAGAGGACTTAGTGGTTTCTGTCAGCACTGCTCCTCTGTGACCAAACCTCCACACCCACCAGGATGTTTTCAGTGGTTGGAGAAAGAGCTCTCTTAAGATTCTCACGCTCTGCTCTTGTGCTGTCCCTGATGCTATTTGTTTTTAAGGGCAAGGCAAGAGGTGCATTTTCTGAGGGTGGTAGGACCCCTGGCTGTATCCCCTGTGGGCATCTTTCCCAGCCTGCTAGCTACATAACTACTGCTTCCCAGGGCTACTCTGAGTCCTGCTGTTGTGATGGGTAGACTCACCTGCAGGCATCATCGAGGCAACTCCTCTCAGGGTGCTCACCCCACTCTGTGAGGCTTGGTGACTGAGGGATCTGAAGGCTAACCCAGCAGAAGCTGGGCGGAGTGCTGAAAAGAGACAAAGAAAGGGAACGTGCCAGAAACATGCACCGACAGTTCATAGGCAAATATGTTTCCTTCAAAAGACATAATAGCTGTGTCTCTGTGATGCCTTCCCAAAGTCCCCCCTAAACGGCCACTTCAGTTAGTCTAGCCACTTTGAAAGCATATTCAAACCCTGGCTGAGAAATCCATTGTTACCCTCAGCTGCTAACAAAACTGAGAACGCCCAAACCATGCAACACATAATCTAAATTAACTTTTTATGATTACCAATGATACACATTGGTAGCCCATCAAAGACAGACCTGAGGATACAAATGCAGACATTTTACACCCAGAGCTATAAAGTGTGCACACAGCTAATTACAGAGACAAGCCTAGACAAGGAGAGCAGAGTAGGAGAATGTGTGTGTCTGTGTCCATGTATCCATGTGTATGTCTGTGTGTGTGTGAGTGTGTGTGTGCATGTGTGGGGTATGTTTGTGTGTGTGTATGTATGTATGTGTAGAGTTGGGGCAGGGGAACCTTTAAGGGACACCAGGGAATTAAAGAGTGTGAAATCCAAGATGGTATTAGTTTTTATTGTCATCTCTTCTCGTCAGCACCACCCTCCAGTGCCTGCCCTGATGTTCATTTTCCATAGAGGGTTGGCACTATGTCAGCTTAAGGAATCCCTTGGGAGTCTAAACTGATAATGACTTCCAGTCTAAGCCCTTCAAGGGATATTGATGGTTTTCAATGGGGATTTACAAACATGAAAAGAATCAAATCTCTAGTGGGTGGATTGTAAATTAGGAAATATCTTTAGTCTGAGAACTTGGCTCTGCTCAAATATACTTTTTTAGGTTGAGGTCTCTTGTGAGTATTCTCTTTAGAAAAATATTCATTTATTTACTTTTTGTATATGTGTATCTGAAGGCATACCACATACCTGCAAGAGTCCACAGAGGTCAGAAAAGGACGTTGGATCCCATGGAACTGGAATATAGGCAGTTGTGAGGTGCATGTAGGTGCTGGGAACTGAACTTGGATCTTCTGCAAGAGCAGTTAAGTGTTTGTAGCTGTGAGAAATCCTATTTGATGGATATGCTTTAGGCTAGTATTATGGGCAAGAAAAAGAATTTCAGGTAGAGAGTTTGCAATGAAGAACAATTCATGGAGGGCGGTGCCTCATAGAGGGAGAGGCCTACAGACTAAATTTCCATGCAGAAACAAATAACTAGTAGTTAGTTTTAGAATGTTCAGTATCTGCTCTCCAGAGAACTTTTGAACTTTCTGGTGCATCAGATAAAGACTTTTAAACCAATGTATATTATAACATGGTAAAAAAAAAAAATCTTATACTGCCACCTGCATGCAATAAGGTGTTCAAGGCCAGAAAGAAACTACATCATTATATAAATATGTTGAATTGTGTTTGCCTATTAAGAGAGGTAGGTATTTTCTTTCCTTGGTCTTTCAGAAATTTCTATAACTTGTTCAAGTTCACAATAGATTTGAGAAACTATTAAGTTTTAAGATTACAGAACAATAACAACCAAATGGTTTAACACCAGGTATTATTTATTTGTTTATTGCCCTGGAGGTTGAGATATTTTAACTACCTGTAAAATAGAACCAGAGAAAAATTAACTTGACAATGTATGGTGTGGTTCCTTCCTAAACGAGTTATCCCAGGATGACAAGAGGGGTTCAGAGGTTTAGGAAGGGGCCTAGAGGGCGAGGGGAAGGGGAAGGGAAGAGTGGGTTTTCACGCCACCCTCAGACCATGGGCAGCTATTTGAACATCACTTGAGGGTAAAATCAAGAGCTGGCGTCCTGGGAGGGTATGATAATCTTCACGGAGAAGATTCAGCCGGCGGTGGTGGCACACACCTGGGCTCCCTGAACTCAGGAAGCAAAGGCAGGTGGATCTCTGTGAGTTCAAGGCCAGCCTGGTCTACAGAGTGAGTTCCAGGACAGCCAGGGCTATACAGAGAAAAACTCTGTCTCAAAACACACACACACACACACACACACACACACACACACACACACACACACACACGAGCCAACACACACACACACACAGAGAGAGAGAGAGAGAGAGAGAGAAAGAGACAGACAGACAGAGACAGACAGACAGACATGGGGGGGCAGTGGGGGGGTGTTTGGAGATGGAGGGTTCCTGGCCAGAACAAAGCTTGGCACATAGTAGGCACAGAAATATTTGCTGACAAAGTTTCACAGCCTCCAAATTACTCTCTTGAAATCAAAAGTGGCAAAAATCTAGAACCCTGATAGAGTAGATAGCTTCTTTTTTTGTTTCTCCCAAACTCAGAGATTGTTTGCTATTTCTATGGTAACCAGAAGACTTAAAATTGCCCAAATTTGAGAGACACTTGAGACGAAAGCCAGGATGAAAAAAAAACAAAAGGCAAATGCTACAAGCAGCATGCGTGACAGTGTGGTAAAGTTTTTGACATTTGTTTGGGGAGATTGTCTTATTTCTTTGCTTGGAACGATGTGATGATTTCCAGAAGGTAGCAGTAATAGCTTCACACCACGCTGCTGATCGTTCATGGAGTAGATTTTATTCTCTTCCTGAAAGGGGAAGAAAATGAGTGTCTGAAAGCCATTGGAAACTCCTGGCGTACTCCTGGCATACTCCTGCATGCTAACTGCAACGAGAGGTTTGCCGGGCAGAAGTGACTATGCTTTTTCCCTTCTTCAGGGTTAGCAAATACTTATTGAGCATCTACTATTTTCCCCACATAATCTGCCCTATATACAAACTAATGGAAAAATCGTAACTCCGATAAAGACTCCTGGTACGTGTAACTACTGGCGTGTGTAATAGGCAGAACTGATCTAGCAGAGTGGCCAGGCTTTCCTACGGAAGTGTGATTAAGCTGAGTCTAGTAAAACAGCCATGGCTTCAGAACCTGGAGGAGGAAAGTGTCCAGGCAGTGGGAACTCTTGGGCAAAGGGCCCCCCCTGGAGAAAATGAGTGTTCAAGGAACTGAAAGCAGGCCTGAGCTGCTTTGGCAGAGGCCCAGAGCGTGAAAGGAACACACTTGGGGCAAAACCAGTTGGAGAGGTGGGCAGGGCTAGCTCGTTCCTGATACAAAGCAGAGAGTCTTGCACAGTGGGATGGTGAGGGATTTGGTCTCCAGCCTTTGGCATAGGTACTGGCTGGCTTTGTGTGTCAACTTGACACAAGCTGGAGTTATCACAGAGAAAGGAGCTTCCCTTGAGGAAATGCCTCCATGAGATCCAGCTGTGAGGCATTTTCTCAATTAGTGATCAAGGGGGGAGGTCCCCTTGTGGGTGGTGCCATCCCTGGGCTGGTAGTCCTGGGTTCTATAAGAAAACAAGCTGAGCAAGTCAGGGGAAGCAAGCCAGTAAGCATCACCCCTTCATGGCCTCTGCATCAGCTCCGGCCTCCAAGTTCCTGCCCTGTGTGAGTTCCTGTCATGACTTCCTTTGGTGATGAATAGTAACATGGAAGTGTAAGCTGAATAAACCCTTTCCTCCCCAACTTGCTTCTTGGTCATGATGTTTTGTGCAGGAATAGAAACCCCGACTAAGACAGCATACTCCAGGGAGCTAAGGCTGTTACAGGGATGTACAGCAAACTATTCTTGTGTGCAATCTAGCAATGGCAGCTTCTGGGCCACCTAAAACCTGTCATAGCATTGCTATAGAGTCTAGAAGAGAACCACCAGATTCTAGCATTACAGCCTAATGAAATACATTAAAACTAAATCATGTTCAATGTATATTATTTTATGTATGACAACTCAGTAGGTACCTCAGGTCATCATGACTTTCATGCATTAACTCCTCAGGAGTCATGGTTTGGATATCTAATGACCTCCCTCCTAGCTGGGAGCCATTTGAGATCCAGGAACACTTTAAGAAGAAGTCAAAGTAAAAGAGACTAAAGGAACTTGATTTTTATTTTATATTGAATTCTAATATGCAGGCCTTGTGCTTTCTATGGCTACACAGAGTGGAAGTAATGGTTCAGGAAGAGAAGAGTTGTTATGAGTAGGTATAGGGTAAAGAATTTAAAGTTACAGGAAGGGTGGAGAGATGGCTTAGAGGTTAAGAGCACTGGCTGCTCTTCAGAAGTCCTGAGTTCAATTTCCCGAAAACACATGGTGGCTCACAACCATCTGTAATGGGATCTGATGCCCTCTTCTGATGTGTCTGAAGACAGACACTGCACTCACATACATTAAATACTTAAAAAAAAAAGTTATAGGGAATAGCACTACTGTAAAGGCAGAGTCAAAAACAAGACTAAAAAAGAAAAAAGGACATAAATTTGGGGGTTAGAGAGATGGCTCAGAGGTAAAGATCATTTGCTATTCTTGCAAAGTACCCAGACTCAGGTCCCAATACTCACATGGCTGCTAAGAACCGTCTATAACTGCAGTTCTAGGGGTTCCAACAGTTTTCCAGTCCCCTTGGATACTAGGCATGTAGGTGTCGCACAAACATACATGCAGGCAAACCACTGTTGTGTAACAGTTTCCTCCCATATTGAAACATTCTATTCCTCAGGGCAGTTCTTTATACTGGAAGTAAAACCTGTGAGAGTAGCTCCAGGAAGTCCCTAAAACTGACTAGATTCACTAGGTCCCACGCTCCTCCAGAGTCAACTATAAAAGCTGAGTGTTCTAAGCTTCAAAGAAGACTCAAGTCACTCAGCCAAGAAGATGCTGAGACCATCTGCCTGGAAGATGCAGAAAAGCAGCTGAGTTGCCTGTAAGGGGTTTTGAACTACAGAGTCTCTAGGGAAGGACACTCTTCAATCTGTTGAAATCCCTGTAGGCTGTGCAGTGTGCTTCAGGTTCCCAGCTTTGTGAGCTGTCACCCATGCTGGGGCGGGCTTTGGTGAATTAGCTGTCTTTTCATTATTTTTGCTCCTGAAAGTAACCTTTCACCCACATTCCTGTCAGTAAATAAAACTCATAAACTTAATAAAACTCATTGGTTTACCACGTTGGACTTTGGTGGCATCTGCACTTTGATCTGGCAAAGGCTCCCTATTTGGAGTGAGTAGATGTGTATGTTATGTCTCTCCCAGAAAAAGTTTTGTCATACAACACACTCATACACAAAATATCTTTTAAAAACTAGAGATGGAGAACTGACGCAAAAGTAACTTAATAGAGCTTAAGCAGTTTGTGTTTATGAGTCTTTATAATGGACTTGGGAAAAGATTTCTAGTCTGTGGAGTTGAACATCTTAAGTTTCAGTGCTTAAGTAGATCCTGTGTTCTAGATAGTTCTCCTGAAACTTTTGTGTACTCTGTGGTCTGGAGGTGCCTATGAGAGCTGATTCATATTGGAAAACTTCAAATCCGGTTTTGCTGCAATTGCATCTTTACGTTACTACTTGTGGGTTTTTTTTGAACATTTATTAGAAGTGACACTTTTCCTGTCTGCATCGTCATGGTGCTATTCCTGCCAGGAAGTGACTTCACAATGCTAAAAAAAAAAAAAAAAAAATATTGTGGGTGATAACACACCCTTAGCAAATCCATTTTAAGGTTTGGTTTAGACATTTTAAACTGATTTTTTAAAATATTTTTAGTTGCTTATTTTATGTGAGTGCTTTGCTGCATGTATACCTGCAGGCCAGAAGTAGAGCATCATATCCCGTTATAAATTGTTATGAGCTACCATGTGGCTCAGGACCTCTGGAAGGGCAGCCAGTACTCTTAACCATTGAGCCATCTCCCTAGCCCTTAAACTGACTTGTAAGTCTGTCTTAAATGGAAATACTCTTTTTTTTTCTAGTAATAAGATACCCCCAAGAGATACCTGGTTGTCTAAATTCTACATCTAAATTCTACTGACAGGAATGAAAACTAATAAACTATTTGATCACTTTGGAAAATGCTTATGCTATGTGCTTGCAACATGACCTGTTGGTTATGATTATTATATTATTATTTTGAGACAGGATCTCTTTATGCAACTGACTGTCTTAGAACTCACTCTGTAGAACAGGCTGACCTCAGATTTACAGAGATCCACCTCTACCCCCTGAGATCTGGGATTCAAGGTGTGTACCAACATGTCCTACCCTTTCTATTTTCCTTTCTGACACAGGGTCCCGTGCTGACTTGGAACTTGCAACGTAGACCAAATGGGTCTTGAACTCCCAAAAATCCTCCTGCCCTCTGCCTCAGTATTGGGATTAAAGGTGTGTGCCACCACCCCTGGCACAAGGTGCTTTCTAGAATGACATTTTTCTTTTAACTGATTTTTTTTTTCCATGATCACTTTTTGTGTGTATGGGTATCTTGGCTGCATATGTCTGTGTGCTGCCTGCTTTCAGTGCCCTTGGAGGTCACAAGAGGGCATCAGATCCTCTGGAACTGGAGTTAGAGATGGCTCTGAGCCACCAGGTGGGTTCTGGGGATCAAACCCAGGTGCTAAGCCATTCCTCCAGCAACATGGGGTGATGTTATTTTCTACAAATGTGTCCCTCATACATGTGAGAGCCTTCGGTTCCATACTATAGTTCTTAGAATGTCCTAAATATGTCTGCCTTGTATCATATCACTTATCAGAGATGAAAAAAAAAGTATATTAATGGAAATTGGGGTTATTAATATTTTAAACTGTGATTCCTTTGTGTCGCCTTTACAGTCTTTAAAAGTGGGGGCTCTGTCTTTCCTGTTGACATGGGCAGAAACTGAAGTAAATGTCTTTATCCACTTAAATACTGCATTATAACTGATAATGATCTTAAAATATTGAAAAGTAAGTTTTCAAAGGCAAAAGTGAGAAGACTGCAACTGTTTTTTTTTGTTTGTTTGTTTGTTTTGTTTTTTTTCAAGACAGGGTTTCTCTGTGTAGCCCTGGCTGTCCTGGAACTCACTCTGTAGACCAGAAATCCGCCTGCTTCTGCCTCCCAAGTGCTGGGATTAAAGGTGTGCGCCACCACTGCCCAGCTTGAGGCTGTGACTGTATGCAGCATTTCCTTGTTGGTAGGCTTTTAGGCCGCTGTCAGGTCTCACAGACACACCAGGGCTGTGATGGTTCTCTACAAACGAGCTTCCCCGTCACACTTCGAATTGGAAGGCAGACTAGTACCGCCATAGTCTGGCCCGCTTTCACAAGACTAAGACTGCACCTCACACTATATGCACAACTAAGTTTTCAACTTGACAATCGATGAGAGTAGCCTACCCACTGAAGAAAGCAAACGCAATGCCTCTGGAGAGCTGATCGAGTCAAATTTTCAAAACTTCAAAATACAAAGTAAACTTGTGAAGCGACTTGCCGACCCGAGTCCTTGGAATACGTTGAGTTGAGATGATGGATGATTTTTTTTTTCCCAGAATTCCAGACCGTAACCAAAGTTTCCTGTTCTAACAGAACACATTTTCTTAGGATAGAAAGTGGTTGCTCATGACTGTAGGAGGTTCCACTTTAAGGGATAAGATGGCAAGGTCCAGAGGGTGACAGGGAAGCGCGGCATGTTTCCAGATTTTTTCCTATTCTGAGGAATCCGTGGCACAGGGCTAAAATGACCAGTTCTAAGCCTCACATCTTGGCGGAAAGTGAAATTGAAGAGAGCCAAGAGAAGTCTGTATTTCTTTTTGTTTTGTTTTGTTTTTTGTTTTTGTTTTTTGTTTGTTTTTGTTTTTCGAGTCAGGGTTTCTCTGTATAGCCCTGGCTATCCTGGAACTCACTCTGTAGACCAGGCTGGCCTCAAACTCAGAAATCCGCCTGCCCCTGCCTCCCAGGTGCTGGAATTAAAGGCGTCCACCACCAGACCCGCCTAAGTCTGTATTTCTAACAAGTGCTCAGGGTGGTTCTTATGAACTGGCAAGTTTGAGAAATGCTGACTAACGCCAGGAGCTCTGGCAATGAACTCAAGCTTGAATCTTTGCTCGATTGGACCACATAATTGTTGGCAAAATTCTTTGTGCCTCAGTTTCCTTATTTGATTCTTACGTAAAGTTGCTGGGACACTGAGCTATCTGTAAAGGCCCCAGCACCGTGTCTGTGGTCACTCTTGAAAACACAGGAAGAAGTTAGTGGCTTGATTCTCTGGGATTTAACAAAGAGAAAATGAGTTTCCAAACTTTCCCCTTTTTGAAGATGGAGCAGTTGTTCTAAACTGGCTAGTTCTCCATCACTCCTCACTCTCTACTTTTGCCTGCGTTTATTTGGTAGAAATGACTGACTGGGCTGGAAGATTCTCTGGGCATTTTCCCACTCCAGGCATTTATTGATGAAGTGTCATCTCTAAGACCCCATTCTTCATCCCTTTTATCCACACAACATGGAATTATCTGTCATTCCATTGGAGGGGAGATTAATGCTTGGTTCAGAGGTTAACTATGCTATTTGAAGCTTTTATTCCCTTCTAAACAATTGAATTATATTCCATGGAACATTATTGACTTTGGTTATTATACAAAAAAAATATATCCCAGTATGAAAAATAGCATGAAAATGAGCATAGCTTTGTGTCTGTCTGCAAATGGCTTGAAGTTCCTTAAATCTAATCCAATTTCCATGTCTTGGAATCTTCCTGCTAATGGCAAATTATTGTCTTAATTAGCTGAGATGACTAGTAATAATGATGAGGCAATGTGGTTTTCTTTTCCTGCAGTCCCAAATACTGGGACTGTGTGAAGTTCTTACTCCCCAAAGAGTAACTTTCAAAACTCACGTGTTAACTTCAGATTCCCCTGTCCAAGGGTGTGCGCTTTATGCCCCTTTTCCATGTGGGCAGGAAAATTTAGTGCTTTGGGGATTTGACAAACTGGCCTCTAATTCGATTCAAAGATTTCAGTTTTCATTTCTTTGACATTCATGATGAATAGGCCAAGCTGGCCTTGCATGCCTCATCCTCCTGCCTCTGCTTCCTGTGTGATTACAGGCAAAGAAGTGAGAGGAACCCTGTTAGATCTCAGGCTAAGCCTCCACTTCCTTTCTTAGAATCCTGTGTCTTCTTGCAGGCCTGCTATCCATCTAGCTGTGCACCCAGTCACATGGGCCAGGTGCTGTTTTTGGCGCCTGGGAATAGATGGGGTTTTCTTCCTTGAGTTCATCAGTTCAGCTACGGGGAGAACTCTTTATGGAGTAGACTGGGGAGACTATCTTCTGACCTCACTGTGATGTGGGGTTCTGTGATACCAGGATGAGTCACAGCCCTTTCAGCAGTCTGGTTCCCTACCGTTGCCTAATGGTAGACACCGGACATGGCTCCAATCCTGGTTTGGTCCCTTGGGTAGAGGCCTGGTAGGAAAGGGAAACTGTAAGTAATTTAGTAATAATTTATACGAATAGCAGGAAAATAACGAATCCTTAAAATAGAGAAGCAGCACAAGAACCAGCCAAAGATGGCTTACTGTCACTGAATTCATGGGAGTAGCTAGCTATGGGGAGAAAGCTTGGTGTTGCAGGGGAAGGGGCTCTCAGAGGCTCTGGAGAAGCAGACATAATCCCAACGGCTCAAAAAACGTGTAACCTGGCAAGAAAGAGAAGACAATAGCTCAGCACAGGGTGATAGTTGGCGCAATGGTATAAATGTCTTAAGACAGAAAGTAGTAAGGGTGCTCAGAGAGAAGCCACACACCAAGGTGGGTTTTTCCAGAGGAAGTAGCCTTTAAGCAAGTTCTTGAAGGAAGGGGAGGAATTTAACAAATTCCAAGAGGAGAAAGAGAGATTTCAGGCCTCAGGAATGTATTGAGCAAATGTGTGGGGCAGGCATGTCCTGTTGGGACATAACAGCATTCCTGTTGGGGAACTGGGGAAAAAAAAAATCTTTTGCCTTTTAGAAGACAAGGCTGGAAAGTTGGGTTTGGTTAAGACGAATCACAGTCTGAACTCTTCCCAGTTGGCAGCATAGAGCCATTTCAAGCGACTTGAGCAGGAGGGTGACACCAACAGGAATTTACTTTGGGAAGCATGGCAGCTGGGTGAGGAAGAACTCTGGGGACAGGCTAAGCAGACATGCCAGCCAGCAACAAGGCCCTGCACAGGGAAAAGAAAAAGCTGTGAGCAGTGAGAGGGGCTAGGATAGTCAACTCTGCAGGTGAATCTGGGGGAGCTGCACCGAAGAAGTTATCAAAGGGGACTGCAGCTTGGGGGATCCTGATAGGTCACCGCTGGGAGACAAGAAATGCAGGGGCAAGGCAGTACTTTAATAGGCACTTTGACGGTGAGTGCTGTGATCTGAAGAGATGAGCCAAAGTTTAGGGGTTTGAATGGTGTTGACTCTCCACGGGGTGTCATCAGAGTCAATCACAATAGGCTGTAGGATGAGGGCACATTAAAGTTTGGAGGAAGAGAAACAACAAACAAAAATGAGGTAGAGGAAGATGACCAGAACAGAAGAGACAACAGGATGCCAGAAAAACCCAGGAAAGAGGGGAACCATTCAAAAGAAGAGTGGGCAGAGTGTCTGAGACCCCAGGGAGATCAAGTAGGGTTGGTCCATACTCAGTGGCCCTGGGCTTTCTTTGAATTAGAAAATGAAGCTGGATTGCCTCAGGGCTAGGGGTATAGTTCAGTCCTAGAGCTTTCATGCTGGAGGGCCTATGTTCCATTCCCAGCAAAAACTTAACAAAAAATGACTGGATCCCTCCAGGGAAGGGCCATGCCTTAGATCCAGCCTCTTTAGTTCATTGCGATGTCAAATTCTTTAATGTTAGCCCCCTCTAAAGGTATGCATTTTCCTGTAATGGAAATGAATCTCTCCCACCAACGTCGCATCTGACCCTTAATGAGTCATTTATTCTGTCCGAGGACTCCAGTTCTGTCCTTTTTAACTCATTCAGAGATCCGTGTACACTGGTGAAAATGTTCAGCGACCTGTACTGCGCACGTTTTTGTCATGACTTTCTGAGGAGACTAGAGATCACTCTTCTTTCTGCTCCGATACTCTAAGTTTTAAAGTCTCTTAAAATTATTTTTTAAAAATACACACACACACACACACATAAAACAACCGGAGGAAAGAGACTTCCTCTTCCACTTGCCCATAAAGGTCTTCCAGTTTTCTGCCGGCTTTTTCCTAGGCACCGAGGAGGTGCCTAGAAAAATACTGGATGAATATACAAAAACATGTCACCAAAATTTTCCTAACAAGCAGCTATGGAAAGTCTGCCAGCGTCCTGTCTCCAGGGACTTCTAGCCTGGGGCTCCTGATGCCCGACATGGATCACGTCCAATGTCTCGGGCGGCCTTCGCTTTGAGTGGGCAATTTTCTTTACAACGCCGACGCGCGTAGTCGCTTTAAATTCAGACCAGGTAGGCAGTGGGGAGTAGCCAATATGTGAAAGTGTCAGAGGAGCTAGGGCTTATCTCCAACAATAGGACAGTATCTCTAACACTGTTTACAGTAAAAACAGAAGGTGGGGCAAGAAGTCAGGGTGTCTAACGTGGTCATTAAGCCTGCGGCTTGGCTGAGATCTAACCAAGCTCTGCAGAGTGCGAAGAACAATGTCCGCAGGGTTCCCGGTTCAGACGGGGACTCGTTTCTCCGCCTCCGCTGGCGCCCGGGCACCGTCTCCCAGCGCTGCTCGCTCGTCCTGCTGCCTTGCAGCGGGAGGACCCGCCGGTCAGGCGCCGCCAATGCTGCAGGGAGCGCAGCGCGCGTCCCGTGCGCCAAGGACTCCAGGTCTCAGCCCCGCCGCAGACTCCAGAGCGCCCGCGGCTGCGGTCCGCCACCGGGCGGCCGTGAGCGCGACAACCGCCTCGCGATCGAGAGTTTGCGCGATTCTCTGCCCGTGTGTGCGCTCTCACTGGAGCGGCCGGACCCCCCGGGTCTGCAGCAGGTCGCGGCAGAGGGCGACTGGGGCTCCCGGGTGAACCCGGGCGGGCCGGCTTCTTGGCCCGAAGGGCTGAAAGAGTGCGAGGGCGGGGCGGGGCAGGGCGGCGCGGCGCGGCCGGCTCGGGACGCGCGTCCAGCGGCTGCGGGGCAGCATCCGAGCGCTGCGCGTGTCCGGGCGCTCGATCGACTCGGCTCCCTGGCGTGTCACCGGGCCGGAGCGAACCCGGGGCTCAGGGGCTGGGTGCGCTGCAGTTACGCGGGGCAGCCGCGCCCCTTCCCCACCTGGGTCGGCGAAAAGTGAAGTGGAAAACAGTGGCTGAGCTCAGCCCTCCACCCTTTCCCCCCCGCGCACCGCAGCCTCGGCCGAGGGTGGGGGAAGTTCGCTCCGCCGGGTTGGAAGGAAAGCAGGCGGCCTGGGCTGCGCCTCCCCCGCCTTCCTCTCGGCCGCGTCCCCGGGGCTTCACGCAGCATTTCTTTGTTTTGAAAGCGCCTCCTCCGCCCAGAGGCTTTTCCCCGCGGGGCCGGCTGACTGGGGGGTGGGGCATCGAGCAGTCGGCCCGCCCTCCATTTAGTCCGGAGCCCTCCCCCCCTCCCCGCCCCGCGGCGACCCACGAGGAGCGTCCTCACTCGGCGGACATCAAAAGGAGGCAGGGCGCTGGAGGGCTAAGTTGAGCAGACAGGGGGCGCAGAGACCCACCCACCCTTCCCCTTGGCAGACGGCCCGACCCCTCCCGCGGAAACCCCGCCTGAGCCCCGCCCCCCGCGTCACAGCGGCCTGACATTCTCACAGCCCACCCGGGCACCCAACCCGGGCGCCCCCGCCACCCCCGTGTCCACGGAGCGCTCTATTTATGTTTCAGCCCAGTGATTTGCATAGGCCCCGCCCCCTCCCCTAGGTTCTCCCTATCGGCTCTCCTCCTCGGCGACGTCGTCACGGCCTAGGCCACACCTCCCGTGCCCCTACAAGGAGCGGCGGGCCCTAGATGGCAGCGTGGCGTCGCCACGGCGTGTGCGTGTCGCGCTTCCTTGTGCCGTTTATAGGGTCCCGGCACTTCCGCTGTCGGGTTAGAAGCGGCGCGGTCATGGCGGAGCGCGGACAGCAGCCTCCTCCCGCGAAACGGCTCTGCTGCCGGCCGGGCGGCGGCGGCGGCGGCGGCGGCGGCGGTGGGGGCAGCAGCGGCGGCGGCGCGGGTGGCGGCTACAGCTCTGCCTGTCGGCCCGGCCCGCGGGCGGGCGGTGCGGCGGCGGCGGCGGCGGCGTGCGGGGGCGGCGCGGCACTGGGGCTGCTGCCGCCGGGCAAGACCCAGAGCCCCGAGTCTCTGCTGGACATCGCAGCGCGCAGGGTGGCGGAGAAGTGGCCGTTCCAGCGCGTGGAGGAGCGCTTCGAGCGCATCCCGGAGCCGGTGCAGCGCCGCATCGTCTACTGGTCCTTTCCCCGCAGTGAGCGGGAGATCTGCATGTACTCGTCCTTCAACACCGGCGGCGGCTCCGCGGGCGGCCCCGGCGACGACAGCGGCGGCGGCGGCACGGGCGGCGGCGCGGGCGGCGGCGGCGGCGGCGGCTCCTCATCCTCGCCCGCCGCCACCTCAGCCGCCGCCGCCACCGTCGCCGCGGGCACCGGGACCCCGTCGGTGGGGGCGGCCAGCGCTGCGGACGGCGGCGACGAGACGCGGCTGCCCTTCCGCCGGGGTATCGCGCTGCTGGAGAGTGGCTGCGTAGACAACGTCCTGCAAGTCGGTGAGTCACGGGGCCGCCGCGGGCCGTCGGTCCTTCGGTCTGTCCTCCTGTCCCTCGGGGGTGGGGGAGGGAAGGGTCTCCCCTCCGCTCCCCTGGGCCGCCCCGGGACCGGCGCGCGGTGCAGCAGCGGGCGACTCGGACGGTCCCCGAAGCGGAGCGCCCATTTCCTCCCGCTGGTCCCCGCCCCCGTCTCCCCGGACGGGCTAGCGCGAGTGGGAAATGAATCAGCAGGACGCGCCCCTCGGTGGCGGGGCGGTGGGTGTCGGCGTCCCCGTCGTCTGTCCCGCAGGCTGAGCGCCGGTGTGCGGGGCGGGCGTGGACAAAGGCGCGGGCGGCCGCGGGGCTCGGGCTGGGGCGTGCGGCGCGGGGGAGGGGGCGCGGGCCGCAGACAATGCCGACCGGGGCGCTCGCTCTGCGCTGCCCGGCTCGCGTCCTTTCTTCTGGCGCCGCTCCGCGCCCCGCGGTCCGAGAGGGGGTGGTGGCGATTCCTTCCAACCCTGCTCGGCCACCGCTCCGCTCGGGGCTCCGACGGCCCGCCGGCCCCGCGTACCCCGGCTGCTTAAGGTGTCTGCGACGAGCTCCGCGGCGTCCGCGTCCGGGTCCCGGAGACACCCCTGCCGGGAGCGACGGCGGGCCGGGCCGCTGAGGGGCGCCGCTCGCGCTTCTCCGTCCCGTGAGGCACCCCGCCGCCCGACTTCTGCCTGAGCCCGGGGTCCGGGCGCGGTGCTGAGGGAGCGGGCAGCACCGCCGACGCCGTGACCCGCGGCCGGCGTCCGCACCGAGGGGCCCCGCGGCCCCTGCGCCGCTGCGCGCCCCGCACCGCCCGGCACTTTGTTCTCCTTTCGGGTTTGTTTGTGCCCCTTTCAATTTTCTGTCACCCTCCGAAAAGGGGAAAGCAAACAAAAGAGCCTCTTTATTTCTTTTCAGGGCTTGTAAAGTAGAAGATATTTGACAAAGGCGAGAGAAGGACTTGTGATTTAAAGCTGCACAGCCCTCCTTTCTCTGACAGACCAGGAGAGTTTTCTCAAATCCCTCTGCCTTCCGCGGGGCTTTTCTTTTTCTTCTGATTAGATATCTTTTCCAGCCATAGTTACGGGGACGTTTGGACTGGATTGAAGTGAACAATGCTGCTGCGCAGCCTCCCTGTCCCCACATTTTTCCTCCGGATTGCTAAAGGCGTATTTTAGACCCCCTCCCACTCTGGTTGAAATTGTAGGGATGGACCCCGAAGCAAATGAATGAGGGTGGATGGAATTGAAAGGCTGTGTCTGACCCTCTCTCTCTCTCTCTCTCTGTCTCTCTCTCTCTCTCATTCTCTCATTCTCTCATTTTTAACTTTCTCATCTTTTCTCTCTATGGTCCAATCTTTTTATCCTTTGGGATTGGAGTGGGGTCTGGACAGTGGCCCCGACACAGGCGATTTGTTTTAATCCTGTTTGGTTAATTTGAATTCTAATGTAATCTGAAAACGTGATTTTTCTGCATGGTCATTTATTTCCAAAGACAGCCCTCAGTGTTGCTCAGCACCGTTTCCCTCTAAGAGGGGGGTTGGTTTTTGGGGCTATCCATCCTTACCCCCACCTTTTCCCCTTTAAAATCTAATTAACATTCTTTCTAGTTACACTCTCCCCCCCCCCCGCCCTCATCCCCCCGCCCACCTTCTCCTCTTTCCCTGCCGGCTTGAAGCCCATTGAGTCAAATGTATGGTCTCTGAGTATAACTAACTGGAGTCTGAATTTTTATGGCTTGGCTGGCAATGTTGCGTCGTGGCCCCAGCCCCCCCCCCCTTCCCCTTGCTGTGTTTGACTCTGCTTGTGAGCAATGAGGAATGACAGGAGAGCACATAGGGAGGGTTTCTTGGCTGATTGCATTTAAGCCAGGAATTCACTGTGAAAATAAAGCCAAGGGGCGATAAATAAAAGATGCAATCTTCTCTAGGAGACAGACACACAGCGTGGGCTTTGCCTTCTTTCATCAGTGGAAGAGGCTAGGGTGAACAGTAAGTTTTAGAAGAAAATAGTAACTTTTTCAATAGTCCCCAAAGGGGTCTATTGAATGAATGCAGTTGGCCCCGGGTGGACATGAAGAGGCATGCGTGCTTCTAGTACCGTTTGAAGACTTGACCACCTCTTGGAAACACATATGTACTAAACAAATGCGATACAATTTGTGGGAAACGTTTTTCCCCCCCTTTCTTCTCTGAGTTCTGCCAGTTTCTTTAACATCCAAATTTTCTTACTGTGCCAGTGAGCGTGGAGATGGAAGGCTGTTAAATAAATGTCTGGCAGCTGGCATTGTGAGATAGAAAAGGTAGAACCAGGCTTTGACCATCTTTGATGAGTGGGAGGCCAGCTAGATTAAATATCTAATTTAGCATCAAGTGGTGGCTGGAGTTAGTATACTTTAAGAAGCTTATAATTGTGATTTGCTGTAGAGACACCCCTCCACTCCCCCCAGTCAAAACCAAACCAAAACCAAAACAACTCAAAAAACCTGAGATGGAAAAGAACAGAATATTATATTGATGTCATTATGGACAGTTTTCTGCTGTTGACAATTTGGGTTTGTACAGGAAGTGTTCCTGAAGGCTGGTCACCCTAGCTGTTGGGCTTATCTTACAAGCTTGTCCGAAGCTTGAGCAGTAGGGAATTGGACTTGTTAGAAATGAAGCTTGCTGGATAGATTTTCAGAAATATACTAAACCTTTGCACTGGCAAGTGCTATTGGATTCTTAGATATAAATTGTTGTATTTAATAATTGCTCTTTGGTGGATATAGGGAAGTTTTTATAGAAACGTGTTTACTTATTTTTGTTAAATTAGGATGCTTTTTGTTAAGAAGGGTCGCTGTTGGTCTGTAGTCTTGATCTCAGTTAAGAATTTACGAGATAACACCTGAGCAGCTTCCCCCAGTTTTTTGTCTGATCCTCTTGTATATGACTTAAAATCAAAGGCAAAGACAGATTAATTGGAAAAAAATCTTTAAAAGTTTTCTGTTGGGCTGTAAAAAAAAAGCAAGTTAAATCTTTGAGTGGAGTATATTTATTTATGGCGTGTTTGACCAAAGTTAGGTATTTATAATCTATAGGATTATAGATGATTGTGATAGTGGTGAATAAAAGTGTTCTGCATGAGAACGTCCCCTGCATGCACTTTGCAGCAGTGAAAGGTGGACTCCTTCTCAATTTCTGTTAGATAGGGTTTGGTCAAGAAGGGGTTGGAGTACTATGCAGCTATGAACAGAAGCAAATTTTCACAGAGGTGATCTTTTACAGTAAGTAGTTAGGGCAAGTGTAAATGGCTCATGACTTTAATTCCAGCACTCAAGGTGGGAAATCTCTTGAGTTTGAGGGTACCTTGTTCTACATTGTGAGTTCGAAGCCAGCCAGGACTATATATTAAGGTCTTGTTTCAGGAAAAAACAAAACCCCAAACAAAAACTACACACAGGTTTAAAAAAAAAAACAAAAGACTTTGGTGTAAAGAAAGGTGCAAGTGTCTGGGGAAAGAGGTTAAGTGAACTGGCAAGTTTTAGAGGATTTATTTCTCTTAATGCAACCACATTTTCAGAGTTAAAGAAGGTTAATCTTTGAGTTATGTATTTTTTTGTTGTTTTTGTCCCGTGTGTGTGTGTGTGTGTGTGTGTGTGTGTGTGTGTGTAGATGATTGTTCTTTCTGAGAGACGGGTATGTATTTTTTTCAAAGTTTATTTTGATTACAATATTTATTTAGAACCAAGGCAAATTTAAGCACAACCAGAGTCGTCGTGTGTGAGAAGGAAGAAGTTACATTTTAAAGGCAGTTCTTTCCTTGGTAGTTGCTTTTGGGAGAGAAAAGTACTGCTTACATTTTATTAATAGATTAGCTCATATATTCCTTTTTTGCTGGGGGTGGTGGAGTGAAGACAGGAAAGCACAAGGAGAATATGTCTTGAAATTAAAATGAATAAAAATTGTAGTCAGTTAATATATTGGCCTTTACTAGAGTATTATTTTCTTTATTGACCGAAGATGACTGTATAAAGATGAGACTCCAAATTCACTTTCAGAGTTGAGTGTATTTTAGATGTGTGTTTTATTGCACTCATTTTCAAGGGTGAAATAATAGGGAACAGTTTTGTACAGCACTGTGTACTAATTTATTTTTGCTTTTCAGGGGGATTAAGCGCAGGGACATGGGAGGCAAATGCTCCACCACTGAACCATACCCCAGCCTTTGGTTACGGAGCAAGTTAATTGAGTGCAGAGAAGATGACGTTGTGGAAGCATCCCATGTGTTTGTGTGTGATGTGAGAGGTTGGTTTGCAGCTCTCAGTACCTGGTAGGTGAGGAGTGCTTGGTGTTTAGTGATGCTCCCAGGACAGCTGGTATTGGTCCAGGGAAGAACTTTGTCCAGTGGGCACAACCATAGCTCAGACAGGGATCCAAGGAGGGAGGGAGGAGATGGCTCAGTCAGTGAAGTGCTTGCTGAATAAGCAGGAGGACATGAATTTGGACATTCAGTACCCCCATAAAAAGGATACATTTCTTATCCCAGCACGCAGAGGGCAAGAGCCAGGTGGATCGTTGGAGCTTATTGGACAGCCAGCCTTGCTGAATTGGTGAGCTCTAGGCTCAGTAATAGACCTTATTTAAAAAAATAATATGGAGAGTAATTGAGGCTCATACTCACTGTTGACCTCTGGCCTCCACATAGGTATATTCAGATGTATACACATTCACATGAACAATGTATACATCACATGGCATACATACATACACACACACACACACACACACACACACACACACACAAATACGTCAACACTATTGGAAGATGGACTTGCAGATTTTGGTTAAGCAGTCATTTCTATTTTTGCTTCAGCCTTGCTGCTGTTTGTTTTTTGTGCTAGGGGTTGAACGGAGCATCTCTTTGATGCTAGGCAAGTATTATACCATAGGGCCACATCTGCAGCCGGGCCTTGTAATTCCTTGCTAAATAGTTGTGTTTTGAGTACACTCTTGGACTGCAGAGGCTGTCTCTTTTTTTTTCTCCCCTTTTGTGTTAAATTTCAGTTCTTTGGAAAACACTAGGCTAAGATGCTATTCTTTTGGAAACATCAGGATGCCTGTGAGCCATGGCCTTTAATGGAAGAGAATTACTGCAATTAATCAAACATCGGAGCTTCTTATTCTCTTAAGTATGTCCTTGTTGTGTTTTAAGATGCTCATTTTGTCGTTGCTAGCCGCTTGCTGTCTCCCTCTTTGCTCTGATGTTTCATAAGGAGAAATGCTGGGCCAGGATCTCCCATCACACATGCTTAGCATTTAGTTAGGGATGTGTGATTTCTGCTGGTAATATGTGCACAGAACAGGATGGCTTTTAAGAAAGCGTTCCCTTTCAAAAGCTGCATGATTGGCTTGGATCTTCACTCTTTCTGTTTTTGTGTTAGACTGTAAAATTTCCTCAGTGCATCAGAATGAGTTTGGTATCTCGAAGAAGCCTACTTTGACATACATATGATATAACAACTCACTTAGTGTTAGGAAACCTCATAGGGGAGACATTCAACTCTAACTGCCATGACTTAAATTGTTAGGCTAAATGGGACATACAGTCTTATTAGGAAATGTGATTGTCTTAGAAATAAAGCAAATGACATTTTCATTACCTTTTAAATTACCATTGTATAACTAAAAAATTTGCTCAGTGAAAAGCCTAATTTATATCTACCTTGCTTTATTTGCTTTTGACTGTACATGTGTGCAGATTACTACACATCTGAAAAGTGAGCTGAAGTAATTAAGCAGGATGACTTTGTCTCCTAAGAAATTGATATCAAATGATAATTTGGAGAAAAAGAATGTTATCTTGATTGATGGAAAAGCACTTCTGTTTTTCGGTTTAGCCAGATTCTCAACAGTTAAGTGTTGGTTAGGTTTATTGAAAACACGTGGGCATCTATCTAAATTTTAAATCAGTGTCCTGTGTATGCTAAATGTTTGTACATGGTTTTAATTTCTTTAAAAATAGGGAGTTTTTTTTTTTTTCCTTCCTCATCTAGGAAAGAGGGATAAAGTAAGCTTTGGAGAGGCAGCAGTGTGAAATCTGCTATTGTTTTAAACGTTGAGCAGACGGATACACGGACTTTCTAACAAATAGTAGGAGCTGTTTGTAAAGGCTCTGGCAAAGATTTTCTGTCTTTGAAATACTTTCCCTCCTTCCCTCCCTCCCTCCCGCTGACAGCCTCTCACATAATGGCCTTGATCTCAGGGTTGTCCTGCGTAAGTCTTCTAGGTGCTGAATTAGAGGTGTGTAGTCCCTTGCCTGGCCTATTTCTGTGGAGCTCTGAAGTGAGAGTTTTGAGATAAATGTCCACACAAAAGGAGACAGGCCAGGGCATGGCCATCTCATGACTTCGTTCAGTGACCCTGTGCAGTGTACAGTGTGCAGAAGCTTTCCTCTGTCAGAAGAAACGAAACACAGTAGAGCGTTGTCTGAATCATTGTGTGTGTGTGTGTGTGTGTGTGTGTGCGTGTGTGTGTGAGGCTTTTAGAGATAGATACCGTTTATTTCAGCTTCTCTTGATTTTCATTTTATTGAATACACACACAAACATATACATACATATACACACATATACATACATATATACACACATATATGTATGTATATATATGTATTGTATATATATTTCTTGAAGGTGAATTGATACAAATGCTGGTGAAGTTACTTTATGTGAATGTTGTAAACGTGTTCTATTTCAGGCTAAATTCTAAGGGTTTCAGTTCCGTGATGGATGTAGTGTGCAAAATAAGTGCTATTTATTGCTAAACATTAGTAGCTGTTGGAGTTAGTAATGCTATGATATAAAAATCCATGAAAAGTTGTGTCTGCTACGGCACAAAACTTTTCCAGCTCTGTGCATAGGGAAAGTGCATGCAGAAATCGTGTAATAGACAATTTACTCAAAGTGGGCAGTGCTTACAACACAGATGTAATGCAAGGAAGAAGTGTGGTATGAATTTAATGTGTTTATAGTCGTACTCATATTTGAGAAAACATTTGTACATATCTCCCTGCTCTCCTCGGCAAGCTGCCGGCTCCTCTGGGAAGGGGATATCAAATCCCTTCAGGATTATACCCATATATGCTTTTTCCTTCTTCCAGTCAAGTGTTGAACATCTAAAAAGATTTTATTTTTTTCTATGGTTTGAGGCAGTTCTTTGTTAAATCAGTATGTCTCACGAGAGTCTACTGTAACATTTTTATAAAGTAGTAAAAGCTAAATTTATAAAGCTATTAGCAATGTATACTAGGTCTTGTTCTCCTTATTCTTTTTGCTTTTATTTTGTGTTCTGAGACTGGGTTTCTCTGTGTGACTCTAGCTGTCCTGGAACTTGCTCTGAGGACCAGGCTGGCCTCCTAGGCGAGTGCTTTTCCAGCTTAAGTGGCCCTGCCTGTGGTGCGTCCTCAGTATGGTTACTGATTCTAGATTATTCTCAAGCTTACAGTCACTTGCTGCTTTTCAGAGGGCCTTCATGGAGATCTGAAGGTCAAATGTTAACTATCACTTGGATTCTAATGTCTGTCAGAGCCAGTCATCCCTTCTTCCCCCAAACCCACTTGTTCCTGCCTACCACCAAGCTACATCTGCAGCTAAATGCATCTTTTACTGTCTCTTTCTACTTAATTTCAGCTTTGGTATTGGGTGACTAATCAACTTCCAGGAGAAGCTCAACTGTTAAGGAGTAACTTTGCGTTGGTCATGTGTGTGTGGCAAGCAGAGAGTGTTCTCAGTATATTTAAGGAATTACATTTTTCCTTTTCAGGCCCTTTAACAATAACTGTGATTAGCAATGATACTTCCTAGTGCTGGCAGAGCAATCGACTTTATTTGAATGAGATAACTTTATAGCTTCGTCTGTACAGTTGTTGTGCCCAGATGTTAATTGGTAGGGACACAGCAGAACCTTTCAGTACGTTTAAACTGTTAAAACCCAATAAGTTGATCAGATAAATTGGAGGCTCATTAAGTGAATTAATGTGCTTAAAATTCAGGTGACTAGCTGCCTGATCTTGCCTTACTTAACAGTCTATTTGAAGGGTTTTCATTGTTAATTAATATTAGGCCTTTACAAGAAATATCCCTAAGATGATAATATAAAGATGAACCTTGAGAGCAGGTTTTAAATTCTTTGTTTTTTTTTTTAAAATAAAGGTTTATTTGTTTATTTTATGTGTATGTGTGTTTGCTTGCACTTACGGGCATCTCATGCATCCAGAAGTCATCAGAGGTCAGAGGAAAACATTGCATTCTCTGGAATTGGACCTACAGGTGAGTGTGCGCTGCCGTGTAGACGCTGGGAACTAAATTCAGGTTCTCTGCAAGAGCAGGAAGCATTCTTTAAAAATATTTTTATTTCAGTTTAATTTAATTTTATGTATATGAGTGTTTTGGTTGCATATATGTTTATTACCATATGCATTTAGTGCCTGCAGAAGCCAGAAGAGGGCATTTGATCCCCTGTTTTGGAGTTACAGGCAGTTGCAAGCTATAGTGTGGGTACTAAGAATCAATACCTAGTCTTTGGCAAGAATAGCAAGTACTCTTAACCACTGCGCGCTCTCCAGTTCTACAGCAAGCACTCTTTCAACTGCTGATCCATTATGCTTGCCTCTGCATTTTTGATTCTTTATGTCAGCACAATTTAGAATACTGTACCTCATTTTACCCACTAAATATTTGCGGAGGCACTAGCACCCCAAAAATCTTCATATGTGAAGGACAGAGGTTTCATAGTTTAGGTTCAGAGGACAGTGCTTCTCTTAGTAAAGACATGGGCAGGTTGAAGGCTGCTCTGTCTCCCATGCGCTGGCATCAGAGGTGCTCATAACCATGCCTAGCCCATTACCTGGTTTCTAAAAGAAATGCTCATGGCTTTCTAAATACCTGTTGTAAAATAAACCCTGTACCTCAGAGGTTAGAAACCTGTTTGTTGTCTGTTTTATGTAAGTAACCTTCTAAACTTTTCCCTGTTCCTGAGGATTTTTTTTTTTTAAAATAGCATTCTTTTAAGCTGACTTCTCTCTCTGATGGATCTTATTTCTTCCCTCTCTCTATCCCCAAATATCAGTTGTGTAACTTTTATCAGCAACTCAGTCCTACAAAGATAAAGGCACGAGCCTTCCCCGGACAGTTGGTGAAGCTGACAGTGGGACGACCAGTAGAGGCTGTGGGATGATGGAGCTGCAAGTGAGAGCTTGCATGATGTGAGAGCTAGGGCATGCAGCTTATGAGCCTAGCTCATCCGCAGTCTGTTTCCTTCCTTCTCTCCACATCTCTTCTCCCCCACTCCGCTCCCCTCCTCCTTCCTCTTCTTCTAGACCCTCTGTTGCACCCCGCCTTGACTTAGGGAAATAAGCTGAAGTCAGAAGGACCTATGTGTTCCAGCTGCTGCTTAGCTGCTATTTTTAGCCTGGCCCTACATCAGGCTGGCACTAGGCCATGGTGGCATAGGGCCAGTACTTTGTGGGACTGGTGGTCAATGTCGGAAACTTAATTTTTCATCAGTCTAACTAAGTTTGAGATATACTCTGTCCTACAATGTTCTGTTAGTTTGTACTTTAAAAAAAATATTTTTTTTTAAAAAAAATGGCTTTTAAAAATAGTAAAATAATAAATCTTGAAACACGTGCTATAGAGATTATTTTAGAGAGAAGAAAGATTTAAAAGTTGTTTTATCGGGTCAGACATATTTAGCTCAGTATTTGGGCGTTGTGGTGGCACCAAGAGGTGCAAAGTTTACGTGGCTCATTAATGTGCCTCAGCATTTTAAAAATTGCCACTGCTGTTGAAGTTGTGGAGTCAGAGTTGAATTATATAATTAGACCAAAACCCAAAAAAACCGAAACCAGAAACAAAAAACCCAAGACCGAGAGCTTTTTCCTGCTGTACCCTTTGCTCATGCGTGTCTTTGGGTTCAGGTTTGTTAAATGGCCAAACACCGTTCTTTAGAGAGCAGCAGGGTTCTACCTGAAGGCCTGAGATCTGGCTCTAGACTCTACATACTTCCTAGCTGTATTCTGGAGCTCACATTTGCAAACCCAGGCTTACACTTTCAGATGCATCTGTACTTCTTTGTTTGTTTTTTTTTTTCCAGGCAGGGTTTCTCTGTGTAGCCCTGGCTGTCCTGGAACTCGCTCTGTAGACCAGGCTGGCCATGAACTCAGAAATCCGCCTGCTTCTGCCTCTCAAGTGCTGGGATTAAAGGCGTGCGCCACTACCGCCTGGCTGCATCTGTACTTTTAAGAACCTACTTGACTACCTGCTGTATTGAAAATGGAAATTGGGGTTTGTTTCTGAGTGATTTTTGGGAAGAAATAAAAAGTGTCACCATATGAAATGGCAGGGAGTTCAGTAAGGAAGCTAAGGCGTGCTTTCCTACAATGGCGCACAGAAAGCTGAACTTGTTAGGGCTGGGCTGTGGTGTAGTTTAGGTGACACTGTGGCTTCCAGTAGTGGCAGTGACGGTTAGTCCCATATTCTCTAGGAAGTGGTCCAATGTGAGGCTAATGTTAGTGCATTGACCTGACACGCCTTCCTAAGGCAGTACACCATAATGATATAAAATCAAATTGATTTCTTCCTTAAGGTAGTTAAGGGTGAATTCTAGGAAATTCACTTTTTATGAAAAGTTCAGGTCTAATGGCCTAGTGAAAAGTGGGTGTTTCAGAGATCCTTTCTTCTTGAGTCAGTCTTGTATGTTGCCCAGGTTGGCCTTGAACTTGTGGCCTCGTGCCTTTACCACCTAAGTATTGAGGTTGTAGGCATGCACTGCTATACTCAGCCCTACATTCTCATATAGTAAACCAGAGATGTTTTCAAAGCACGTGAATTGTTTTTAGCCAGGGTCTGTCAGACCAGTCCGGAATACCTCAGCATTTGCTGTCATCTTTCCCAAGCACTGGGTTTGCAGGTGAGTGCCACCATGCCTGGCATCTTGGAAAAGAGTTTATTGAAGAGTGCTTGATTTCTTTCATGGTGAAGGCAAACATTTGATCACAACGGAATGTCTTGAGGATGGAGATCAAGTGCATTGACAGATATCACATCTTAGTCATATTCCCATGTTGCATCTTTCTGCAGCTGGAGGTTATGCGTTCTACAGGTAGGTTTTCATGAGATAGCCTTGGAGAATTATCTTGAGTGCAGCTTGGAGAGTGACCAGGTGGCATCAAGGGGTGTCTGCAGAAGTGTGTCTATGAGCCTTAATATGATTAATAGAGGATTATAACCCATTGCATGGTAGTTGATAAATGACTGTTGTTTGGATTGTTAATTTAATTAAGATTTATTAGGTGAGTTATGTTGTGTCAGTTTTGCTTTCAGAAGCTTGATTAAAACTGAGGTTCTGGAGGTTAGACCAGTGGTCCTCAGAAGCCCCGTGGGCAGAGTGTCGGATGCCAGTTTTCCTTGGAACTTGACAGAGCAGTTTCTTTTCAGTTTCCACGGATCCCTCTTAGTGTATTCACAAGGCATTTTGTTTAAGCTGTTTCACAAATAGCTGGGAACTCCAAAAGCCTGGGTCATATTACAGTTTTGTTTTTAGTAAGGATGCAGCAGTGGGAGAAAAAAAATATAAACCTATTCACTTAACAATATAACAGATTTTCGTTTCATTGAAGATTTTCATGTTTTTTAAAGTACTTTTCGTTTTCAGGGATAAAGATGGACCACAAAGCCTTGAGCTTGGGAGGGTAAGCTAGCTCTCTACCATTAGCTCCTTCATCTCTTTACCATAACCCATTTTATTTTCAGAGTTCAGACTTGCAGATACTTTTAGGAAGCTGGTGACAGAGCTAGTAGTGACTGAGTCTCTTTACAGTTTAGTGTGAATTAGGTCTGGGTTTGTGTTAGTAATTTATTGCTTAGCAGTGACTCTTTGATTTTGAAATTATGAAACTTGTGGGGTTTTATGCCTAAGAAGTCTATTTTAAAGTTTTTCCTTTGTCTCGGATTTTTAAATACGTATGGGTGTTTTGCATGCCCATGTCAGTACCCATGTGTGTATCTGATGCTCATGGAGGCCAGAAGAGAGCATTGCATCCTCCCGGGGCTGCAGTTATAGACTGTTGGGAGCTGCCCTTTGGGTGCTATGAATTGAACCCAGGTCTACTGGAGGAGCAACCAGTGCTCTTAGGACTGCTGAGCTATTCCTCCCAGCCCCCTGCCGTTTATTTTATTTATTTATTTATTTTTGGCAAAAGTGTATGGTTTGTATTTTTTAAATGCCCCCACCCCATGTGTGTGCCCCCCCCCCCCCGTGTGTGTGTGTGTGTGTGTGTGTGTGTGTATCTGTCTTTCTGTCGGTCTGTCTCCAAGTGTGTCTGGGTCTGCTGGGGGCTAGGTGATAGTGATGGGCAAGTTCAGATAAGCACAAACCATTCAAGTAACTCTGGTCAGGTATGGTAGGCACTCCGCTGGTTCTAGCCGTTTATAGTTTGTTAGGCTGGTTTGTAATGTTATATAGGATCTTATTGTTAGAGCTGGGGATGATGGCCGATACCTCTAATCCCATCATTCAGGAGAACGAGGCAGTCCCATTTTGGTGAGTTCTGTCTGGGCCACACTGGGCTTACAGAGGTAGATTCCGTCTAAAAGAAAGACAGACAAAATCCCAGGAACCTGAACATTTTTGTCTTTTCAGTCCCTGATGTCTTATCCAAGGCCGGGTCTCTTCTGCCTTGTGTGTATGTGTAAGTTTGACATGCAACAACATACCTTGATGTCTTTTGTGGCACACTGTCTTATGATATCTTCTGTGACAGTCTACTTTACGGCTGCTTTAGCAGTATCTGCTGCATTTCTGCAGGCTGACTGCCTAAGTTGCCTTTTGCCTTTTAACTCTTTACAGTTGTGGAGCAATGTCTTTCAGCTTGCCCTCCGAACAGTTGAGATTTGAATTTCTGTTATGAAGCAATATTGAGCACATCTAAAACTTTAAATGTCTTTTAAAATTTTGTTTAAAATGGGCCTGACTGTAGTTCAGGCTGCCCTCAAACTCAGTGCTCTGGTCTTAGCTCCCGAGTGCTGGGATTACAGGGGTGCACTCCCACCAGGGTGCCTGGCACTCATTCCTGCTGGGGTTCCGGGGTGCACTCCCACCACGGTGCCTGGCACTCATTCTTGCTCCAGAGTACCTTTGTGTTGCCTTTTTAGAAATTATAGTATACACAATCTGGTAGATTATGTAGGTGCAATGGGTTTCTACTGAGGTTGAAGCATGATCTCTCTGTCCAGTGACGGTAAGTGAAATTCTACGGTTAGTGAAGAGATGAGCCGAACTCGAGAACTCAGCGATGGAATTCATTTTTAATGTGAAAGCTGCAGGAAATGAATGGCAGTTTCTTATGAGAAATCAGTATGCCTGATCTTATCTCAGATTGCAGATTTTATGCATCTTTGATGAGGGGAGCATCAGTTAGCTAATCAAATGGACTGAAAGGCATGGTGCTAACAAATGTAAAAATATTCGGCCACATGTGGTTCTGAGGTCGTCTGAGTTTGCCAGTTGTACAAAATCTTCTTAAGAAGGAATGATGAGCCTGGTAGTCTGGGAAAAAATGCTGGTGACTTTTAAATCCAGGATAGCCAGCCATCAATAGCATCAGTCAGTGTGTGTATTGCCGACATGGAAACTGTCATTCAAATGAATGGTAGATGGTATGCCAGTCCTGGGGTATGTAAGTTCCAACTACTTATTTCTCTTCAATTTTCTGAGTATGTATTGCTGTGACTTAGTAAGAATACGAATACTGGGATTGGATTTTGGTACTAGACTGTTGTTTAAAGCTTCTTTTTCCTGTCTGGTTGGCGAGGTCTTTTCTCCTAGTTCTGACCCAAAAGCTATTCTGAAAGCAGTTGATTTATTGGATGGTTACACCTCTGAGTAGGCAAGCCTGGCTCATTCCCATGCAGAACAGTCTCTGGGTTGCCCAGGGGAGCCTTGGCATTATGCATACCTTTGTAGAGTTAAGAGAGCCCTTGCCCTTTTACTTGCAAATTCACTTTTTGTAAAGACTTTGTCGTACCTAAGTAGGCTGAAGCTGGAGAACTGAGTTCTGCAACAGCCACAAGGTGTGACCGAGTTCCCCTCAGCCCTCAAAGAAAACCCAAACAAAACTTGGAAAACTAAACTTAGTCTTTTGACAACCCCATCCCAGTAATGACTTGCAAAAGCACACATAACTTCAAGGCATCCATAAGATCTTGTACATTTTGAAGATACATTGGCTAGTTACCAGGAATAGTTAGTTAAACTTATCTACAAAACACTGATGACTTTCCCTTGAAACTTTTAATACTTAGTTTTGAAGTACAATAGGATTTACCAGAGGAGGTTTTTTTGTTTGTTTGTTTGTTTTTTGTTTTTTGTTTTTTTTTTTGAGCAAGAATTTAGCAGTATGGGTGTACTCCCAAAGCTTGGCTTACAAGGGTTGGTTATCCAGAAATGGACTGGCCACCAGTTTTGTTTGCCCAGTCTGTCTTGGTTGTGCCCCTTCCCTGGACTGCTTTTGCTCTGGCAACTGCTTTCTCAGTTCTGTTGGGTGTTTTTTTATGTGTCTTTGTCTTGGAAAGCCATGATGATGGAGCCTGGCTATATAAGCTTATAAGGTTAATGCATTTCCCCTTTGCTGATATGCTAGTGGCTTTTCTCAATTACTTTATACCGCAAAGATCTTTAAAACTTGAGTTGCTCTGTACTTGTATATTCATGATTATGTACGAGCAGGTCATACACACACACACACACACACATGCGTGCGTGCAATGAGTGTGCATATATAATCTTTGAACAGGTGGAGATCAGCTCTCAGATTCTGCATGTATCATAGCCAGTAGGGTGCTGTTTGTATCAACCTTTTTTGTACCCTTCAGTGGCTTGCTTTTGCTCATAAGACCACAGGTCACAGTATGGCCCACCCTATGATCCTCATCTGCCTCTTGCATTATTATTTCTCTTGTCCTTCAGTGTGCCCAAGCTGCTCTGCCACTTAGGGCACCCTTCTTTGCATAGTTAGTACCTTGTTTAAATATGGCAACAAACAAATAAACAAGAAAACCCTTTCCTTTGAAACCTTAATGATTATTTTGTTTTTGGTGTCTTTCCCCTCCCATTTCTCCTGTTAGTTTGTAAGGCCCATGAGTGCAGAAGAGTGTGGATATGTCTGTTTGTGTGTATGTGTGTGTTTCTAGCCCTGTGTCTAGGACAGCTATACATAGTTGGATATCTCAGTAAGAACTTGTTGATTCAAAGAAAGGAGTGGTGTTTTGCCAAAGACCTAGTTTTTCTGACTGTCCAGAGGGAGGCACTGCCTCATCTATCCTTACCCCACCCCTCTGACATGAAGAACATGAAAGGTATTTCCGTGTTTTATATTTGTAGTCACTTGGAGCTACTCCCAAATTCCCCAGAAGGTATATTTGCATCTGCCTGCTGCTGTTAGCCTGTCCTAGATGATGAGAGCTCCCTATTCTTTGTCTATAGTAAGTACCTTACCACTGTTAGATGCATTGGAATGTGGGTTTGTTTTATATGGGTTGAGAAACTGACACATTGGGAAAGAGCAGACAGCTCTTTTTCCAGTTGCGGGTTGCAAGCGAATGGGAGGTGTGCAGACTGGGCGGCACTCTTGCTCTTGCTGGGACTCAGAGGTCATTTCCTTTCTCTGTCCCACTGTTCTGATGCAGTTCTGCTTAGTCAGAGTAGACACTGACTGGCGATAGTGCCATTTGCAGGGGATAGTGTGGGCCAATTCCAGTTTGCAGGGAGCAGTGGTTTTTCTTACCTTTTCCTTTTCAGTCCCCCATCCCCAATCATTTTAATCTTTTCACCCTCATTAATCAAACAGAAAAGTAGCAGGCCAGAGTGATGGATGTAAGCCATCCTAGCCAGGCATCTGCTGTATAAAGTTCTTTCTGTTAGAAAGCACTACTGTTAGAGGTAGTCTTGGAAAGACATCATCTTTTTCTAGTGTCTTAGTGTGTGGGGGTCAGGATTGGGTCAGCTTTTATTTGAAATTTGTATAAATCTCTCCACTTTTGGAGTGCCAGTATTGTGTTACGAGCGTGGTTTTTATGTTTCTATCCACTTGAGAAGGCATCCTACTCTGTGTGTGAGATGCCCAGTTCCTTATGCAGCAGCAGCACCAGGCAGCCCGCGGTGGACCTGTACCCCGAGGAGTCCCATGTGTCAGGTCGAGTTGTCTTTGAGCGTTGTCCCTAATGCTTATCATCTTACAGCTGCTTGAACAGTGTCTCCTGATTGCTGAATTTGCTGTGACAGCCATCTTTATACAGAGTAGTGGTTATGTGGCCCATTCATGATGTAGTACCATTTTGCTCCTTGGGGTTGATACTGTGCTTAGCTGAAGATATCATCTGTCCTTTGTTAGACTTAACAGAAAAATAGTAGTTTCAGTTAACATTGGTGACATTGTGAATTTGGCTTGAAGAAAGTCCCATTTCCTCTTTTTCATTAGAGCGTGGTTTTCAGGAGAAGACATGGCAGCAGTGGCTGGAGGAGATGCTTCAAGAAGCTCAGTATAACAGAAGCACTGGTGCCACAGGAAAGGGGCTCCAGGCACCATAGTGTGAGCAGTTCTGCTGATGGAGGCTCATTGCCCCATCACTCTATTGCTATCAGATTACAGCCTTAAAGGTCTGCCAAACTCACACAGCCCGCCTTGGGCTTCCCTCATTTTTAGCAGATGTCTTTATTGTCGGGAGAGGAAGATTAGATGGGTCTTTCTAGGTAATATCCAGTCTCAGCTTTTGCACTACCTGTATCTTCTCAAAGTAGAGAGTTGCCATTCTTTCAACTTTGCACTTTCCAGCGGGGATTATTTGTGGCAGTTGCAGTTTTCGGTGTGGTCTGGTTACAAGTTAAAAAGCTTTGGAAGTCTATATAACTTGCCATAATTTTAACACTTTCTACTGTTTTGATGATCTGATTTACACAAGTACCATATAAAATTCCACCTCTGCTGTACAGTTGCTGGAACATTGAGTGAGCTCTGCTTTTTATGACCAAGTTATGGGATGAGTAATTACTCTCTAGAGTGAATGGCTCAAAATGAAATAACTGTATGCTTAAGGTGCGATGTGACACCAGATGTACTTAGGCCTCAGAGGTATGTAATTATCTTGCTACACCGACACATCCACACAGCACGTTTATGCTTGTGGCAAGAGTTTTATTTGCAGAAGAAACCCCACTTTCTGGTAAGTAAAAGAACAGTCCATTATCTTGGAGGGATTCAGAAATTGTTTTGCTTTACAGGTACCATCTCAATCCCCTACACTACTTTAGGGCATACTTTAAGCTATCCATCAGTGGATCTGGGACTAAACAGGAATACTCAGACTTTTAGATATTAAGGGTGGTTTAGGGGTTTGCCCAGAGCATCATGCCTCCCCATCCCCGGCTGTTTCTTTCGCTAACTTGATCCATGCTCCATTCTTAGACTCTGTCTTGATTTTCAGTTATTTTCATTAAAGGTGACACCTGTATTTTGGCTTTCCACTGCAAGTAAGATCTTTTGTTAGGCTACTTAGATTTTAAGTTTTATATATTCTGTCTGATCTCATGGATTACAAAGAATTAAAGATGATAGTACTTTAAATTCATTTGTTCTTCCTTTTAGTTGAGTGTTAAAGTAATCCTTAAGTCACATAAAAATGTGACTTTTTTAAAAAAATAAAAGTTTCTGCTAGCTCCATCCACAGGTGAGTTTTCTGTGCTGTTATTGAATGGCATTAACTTGCTAAGCTGGCCCCATGTTGCCCACCAAAGGACCAGATACTTGTCTTGGAGATGGAGGGTGGTGGTTAGGACCTAGCTAACTCCCTGTTCACAAGCCCAGGAGATGTGAATTCCTTACCTAGGGGAGCCACAGAGCCCTGCAGTGGCTGCTCATGCCTCCCCTGGGCTAGAGAAAGCCAGCAGAGATGGGGCCTGGCCTTGGGACTGGGAGCGAAACACAGTGAAGGGAGCTCACTTGTTTGTGGTGTGATGTTTACGATGTGCTCCTCCTGAGAGAAGTTAAAGAAATACAGTAATAGGCTACAGATGCCACAGCCACAGTGTCACCTGAGAGCTTTCTAAGCAATCTAGAAACATTAAGGATTCAAAATTTTAAAATTAGAATTCACAAATAATTTATGGAAAAACTAGTAAGTTGTTAGCACTGTGCCAGTTATAGAAGCAGTCAGGAAAGAGACATGAATTTCTAGTCACTAGCCATGTGCCACCATTGAGCATGGACATGCACACCACTTGCCATGTAGAACATTGGTATGTGGCAGGCTAGAATTGAGATAATACACATATATAAGATTTTGAAGACTTAAATTTGAAGACAACAAAAAGAATTAAATATATTACGACTTAAGTGAAGAAACATTTTGTGTTAAATGTATGATTAGTTTCACATTTTAAACTTTAAGATATGGCTAATAGAAGGTTAAAATTACATCTGTGGATCATAACTAATTATGTAGATGTTTTGATCTGATACTAATAAGCACCTTAGTTGTCATGGTTTTCTTACATATCTGAAGTTGACTTTTTAGCAACTTAACGCTTTAAACTTAGATCCAAGACACTGAGTCTTCATTTTAGTTTCCTTTCAGGTTGAGACAATTTTTTGTTCTTAAATTTCTATGAAGGGTGGGGGATGATCACTTTATTGGCCAAGTGTTTGCTAATAATCTGGGCTTAGATATTCTTATTATCTTAAGAAGTTCAATGAGTTAGTATTTAAAGTTTTTTATTTCTAGGCAGAATATAGAGTAAGTGCTAAAATTATATAAACTTACCCCTTTAAAACAAACTAGGATTTATGGTAATTAGAAGAAGCCATCTCTAAGCCACCCTGCCTTCCTCCTTCCCTTTCTCGCTCCTCTCTCCACCCCCACTTTCTCTTTGTTTGAAGACAGATAAATGGATTTTCCCTGAATTTAAAAGTGCATTTGGCATCGGATTAAACATAACAGGGAGACAGACCAGTAGGTAATTTCTTCTGTAGTAGTTTTCATTGTGTCCCTGGATCAGCAGGCTCTTCCTCACCTGGGATTTGGTTAGACATGTGAGTTTACTGTCTCTGCCATATAAGTACTGACTGGAAAGTTGAAGCTAGAATGCAGCACCTTGGGATGTTAATGTCGTCCAAGTAATTTAAATATTAACATCACCATTGGCTTTGTATACACTGTTCAGTGTCTACACAGAGAAAGAGAACCTGGATCTTCAATACAGATTTTAGAAAACAGGGATTCATGGAATTTGATTGCTCACACAAAGAAGGCAAGATAAAATGATGGACTGCCCAAAGATCCACAGCAAGGTGATGAAAAGGGGAATGAAAAGTCATCCTGGCTTCTCCCCTTTTCCTGCCAGCCTTCCCCAGTGCCTCTCACAGGCTGAACCCCAGGAAAAGCCAGGTGACCCAGGAGTTCAGAGAGTGGTATGTACCTTTGGTAGTGATCAGGAGTCCTGAGATACAATGTCACAGAGCCTGAGCTCTGTGGGCAAACAGACTTAGAACTAGCACATCTAGTTACTGCACTTTCAAATGAAGCAGTATTTTAATTAAAATATTTAAGAGGTATTTGTAATGTTAAAAAATCTGACTATAGTAGTCTTTTTAATAGAGTACATACATGCATATGAAAACTAAAATGTTTTTTTGAAGTAATTTTACTGCATCTGGGGAATTCTTTACAGGGACTCGAGACCATAGGAGACGGCTTTTGTGGGTTTTTTGGAGAGTTTGTTGCTTTCTTCCTGTTCTCTGTGTATTTTTACTCTTCCTAGTTGAGGGGTTACCAAGCTGCCCTTGGTTGTTGGTGCCATCGTATGGCAGATGCAGGAAACACTGTCATTCCCCTTCTAACAGCTTGCTCTCATCCCCTAGCTTAAGCAGTTCATAGAGTATAAAGTGTTAATATTTACAACGTCCTTTGAAGGTACCAGGCAGCGATCAAAAGTACTTTTAAAATTCATTGTATTAGAGTAATCTCCAATGATGTGTTAGCGGTGTCCACAGTCTGCTCATGAAAGAAGCACCAGGCGTTTTGAGCAGAAAGGGATTTAATACAGAGAATTGGTTACAATGCATTTGGAAGGAGCTGAGGGCGAAAGTGGTGAGAGGTTAATGTTGGATCAGCAAGTAGGTTTAAAGTACGTTTGTGTGTGTGAGCACATAGCATAGGTGAGTTCTGAAGGGACACGCTGAGGAGGGGATGTTACCCATATCCTGGGTCAGATGAGTGCTGCATAGCTTAGATTCTGCTACTTAGAAACCACACAGATGATGCGGGGCCATGTTCAGCCCTTTGCTGCTGTGCCTGTGGGTACCACTTGAAATAGGAACCAAAGGTCTTTTCCCTCCTCATCTTACAGTTTCCTGTTACTGTTCCCACGGGCAGAACCAAACTGGAAGACAAACGACAGGGAAGTTTAGAATATGTAGTTGGTAGACTTTCAGTCCAAGTGCCACTTTTATCCTTACACATGCAGAGACTTGAGGCACGTTAGACAGTTACTGTACAGCAGAGTTGGAACATGGATTCGGGCAGTCTTTACCCTTAACCTCTCCTTGGATTGTGCTTCTGTGTCTGATGATTGGATCTTTCTCCTTGTTGCTGAGCACCCCAGATGAGTGGCTGTTTCTAGAATTTTGTTTGTTTGTTTGTTTGTTTGTTTTTGTTTAGTTTTTTTCTTATTTAACACTTACTTTTCTTTTGATTTCTCTGGAACACTTCTCTTCAGGTCATCACTGATTTTGTAGCCAACACACGGGGATGTTTCGGCTTCTGTTTCTCCTTAGTTTTCCCCTGACCTTTAATCCCTAGGAATGTTTACAGCATTCTAGCCTTGACCACTATAGAGCTGCACTTTGACACGATTCCCTCCTCTTATAAAGGTTCTTGCTTTTCTTCCTTTTTTCCCTTTCTTAAGTATTGATCACTGTCTCGGATTGAGTTGGAATTCAGATATAAGATGTTTTTTAATGTTCATTTTTGTAAAAGTCTAATAAAAAACAGCAAGCAGACATTGTTGTGGCCTTTTCCTACTGAAGAGATGGTACAGTCTCTGAGGAGTCTGCAGGCTCTCCTTGGGCAGGGAGGAGGACCACAGGAATTCGAGAGGACTCACTTTCCAGTGTATGCTAAGTTTGACACCAGAATTTTCTGTGTCACTGTGGTAGTCACCTTTTAGTTGCTGTAAAAAGGGTTCCTGGGGATAATTACGAAGATGAAAGGTTAATTTTATCCTGCATCTTTGGAGGTTCCAGTCTAAGATTGGCCCTATCTGCCTGCTCTGGCCCTCTAGGCCTACTGGATGGTTCCTGTGGTGGAGCACACTGCTTAGGTCATGGTCCACGATGCTTGGTTTTAAAAGCTCCAGTTGATGTGTAGTTTGCTGCTCTCTGTGGCTTTGGGCTTGTGCAGGAATGTATGGTGGAGCAGACTCACCTAAAGTCAGATAAAAAAGAGAAAGACAACTGGGAAAGAACTACAGTCCTACAACCCCTGGAGCCCAGTGCGCATGCTGACAGTGACCAAGGCTCAGCAGTGGGCTTCGTCTCCTTAAGGTTCTGCAGGTGTGTCACCCTAGGAAGCACACTTTAGCCCAGGGATCTGTGGGGCACTTTCTGAAGCCATAGCAGCTGCCAAGTGATGCTGTCTTCTCAGGCTTTACTTCAGGTCTCAGGACTCCTTGTCTTTTATTGAAGTCTGCTTAGGTGTGGCAGTCATTTCAGGCTGTTTTTAGACAGTCTTCTTTCAAAGTGAGACTAACATACAACACAGTACACACACACACACACACAACTACTAATTTTAAAAAAAGCTTCGTAAGAAAAGACTTAATCCTTAAAACATGCCATGCTCACTGATGTTCTTAATAATGCTTCTCCAGTTCCATTAGAAAATACTTTGTGTGACTGACCGCATTGATTTTTTGACCTGTGAGTGAATCATGACTGAATCATCATTTGCAAACCCTGTTCTTAAGCCAGTGTAGTAGTTTTACAGATACCCTAGGTTATGGGGAGCTTCCTGTGCTCTTATTCAGAGACCATAAATATTTGAGGCAAACAAGTAATTACAGTGGTTAAAAAAAAAAGTGGAAAGATTCTCTGCCCTGCATTAGGAAGCCAGACTTGCTTGGGTTGTGCTCTGCTCTAGGTCACTATTATTCTGTTTTTACCTGTTTTTTCGATGTGTGACAAAGCTTTACATATGGAATTACTAGTATATTTAAAAGATGATACAACAAACTGCATACATTTCCCATATAGTTTCCCTTCTGGATGCTGTTTTAGACCAGCAAGTTTATTCTAGTGAAGCTGCAGGAACTACTGTTTATCATGCCATAGACATTTTAACTGACCCAAATGACTTAATGGCTAACTGACTTGTAGATGTTGGGGAGAAAACCAAGATATCAGGATGGACCTAAGAATGCTTAGTGTGGGCTAGGCATGATGGTGCACACCTAAAATCCCAGTAATCACCAGGCTGAGACACATGATCATGAGTTTGATGGAGGCCATAGCTCCTGCCATAGAAAGCCAGACAAAGGGAAAAACAAGACTAAGCTATTGAGAGGTGCTAGTGTCTAAGCCGTTCTTGAAGGAAGCAAAATATGTTTAAATATTATTTAAAAGACAAAGAGTCATTTAAAATTTTTGCTATTAACTTTAGTGGCTAGGACTTTGAAATAGCCTATAAAGCATAATTTCAATTTCTGAAGATACAAAAACAAGTGTTCCCTTTAGATTAGAAGATAATGGAATGATCACATTTGCAGTTGGTGTTTTATGCATTTTTATTTTTGAATATTAATTTGTATCCATCAGGATTCATAAAATTTGTGACGCGTGGGGCAAATCTGGCCTGCCACCTGTTTTTGTGTAGCCTGAAAACCAAGAATGGTTCCTCCTCCTCCTCTTTTTTTTTCTTAGTGGTTAGAAAAATTATTACAGAAAACTATTTTCTGATATGTGAAACACATATGAAATTCATTTTCGAGCCATGAGTAAGCTGTCTCGGAGCGTGCCCTGCTCAGCTCACTGGTTTGCAGCGTCCCTTCAGGCTGCTTAACAAAATACTGAGGGACTGTTAGACAGTAGAAATCTGTCTCAGTTTTGGAGGTCAGGAAGGGCTTCCTTGGAAGTCCCAGGGTCAGTGTGCCTGCAGGTTTGGAGCCTGGTGAGGGGCATTTTAGCAGATGGTACTCTGTGAGAACTCTCACATGGCTGCAGATGTGGTGAGGGCTCTCTTTTGTGCCTTCTTGAGAAAGGGCACTAATTCCACTAATGTGATGTTTGTACTCTGGAAGCCCTCAGTCTCCTCATACCATCACATTGGGGGTACCTAGCATTCCGACCACAGCAGTTTACAAGGTCTCTGTCTGCTTTTATGTCAGTGAGTTAAGTAGTTGCGGAGACTTCATTGCCTGTAAAACCTTAAATATTTACTTCTGGGTCCTACACAGAAAAGTTTGCTGCCGATGGCCTACATGGTTTGTATTTCATCATCAGTCAACAAAATTATGTATAAAAGTTTCAATGTAAAATGTCATGCTCACAAAACTAGATAATAAAAATAAATTGGAAGTTAAAAACATGAAATTTCTCCTCTCCTACGGTTTGTAGTCCAGCTTCTTGGGGGAATAATAGTGATAAATTTTGAAAAATGGTATAGTTTCTGAAATGAGTGAGCACTGTAAAGGTTGTTCAGGTTTGACAGCTTTTCTTCTATTTCTGTGTACCCACCACCACTTCTCCCTCCATGGTGTGCTTTTTATTTTTCATCCATCCAGAATACTTGCCGTCACAGTAAACAGTGATCATATTCTCTTCTCCCACTTAGTGGTTTTCAGTACTTAAGCTTGCCTTAATGGGTTCATCCCTAAAAGGTTGGAGTTGGTTTTCTCTGCTGATTTGCCAAAGAGTACATGCAAATAGCAAAGGGGGTGGATGGCCAACAGGAGGGCTCTGTCACATCTCCACATTTGTCGGTAAGCTCAGCTATTGTGTTTCAGATGAGGACATCTGCTCCATAGCCTAGTTCTGGTTCCCTACTGTACCTCAACCCTCAAATCTGCCTTGTGCCCGATGCCACTTCTAGTCAGTTTTGGCCCTTTGTGAATCAAGGGAGAAGCCTGCTTTTATTCTATGATTATTTGAGCAATCAAGTGTATCAGTGCATGCTCACCATCTAGCCCTTTCTCTTGTATAGCTGGTTTTGAAGAAGAAAATGTAGGAGTGCCGCACTAGTGAGTTCCAGCGAGACCAAGGTTATCTCTAGGTCTGAGATTTTTTTCATACCACTATCTATCTATATCTGTAGTATAGATATAAAGAAGCCAATGTGAGAAGCCATATAAATAGAGAACTTTGAAAGGTAAAGATTAGATGGATAGTGCTTATGTGTTAGAAGTTTTAATTACTTAAGAGGACTCAGAATCCTCTCTGAGAACTGGTATGTTCTTTGTAGAAGTCAGAAAGTCCAGCTTTGTGCTTTTCAAGTTTATAGTGCATCTGAAAGAACAGTAAAGGCAGAAGAGAAGGGAGCCCAGTGGCCGAGCAGGGCTTGATTAAGTGACAGCATGAGAGTGGAGAACATTAAGCAGTGAGAATGAATGAATGAATAAATAAATAAATAAATAAATAAATAAATAAATAAATAAATAAAGGACTCAGGAACTCACTGAGCAGTTCACGGCCACTTGGTATGGGGCCAAAGCCCCAAGTATGTCACTGTCCCCTGAGGAGTCACTGCTACTGCAGACTGTGATCACTGAACTCTGTAGAAATCACTCAGTTGCTGCTTTCTAAGAATTGTGTTTGCTCCTCACAACCATTCCATGATGACTTAGAAACTGCTCATATTTATTTAACTTACTTCTTAAGTGTTTTATGGCACTGTTGAGACCTTCACCAGGCCTTCAGATATGTTCTACCAAAGAGATGCACCCCCATCCTTTGAAGGAGGGACTTGTTAACTGAACAAGTTTGGCCTTAAACCCAAGAGTGCTTCTGTATCCTGGAGTAGCTGGGGTGACAGGTGGGAAGGTAGCGCTGGACACAGAAATGCTTACGTGTCTGTTTTGGTGTTGAGAAAAGTAAGATCTATATTTTTTTCAAGATTGATCACTGAGCTGTGCAGTTAGGTTTGAGTCTAGATCAGTTCCAGAGTCTGAACTTTTTCTGGTATCAAACCCTAAAAGAACAGAGGCCATGCTAGGAGTGTAGTAGGTGAACTTTCTGGCTGTAGGTCCCAGTGCCTTTTCTGATTGGCTGATGGATATTTGGAGTTCTTGTCCCCCACAGATAAGATGTAAAGTTGTTTGTACCAACTCCACAGGACTGCTGTGAGGAGTCAGTGAGACTGTATGTAGATACTTCCTG
>NC_034600.1:38268100-38298163 GCF_900095145.1 Mus pahari | reverse complement strand
TGTGAGGAGTCAGTGAGACTGTATGTAGATGTCTCCTGCTCAGCTGTATGTAGACTGTATGTAGATGTCTCCTGCTCAGCTGTATGTAGATGTATGTAGACTGTAATATAGATGTCTCCTGCTCAGCTGTGCATGGTAAGGACTCTGCTTTCTCTTATACTTCTAGCAGACAATTTTCCATAATTTAAGAAAATACTTAATAAATTCTAGGAAAACAAACAAACAAGCAAACACCCTTTGTATAGGTCCCAGGGATTGAACTCAGGTCGTTCAGCTTGCACGGCAAGCACCTCTGACTACCGAGGAATCTAGCCAACCTGGAATTTTCACTCTTAAAACCTAATGTCATTAAATGATCGTTGTTAATTTTAACCTTAGTCTGCCCTACTCATCTGGCAGTCTTGAAGGCAGACTGCACGGTGTTTGGTTTTCATTCACGTACACTTGGGGAGCTATACAATTGGAGAAACTCAACATCTCATTAGTCACAATAATCACCAACTACCAGTCAAGTGAGCAGACAAATCAGGGGTGTCCAACATCAAAGGTACCTTATAAGATACTTAGAATATTCCAGAGCGCTTCTTAAAGAAATCAAAAAATCCAGACTTGAACTCAGGTCACCTAAACCTGAGTAGTCAAATCTAGCCAGTGATATAGTATACATTTATTTATTGTAAAGTTTTATCAACTTCTAGTTCTACAAAATGGTTGATAATACACAGTGCTCACTTACTGGAACAAAGAAAGGATGTATTTGACTTTGATCCAATGTTCCAGTCAGCTAATTATGCAGTAGATAATGGTGATTGAACTAAAGGGTAAGTTCTCTCACAGAATGAGGTGCTTAGCTTACCGAGAACCAGCAGTTCCTATCAAAGTTAGTAGTCTTCGTGTCTTAGAACGAGAGGCAGAAGTACACAATCTATATTGAAAACCCAGGGAGGTGACATTACATTACTACTAAACCCTCCCCTGTATATGTGCTGGCTGCACAGTGCATCCATCCCAGGTGATATGCCACTTGATGATACATTTAGGGTTTTCACTGTAGCTTTCTATCCTACTTCCTTATGCACACACACACACACACCACTTCACACTCAACAAGCCTTGTGTGTAGACTTTTACTGTCTCAGAAGTGGAGATGCATGAATAAGCTCAGGTGAATTACTGAAGGTCATATAGCTAAGGCAGAAACTGTGCTTGTGAAGTGAAGACATTCATTTCCCTTTGCTTCTCCCCCTGATGCCAGAGCTCCAACCGAGAGCAGACTACCTTGCATCTCTGGCAACATGATGAAGGGGGAGGGGTGTCATTTGATTACAACCCAGACTGGAGGCCTTTCTTGATAGCCAGTTGGTGATAAGAGCACTTACATCTACTGTAACACAGAGCCAACTGATTATCCACAGGACTCCTGCTAAGCCAAACTCTCAAATGGAGGGGCTGGCATCATAAAAGAGAACCCCCCTCTCCCCTTCCTCCCACACATACCATCACCCAAGGCTGGTGCCTGCCCCCACAATAATGTTAAGTACAATAAAAGTCAAATTTTGTGGATATAGATTGCCAGAGCCTCCTCCCCTTATGGGGAGGCTGTAGATAAACCAGCTAAGGAAACCTCATCTTGAAGCTTAAATGAATATCTAGTTCTATTCACAAGGAAAAGAATTCCTAGATAACTTGTAAGGCCCAAGATGAGCTTCCAATCAGGTGCATATACTTTCCAAGGGATGATCATGGAGCCTGAACTGTGTGGAGTGCTTATGTGAGATGCCCTGTTGCACCGATACTTTCCTTTCTGTGGAAGGTTTCAAAGGACACATAACTTTCTTGCCTTCTCTAGGGTCTGAATATACCCAGTCTAGTCTGTTCATGTACTTTACACTTGTGAACTTTTTTTTTTTTCCTAAAAAACTTCATTAAATTAGTAAAGCTAAAGAACTCATAACACCTTTGCAAGACAGTGGGAAAAAGTTCTATATCCTTGTTATTCGATCATAGTCACTAATGTAGCATTTCTTATGGTTATATTTCTCTATGCATTAAAGGGCTTCATTACCTGTACGTTGTTAGATCTAGCTGTTGGTTTAGAAACAGATTAAGAACTTTTTCCTCACGTTATACATGCTGACATTATTTTAATGACTAATAAACAGTGGGTTTATGGTATTTTCTGTAACTGTCGTCTTTGCTTTTAGCTGGCTTCCAAGTTTTCTCCTTGATGACAGGCAGTGTTCCTCTTGCTAGGTACTGCCCCGTGCCGTGTCTGGCTTGTGATGCTTGCTTAGGTTCCCAGGGTGGGCAGTGGGGCTAAATGGCCTGTTGGGTGTTTTTATGGCACTCCGTACGCGTTGCCAAGCTGCCTACTAGTTTCTGTACTGACCACCATGCTGGATTGTTACCTATTTTCTCCACATTAATAGCAAAAGTAAGCTGTTAAGTTTACCGTGAAAATTTAGGGGTATTCATGAAAGCTAAAATGTTTGTGTATTTTTCACATTTTTTTTCTTTGATGGATTTTGTTTATACTCTCCTTCCCATTGGTTGGTACAGGTCTGTAGAGGCTTACAACAGTGCTGAGTCAAAGTGGTACTGAGCTCAGCAGACTTTGGTGGCCTGAGTCCCCACCCCTGCTCTGCCCGGAGGGCCAGGAGAGAGTGTGAAGTAGCTGCAGGTGCTGTCACCTGGAGGAGTTTAGGACACTGGAAAGATTTTACTGAGAGATTCAGTTTTTTTTTTTTTTTTTTTAAAGCCTTATATCTAGATTTGTATAAATTTCCTTGCCTTTCCTGGATTTTATTTTTGTTTTAGTTTTTTGAGACTTTTTTTTTTTTTTTTTTTTTTTTTAATAACATAGCCAAAGATTGGTCTGGACTCCTGCTTGCTCTTCCTGCCTCAGTCCCCCAAGTACTGAGGTGGCAGGTGTGAGCCACTACACTTGGCTTCTAGAGTTCGCAGTCACCCGTTCCTATATTTCTTTTAGTTTATAACATTTCCTTCTCTTTAAGCTACTTAGATGTCTCTTTTGTATTTTAGACTCTTAAAATTGATGATGGTTGTTCTAGCCTTCTGTGTTTATTATGAAGGTATAAAAACATTTCTCAGAAATAAAAATCCCACTTTTGAATTTAAAAGTTGACACTATTTTGTAGCACAACCAAAAGTTTACAATTTTATGGCACAGTGGTGTTTAATTAATTTGTTAACACTTCTACCTGTGGCTTTTATTCAGATTATTAGGACTATTAGCTAGTACTTGGTAGTTGCCTTGTTAGCCCTTGGGTAATTACCAGCAGTGTGTCTCTTTAGAAAAGATGGCCAGATGGTTATCCTTTCCCTTTTCTATAGGAATCTGTATCTCAGGATCACGTGGTGTCAGAGTGTCCAGGGAGCAATTAGCAGGGCAGTCTGTTAAACCTTTTGCCTCAAGACAAGACCATTAGGTGTACTGTATATGATCCTCAAGGGGTGTGAATCACTAAACCATTCATACAGTCAGCTTTTTTTTTTTTTTTTTATTTCGAGGTATGTCTGAAACCTTTACATCATAGACAGATCACAGGAAGTTTACCTACTGGAAGCACACATGAGTCTCATCTGATTATGTTGTGAAAGCGTATTACAGGTTAGTGAGCGAACATTGGCCCCGTGAACTTTCAATTCCACATTCTATTTTGATGTGAGTGTCCTAAAACTTCCCTCTGGGTCAGATGTGAGCAGATCTTCTAAATGAACTCCCCTGTGTCTGTTGAAGAGATGGCGTCCTTAGTTATGACTTCACTGCATGACTGTTGTGCCTTTTTGACACCACTGCAAACCGTCCTTAGAACTCAGCACTGCCCTTTTGCTCCCCGTCTTTCCAGGGCATTGTTGAAAGGAGGATTATTTTTCTCTGTGTGTTGTTGGGCCTGAATAACACTTAAATGACAAAAATCTCTTAGATTAGGCAGTCTTCCTTGGGCTGGGATGTAGCTCAAGGGTAGAGCTTAGCACATGAGGTTCATTTCTCAGGATTCACAGTTATTTCCTTGACATCAGCCTTTCTAATCCCATTATTTTCTCTCAATATCCTGTTTTTATTTTCATTTCTGTATTTAAGTTTCTGAATTATCACATGCATCTCATAGTCTCCATTCTGCTCTCCTGTTCTACTCCGCGTTCCCGTCCTCGCTGATCCCATAGACGTGCATTGTTGCTGGAGGTAGGGGGACTTTCTCTGTCACCTTGCTGTGAGAAGGGACAGGTCTCCACAAGACCACTGAATTAAAGGACCACTCTAGGAACGCAGTCTTTCCTTGAATTTCCTAAATCCAAGCTTTGCTGATTTTTAATCTTACTTCCTGGCAACCCCAGCCTTCTCAGTAAGGCTCCCCACTTGGATCTACTTTCCTGGGCTCTTTTCAGTTCTCATCTCCTGTCAAGAAGCCATGTGCCAGCTTCAAATGTTTACTTTCCTGAGCAACAGACTCATGGAGTCCAAAACCGTTCTCGGGGTTATCTTTCCTTACTTAGCCCGTTTGTGATTCGTGCTTACCTCGGTTTCTTCCAAATCTTTCTCTCTCTGCTTGTTCTCTGGTTCTGTGAGCACCACCACCATCCCCTGAGTTATTCAAACCAGGAAGTTATCACTACCTCACCATTTCTAATTTTCCCAGTCTTGTTACCTTCCCTAAGTCCAGTGGCGACAGCGGGTTAATGGTAGAGCCTTTTATTGCCCGTCCCCGCTGCTCTTCAGGGAACTGTCTTCTGTCTGGACCAGGACATCTAAAAAACGTGTAGGATGGTGTCCTTTCTCTGTTTAAGAGCTTTTACTGACTTCTCGCTGTTTCTGAGGCCAACATTCTTACTGTTGCCTACTGGCCTTTCATAAGTTGGCCTTGTCTATTTTAAGTTGAATCTTATTTCATTTTTCCCTACCCCTTCAACAGGTGCTGTGTTTCTGTTTTGACCTTAAGATGGTTTACTGTTAAAATTTTAGGAGACAGATAAAAATCAGTATTTTTGTGGTGTTTTAGTTAGGGTTTATATTGCTGTGAAGAAACACTGTGATGGAAAAGCTAGTTGGGGAGGAACAGGTTTATTTGGCTTACGCTGTTTATTGTTGAAGGAAGTCAGAACTGGAACTCAAGCAGAGCAGGAACCTGGAGGCAGGAGCTGATGTGGAGGCCATGGAGGGGTGATGCTTACTGGCTTGCTTCCCCTGGCTTGCTCAGCCTGCTTTTTTATAGAACCCAGGACTACCAGCCCAGAGATGATACCACCTACAATGGGCTGGGTCCTCGCCCATTGATCACTAATTAAGAAAAATGCATTACAGCTGGATCACATGGATGCAGTTTCCCAATTGAGGCACCTTCCTCTCTGATGTGTCTAGCTTCTGTCAAGTTGATCTAAAACTAGCCAGTATACTGTTGAAATATATATATTTTTTAACTTTTAAGAAAGGAAACGTTTTTTGGCTTATAATTTAAAAAATTATCTTTTTTTAATATTATACTATAATCACATCATTTCCCCTTCCCTTTTCTTCCTTTCCTCCATTTACACCTTTCCATATACCCCCTCTTGCTCTTTCAAATTGATGATCTTTCATTAATCACCATTACGTACATATATGTATACCTATACATGTATATATTCCTATGTACAACCTACTCAGTTAGTATGTTGTTTGTATTTTCAGGGCTGACCTTTTGTATTTGGAAGCCAGCGTGTTTGCTCTTTGCTGGAAAGGGTATTTCTCTGTGTTAATATTCTCTAGTTGCCTGGAGTCCTTGTGAAGGCCTCTCTCACTTTAGCACATCTGTTGTCCTTGCTCAGCTCCTGCTTAGGCAGTCCTGTTGGTGAGCCTTCGTGGGTGTGGTTACTGACATTCCTAGGAGACAGTCTCACAGCAAACTCCTTCATCTTCTGGCTCTTACAGTCCTCCTGCCCCCACTTCAGCAGAGGCAAGCCAGAGCCTTGGTGAGGGTGTTGTGTTGTAGCTCTATCTGTTGGAACCGGGCTCCACAAGCTGCCATTTTGATTGCTTGTGGTTTTCTGTGATGGTCTCGTTTTGTTGAAAAGTGAAGTTCCCTTGGTGAGGAGTGAGGACTAACTGCACTTCCCTGTGGGCATAAGGACAAATATTTAGAATGTAGTTAGGGAGTGTGCTGGTTTAGTAAAGCGGTGGTTGTAGATCCTCCTTCAAGGTCCATGACTTCACTAGCACTGAGTGGTTGGCTAGGTCTCCATACCAGGCATGATTTCCTCCTTGTTGTGTAGGTCTTAAGTCTAATTAGAGAGCCGTTGGTTACTGCCAAGGCATGGGAGCCATTAATGTACCCTTAGGGTTACCATGCTGTCATTGTGGTTCACAGACATTATTAGCTGGGTAGGACTGTTGTCCCTCCTTTAGAAACTTGCATGGCATCTTCTGTACCATAAAAACTAGTCCTCAGGGAGGAAGCTTTCAGCTTAGTGCCAGCTCAGGAGCCTCTGGGCCCCCTTTTTAAAGTGTACAGTACCAATTGGGCCTTAACGGCTATCTCTGGGGGCAACCAAGGGCAGTAACAATAGCCTGTAGTATTTGGGGAGTGTCTTGGATAGTTCTGACCAGCAACTGAAAAGATGGTGTTATGCCTGGTGTTGGGGCTTGGCTAGATGGCCTTTGGTTCTTAGAGGAAGCATTGTCCGTCAAGATGAGAAAATGCTTAAGTAGTTTTGTTTATAAAAGTGATTGTTCTTCAGGCAAGCTCAGTCTCAGAGAGCTTGTGTAACCGTGAAAGGCCTGTTATTAAATGTTGTTTTCATACATGTTTACGCATGCCAAATATTCCTGTGAAACTGTTGATAAATAAAATATAAATGTAGAATACGATTTCTCTCTTTCTCTTTTTGCTCCATCATTCCTTTTGCTTCCATTTCTCATAATTTAGGATGCTGTGGTGCACGAGTCTCCTTTTCTGGAATAGTGTAGCAATCACCCCGTATCAAAGAAAGCTCCCCTTTTAGCAAATTGAGATCATCACAGAAAACCACAATTAGACAATTGTGTAGAAATCAATGAATTGTGGGGATCCTAGCCCTAATGGATACATCTACATCACAGCTTCTGCAGAAATGTGTGAAAGCATTGCAGGGTTCAGGGTACTAGGAGGTGTGCTGTGAAAGTCTCCTAGAAATGACTGAAGGAAATACGGTTGGGACAATGGCAGTATCAGTGGACATGTTAACAGGGAAGGGGGGTTAGTCTTTGGGATCCCACACTTAGAGAACTACAGGAAATTAATGGCTGCCAGAAAGAGAATTGGCTCTTCCCAGGGCTGAGCCCCTGATTGGTTCTCCAGTGCAGAATGGTCAGTTCCAGGACCATATACACACAAACAACAAATATGGACTCAGAACGTGGGGTTTATATATTTGTGCGTACACATACATATATACACATGGATGTACATATAGGTATGTGTATGTCACAACAATGACCAAAGGAAGAGTAGAAGGAACATGGGAGAGGTAGGAAAGAGAGGGTACTTAGAAGGAAAGGGAGGGGGAAGATGATGTAATTCTATTTCAGTTAAAAATATATTTAAAAAAAACCATTTCTTACTTAAAAAGGTGCTAAATGTTTAATAATTGCATAGTAATATTGGAGTAATGTGAACTTGGTTTCCCAATGTGCTGTGTCTTTTGAATGTAAAATTAGGAAACAGTCTATAAAATAGTCCACAGCAATGGAATGGATACATGTGTAGAAGACTAGATTGTTCAGGACCTGTCTGGATCGTCTGTGCTCTATGCATAGAGTTGCCTCTAAATTGTGGCAAAAATGCAACTTAACTATCTAGAGATAAATTCCGATTTTACCAGTGCTTTTGGCATTTGTACACTCTTCATACAGCTCGTGTCAGTGCAGATTATTAGCTAATGCCACATGCCACTGTTACCCTGGAGGAAGACCATTGGTCGTCATGTACTTGGAGGTGTGAATATGAAATAGGAGTACTTTAGTTAAGGTATGAATAGTTACCATTTGGCACAACAAAATTATCAGGCATTATGGTTGTTTCTTAAGTAATATTACTCTAACATTGCAAATTGGAAGTACCCTCAATAAAAAAAATGCTGCTAGGCCCTTTTGGTTTTAGAAACTAATACCAAAATTCATACAGAAGTACGCATACAGTAGGAACTTCATTTAAAAAAAAAGAAGAAATGATCCAGCTTTGCAAGAGGTCAGCCAATATACTACAGTAATGCTGTTTGTGAGGAAGGCATGCATATGGAATGGAAGACTGCAAGGGGCCCAGAAGCAAAACTGATAAATAGCATTTGGTTTACCTGGTAAATAAGGCAGTAGAATGACTACATAGAAAAAAAATCCTACCTCCATGATGATGACTTTTAAATGAGCCAGACTGGAAGTAGCTCTAGACAGTTAATTATTTTTTATAACATAGAAGGAAGCTTTTACTTTCTGTAATGTAATATCTTGAAGCAGTAGAAAAGATTCACAAATTAGACTGTGAAGATAAACAGTTTCTTTATATCCAAACTATCACAAGCAAAATCTAAAGACAAGTTGAAGAAATTTACAGCTTAATGGAGATTATGGACAGATTTATTCACCATATGAGCAATAAGGAGACTCAACAATTCAAGACTGTGGAGATAAACACTCATGAGATGTTGTTGGAAATAGAGAGTGGGTTCTGTATCCTGCAAATTGTCCTTTGACCTCCACATATGTGGTGTGGTATGAGCCTTCATGCAAATACAAATAAATGCTATACATTTTAAAAAAAATAGAATGAAGAAATTACAGACTTGGAACAGTGTATGAAAACCCTGGAAGGGAGGTACAGCATAATGGGTTTTGCTACCATTGAGTAGAAAGAAACAACATTAAATGGTGCTTATGTGCACATGCAATGTCTTTGGAAAGGTTCACAAGGAAGTGATTGTCTTAGGTTGCTTGGGAGAGGGTTTGGGGAAAGGATCCCCATTCATACTGTTTCAGTGGTGAGCCACCAAAAAACAAAAACAAAACAACAAAGAGCTTAACAGTGAATCTAAAGTTTATTCAGAAAGAAAATTTAACTTCGATTTCCAGGCTGGCACTCTCGAAGGGAATTTTATCCTGAGAGCTGTATTTTGTGAAGTGTATTTTATTGCCTATCTAAACAGCTGCCCTGAAGTGTACTGTCATCTTAAAATTACAGCCATTTACCTATGGCTGAGCAACCCATTGCCTTTCACAGTTTGTTTTTCCAAAGGGTCTTTTGGCTACTTTGAGTTGATAACTGTATGAAGACAAAGAACTTGAGAACCACAAGAAAGTGGTGTTGTTTTTACAGTGCACAGCCACAAACAGCTCTTTCAGGGGATGGTTTATTCCCAGTGTTTTGTGTGAGGCGGCCTTTTGGGAGGGACTTGCTCTTTATGCAGTCTCAAGTGAGAACCAGAACAAAGCAGAAAGAACCTTCCCAAGAAAGCTAGCAACCCCCTCTGCGGCATTATCTGCTCTGGCGGTACAGGGAATGTGAAAATATGCTTGTCTGCACTGATATTGTTAGCATGTCCTCATCCCCAGGGCAGGTTCCTTATTGCCACTCAGAAGAAACTTAAGAGTGTGAGAACATTTGCAAGAGGACTGCTAGCAATGCAAATGCCAGGGTGCCTCTGATAGGCAGTAAGCAAAATGCTATGCCTGTTGGTTTTGGTGCAACAAATGTGAGAAAAGCCTTGCCTGTTCTGCATGCCTCTCAGTGGCCCTGGGACTGTTTGGCTCTGTGTTCATTACTCTATCTTCACACTAGATTTTTCTATAGTTTTAGGTTATAGTAGTGTACCCTGGTTGGTTTTCCTAACAATTAGCATCTGTAAATTGGTTTTCTCACTGGGTTTTAATTTCTGTTCTGAAAATAGCTGTAGTATAACATTCACAGCTCTTACTACTACAATATCTTGATAAAGCCACCAGTGTCGCGTGTGTTGTACTAGGGTGAGCAGCCATGAGTATCAGAGACCATCTTTGTGTCAGGTCAGTGTAGACGGAGGAAACACTAAGCCATGTTGGAGTGACACCTAGTAGGTACTAAGGAAGTATTTGTTAGGCCTGAAGAGGTGACTGGATGGTTAAGAACATTTGGGGTTTTGCCCAGGACCGGGGCTCAGTTCCCAGCACCTATGTTAGGCTGCTCACAACTGTTTGCTTCATGGGGTGTGCTATTTCTGGGCTCCATGGGCACCCGTGTGAATGCATGCATCCAGACACATAGATGAAAAGAAATATTTAAAGAGATTATGCCTTGAACAGTGACCACCAAGTCTTCAGAGAGCACTTGCTCCATGTCACTTTGGTGTCAGTGATTTCTAACCCCGGTTTAGAAGTGTTACTGTGAGCACAGGCACATCCGTGTGTGTTCACAAGCACTCACCGTTGCTTAAGGCATTTGCTTGTTTATTTGTAGAAGGTGTCATTCTAAACCTGATTGTCTTAGAATGAGTCCCTTGCAGATAAGGTGTGCTGCTCTTAAATATATGTTATATATATTATAGATAAAGTCTGCTTCATTGTTTGGGCCTGTGCTAAGCAGCCCCTTTGCTAGGGAGAAGATGTAGAACATCTTCCTGCTACCCAAGTGATACTTTACCATGTTGAGCTGAAAATCCATATAGACATCCAGTTGGAGCCATGAGAAGGGCTGTTTCCCCCTTGGAAACTGAGGCTTGTAGGCAGTGTGAATAGACCCTCCTCCACAGTGCATTAGCTCCCTACTGGTTTAGCTAACATTTACTGTACTGGCAAAGGTCCCGTGCTGAATGTTACATTCTCTGTTGAGGGGTAGCTAGCCTGAGATACAGATGTGTGAGGGAATGAGACTGGAGTGCAGGCCAGAGCTGGTCCTGTCTAGATGCCTGCCTTAAAGACTCAGCAGCATCTGTTCATCTGATAGATAGGCATCCTTGGTACCAGCTGGTCTGTCTCCTGCTTGTTCCTTCTCTTTGCATGTGTCATTTGGTGGAACCAGAACTTACCCTTCAGCATTTCAGGGTGGAAAGCAAGGATTCTTTTCACTTCACTCTGGGCTCGAAGAAGTTAGTGGTGTGCCGTGATTGTCTCTTGATCTTCCTGTCAACTTAGATAGAGCCACATGGAAATGAGTTACAAATTCACTGGACCTAATGCCAACTGTTCTCTTTGAGCGCTTTCTCAAAAACCATTCTGCCATTCAGCAGTAAAGGCAGGGTGCCTTAGGGGAGAAAGGAAAACAGGTGCCTGGGATGTACGTAGGACATTACAGAAGATGATTTGCAATAGATTAGAATGCAGGGAATTGATGGCCAAGAGCCAGGATCAATTGAGTTCTAAGTAGTATGTTTTACTTTCAAAGGACACATACTTAGCATGGTTTTCTTTACTCTTGAGACATGTCTCCAGGTGACATTTCTCTGGTTACAAAGCTAGATATTCAGTTTGTAACATGCAGGTAGTATGACAGGGCAGAGAGAGTTGGGGATGTCTGTCTGGGCACAGAGAATTTTGTGTTTGTTCAGTATCTTATGGATGTTACATTCTATTTAAAATGAAGTTGTCCTGGTTGTGTTTTCAGACACCCTGCACTGTGTTGCTTTTTATGATTTCTTTTCAGGTGTCAGGCATGGTGATAAATCTAAGACAACAAAGAGACTCGGCAGATGACAGGCAGCCCCCCTCAATCTGGTTAAGGAGCTGTGGGAGGGTACTGGCAGGTGGGTGATGGAGAGCAGAGGGGGTGAGGAGGACTGACCTGGTTTGCTGTTTGCCCAGCAGGCAGCTGGAGTTGTGTTAAGGTCTTGTTTTGGGCAAATGAAGACCTGGGAGAGGTTGATGACTCCAGGATAGAAATACTATTTTAACCTTTTTCACTTTCATTGACATTCTGGGAACTTTTTTTTTTTTTTTTTTCTCATATGCTAAAGCCTTTTCCCGTTTGCTTAAGTAATAGGGCAAGAAAGAAAGGATGTTTTTAGTCAGTACTGTCTCTACTGAGGAAAAGTTTTGTTTCTGCCAGGTTAAAATGTTCTTTTGCCAAAACTAAGTCCTCTGCTAACAGGTCTTCCAGTTTGAGTAAAGGTGTTGAGAACAAGCACACGGCAGAAGCACACGGGAAGTGAGCTCCCCACCATAGTGCTGGGAACCGAACTCAGATCCTCTGCGAGATTGTCTCAGGCCAGTTCTGCAGTCCCTAAAATACTGGACTTTTGTTGTTGTTGTTTCTTTGTTTGTTTTTTTAACTCTAGGATGAAAGCGTTGTGCTGTTCAAATGACTTTGCATTTAGATTTGGTATTGGGATTTTTGTGTGCCCGAAATGTCTCATGTACGATTTAGATTCATGGGATCATGTGTGAATGGCTTTTATTTTGTACTTTTAACAACCAATAATTGCAACTTGGAGAAATCTTAGGAAGCACCTTCTGCAGGCCAGCAGACAGTCGGCGTGGACTGTTCATCTGTTTCCCCTGATGTGTGTTGCACACTCTCATTCAACACGCCAAACACTACTGTCCTGCACACACGTTGTTACAGTTGACCAAGAAAGTAACTTTTATTATGCTTTGCATCTTAAGAGACAGGAGACACTTTCGTGTTTTTAAAGGGTTTTCCGGAGATGGAGGACATGCTTAGGTCGCTTGCGTCTTAAGGCACCTGTACTAGATGACAATGATTAAGGAAAGCCTAGCACTTCACAGCAGCTCTGTGATGAGAAAACTGAACCCTTGCTTTGTAGTTCCACAGGCCTGGGTTTGAATTCTCATTCTCTTTTAACTCCTTTGTGACCCTTGAGGAAGTTACATAACTCCCCTGGGATTCAGTTACCCTTTATGGAGATATGTGCCTGGAATTGAGGTGACTGCGTAGATATTGTCACCTCCAGGACCTAGAAGCTGCAGAACCCTGATAGACACGTCTGGCTTTTAAGGACCAGTGACCTAGAGATGTGTCATTTGAGTATGGGCAAATACCCTGGACAGTGGTGGCTGACTGGATTTGCTTTGTGGCTAGCTTTGGACAAGGGGGTTTTAATGCTGTTCTGGTGCAGGCTCAAAGAAGAGCTTTCCTCAGTCCACACTTTTTATAGGGCAGTGGTAAGAGAGAGAGCAAGCATCTGAGGCACTGTTGCCGGGCAATTGAACATGGCTGAAGATAGAAAACACTAAGCCTGCTCTGCATTTGTTTATGCATTGCATACTAATTAGGAACACACTTTGATGCTTGGAAGTTGTGAAAAGCTTGTCTGCCTGAATTCTAAGTTGATGCCTATCTGTCCCTGAGATGCTGTTTCTTGAGAGTGCTTGGGGAAGCACAGACCTCGGTGACCCTTGGCTTATCCCCGATGCCTCCATGGACGGTTCTCTTCTGGCTTCTCAGTGATTTTCCTTTGCCACCATTCCTTGGCAAGTCTCCCCATTCTCTGTTTAAACAAGGATTAAAACATACTTCCTTTAGCTGTTCCGTGGCCATGCTGCATGGGCGGGTGCTGTGTTAAGCCTTTCAGAGCAGGTGTGGAACAATGAATAGTCTTTTAATTTCATTTTTTTAAATTTACATTTTTAACCTCTTTTGCAACAAATGGTGAGGCACCATGACCACACTGTTGTCCGTCCAGAGTTAATGGTTTCTCCAGACCTCCCAGCTGCTTACCATGTGCACAGCTGACAAAACCAGAAGCGCCTTTCCAGTAAGGTGAGCTGGGCTGGCGTTTGAGTAGGACAAAGGGCTTTGGTAGAAATGGGGCTTTGACAAAAGGAACAAATGTAAGGCAGCTGGAAACTCGAGTGTTGCTAATCAGGAGTATGTTTCAGGATCCGGAACTTTCCAAAACACGGGTGCGCGTAAGAAAAAGGATCCCACAAGTAGTGGGCTAATAGACTCGCCTGTGCTAAAACCCTCTCCCTCTCTGTGTTGGTTTACAAAACAGGGTTCTCATACCTTTGAACTGTTTGCTTTCTCAAGGAACATTTCTGGCTTTCATTTTCCTTTCAAGGCACTTTGCCCTTGCTCGCCTGCCAAATGCCCACTGCCTGGCTTACTCGTTTACGGCAGGTTCCTTTCTCTTTACTTGCTAAATCAGATTCTTTTCAAGGGAGCATTTGGCTTGTGTTGAGTTCAAAGGGGCTTGTTCTGATTCTTGTGAGTGTATTTTTCTGCAGTTGGCTGCGTATGTCTGAAAGCAGCTTTTTAGAGAGGATCGGCCATCTGCTTTCAGGGAAAATCTACTTTCCTCAAGTCAACAAATGGATAATACCAGTAACAAGATACAGTAAATACTACTGCCCCATCAAGCAGCTAGTGACAAGAGTTTCCTGGTGACATGACAATCTAGTGTTGGTTCAGTTCATGTCCAGGCTAGAGATATCTATAATTGAGAGAAAATAATGGGATATTTTAAGTACAGGATACAGGGAACAAGCGTAAAATAGCTTTCCTGTTAAAAGTTACTTTGTAGGAAAGGACTGCTTGGAGTTAATTGAGTGGTTAGCAGCAGTCTGTAGTCTAGCATTGTAAGGCAAAAGCACTTAACACAGCAAATGCTTGTACAAATGTGTTTAAAATTAGTTAGAATTAATGACATGTCAAAGCCATCCTATGTCTTCTTTTCCCCCTTGAAAGCTGGAACTGTTCACACTCAGAACCTTGCTTGTTCTGGTGAGGTCTATGGAAAAGGGCTAGGAGCCTAGACTTTGTGACCGCCCAGGTGCCCCTCAGGCAGTTTCCACTGAGGCCAGTGCAGGGCTTCCAGGAGCAAAAGCATGTGGAAGCTGCATTTACATGCAGGAACAAAGTACCTTGTGCAAGTCTAGGGACGCCATCTTCACGTAGATTTGAACCCACAGTCTCCTGTCTGTCCGTCTTTCTGTGCAACTGTCAGAGGTTACAGCAGGCCACATGTGTCTTGGTGAGGATATGGTCTTCTGCTAAGCTTGCATTAGCTTCAATGTCCAAAAAAGGGTGGAACGATAGCTTGTATGATGTAGGAACAAAGAAAGCGAGTCCTCTGGCTGGTTTGGGCGATTTCTATGCAGTTGATGGCTTTTCCTGAGGGGCACCTGTGGCATGAGGCAGAATGGAATTTTCCTTTCTCCCCAACTTAACTTGCTACAGTTTGCATTGTGTTCCATCGTCTTCCTGTGACACCTTTCTCTAACTCCCAGCTGACTGCCTGGACCCACCTTCCCCAAAGTGTCTTCCCAAGCTAGTCTGCTGCTAGAAGAGGCTATCTTTTTTAGTCTGGTGGCCCCATTTGTTTTGAGCTCTCTATGTATTTTGACTAAGAATTTCATTCTATATTATACATTTCTTAATTGTTTATGCTTTTTATAAAGAGAAGAATTACTAGTGTTGAGAAACGATTTGATTGCTGTTGTGCTGACCCCGCCCCACAGCAACAGTCGGAGAACAGTGCAGCCGGCACTAGGGATGCGTGTCTGCTTGTCCACGAAGTGTGAGACAGGTGTATTCTTGAATTTTTTTTTTTTTCTGATCATAAGAGAATTGTTTCATAGGAAATGCTGATGCTATAGAAAGTTGCAAAGAAGCAGAAATCAGTTAATTTCGGTAGTTTAGAAGTCATTGCTGTTTATAGTCTGGCAATGTGCACGTGTACATGCCACAGCACTTAGACACATGTCGTTGGGATAGGATGTAAGTGAAGCCCCGAATCATGTCACACTGGTGACCACCCCTTTGTTTTTTCACTCCGACCGTGGCTTTCTTCCTTTGTCAGTGAATGTGATCTTGAAAATGGCTGAGCCGGTTCCATTTAAAGGGTGTTTCTCAGCCCTCTTTAAAGATGCTTCACAGTTCTGAGTAATTCTATACTAAACATATTGGCATGACTTTCTTGCCCCTTAATATTTTGGGTACAAATTTTCATAAGTGAAATAGCTTATGTAATTTATTTTACATATATTTTAACTATAGCAGTACACTAAAACATATAGTACAGGCAACTGTGTCAGTAGGTCAGATACACTGATCATCCAGATACATAGGACAAAGTGAGCTTGCCACACTGATGAGTGCTGTGTGGGCATTTACAGTTCCTTCTTTTTGAATTCCCCTCTCCCTTTCTCAGTCTGCAGAGTGGTTAGAAAACAAGTAACTTGGTTATATATAAGGTATAAAGAAAAGCAATCGTTTCCTCAGACTGTAACTGTAAAGGGCTGAAGCGTTTCTCTGCAGATAGTCTACTGGAGGAGGAGGAGGAGGAGGCAGTCAGTAGAGGGCATAGACAGGCTCAAGAAAGGACAGACAGCAAGGCATATAAGGGCCGTCCTTGTGTGGAGTGGAGGGGGGGGGCACTAGTATGTTTATCCCTCAGTCCATTGATAGCTACACTCAGCTAGGAATCTATCATCTTTGAATATTGAGTTAAGCTGTATCAGAGTTATAATTAAAATCAATTGGTTAATTGATGGAAGGAACACAGAGCTAGACATATGGTGAGAGTTCAGTAAATACTAAATTGATTTCTCAAAACCCAACTTCAAAACAGAGTGGACTTCAAATGTTGAAAAACATTTGGTTAGAAATTCTGTTTCTTTTGATGTGTCAGGGAATTGAGATTTCAAATCCCTCATTTATAAATTAAGGTATTTTGTTCACTTGGCCTTTTAAGATAAGTTTTGTAACTAAGACAGAGCAGGCCATGGACTGTACTGGTAATTGGAAATTTAAGTGTTAGAAGGTAATTTATTGCTCTATTAATTGTTCAGATGAAGTAAAGAAAATTGCTTTCCTTGGGGAGAGTGAGCTGTTGATTTTGAATGTCTACTTTTTTTTTTTTTTTTTTTTTTTTGAGGGAAGTTGATTTAAGACACCCTAATGTGGTATATTTCTTGGAAATTAGAATCTGGAAAGGTTGTGTTTCCCGCACATTTAACAGACTGGAATCATAGCTACAGTGTGACATTTGGAGGCAGAGTAATGTTGGGCAGGGTGGGCAGAGGTGCAGCTTTGGCTCACGTTGTCTCTGCTACTCTGCTGTGCCTGGGGTGGGCAGCCGTTTGCTTTGGTGTTATGTCCACCAAACCCCATGGCTAAGCTAAAAGTTCACTTAGTATACAATCTGCTTAGCAATGCAGGACCCCATGGAATGCCTGTCCTTTACTCTGGTGACAGTGTGGCCTTGTAGGCTGTAACTACTACCAGAAGTACTGTGGCGCAGTACTTCTTCCCAAGGAAAGATGAAACCAGGAGGTAGGGTTTCTACTGAGGGGCTGTCGCATTCACCCCTCTGGAAAGCCAATACATAGTTAAGTCAAGTACTCTTCAAAGTTAAGGGCCATGGATGACTGAAGTTGGTCACTTTTACCTTCCTCATTTGAGCAGTTACCCTTGCTACACTTAACTTACCTGGCCTTACTAGTTTCTTTTGAGAATTGGATGTTTTCATTCAAATGCCAGCACAACCTCTTATGTAGCCTGTAATATACTATGCAAATGGCAGCGCTGGTATCAGACATTTTTTAGGGATATAGTGTAATGTTTAAAGTGGCATGGCTTAAGCAAGTTTAAAAATGAAGAGTGAAGTCTAGATCACAAGTACACTAAATAATTTGAAACATAGTGTATAAGGGACAAGGGGGGTTATCTTTTAATTTCTTTTACATAGTCAACTTTACTCAATTGTTAGACTGGAAAATTCTCTTAGGAGTACTGTAAACATAATACCAATGAACTTGTCCTTTATAGAGTTTTAAAAAACTGTTTCCAGTCTACAAACTAAGAAACTGCATCTCGGGGAGACTGGTTTCCATGACCGTTTCACTGGTGAAGAGTGAAGGAGACCTTGAGTTAAAATGTCTGCCTCGCCAGGTGTGGTGGCGCATGCCTTTAATCCCAGCACTCGGGAGGCAGAGGCAGGTGGATTTCTGAGTTCAAGGCCAGCCTGGTCTACAAAGTGAGTTCCAGGACAGCCAGGGCTATACAGAGAAACCCTGTCTCGAAAAACCAAAAAAAAAAAAAAAAAAAAAAGTCTGCCTCATTGTTGAGTCTGCCTGCCTGAGGGTTGGTTTTTTTTTTTTTTTTTTAAATTGTATAAAAGAAACAGGCTGTTCACTTTGGGATATTGATTTGTATGCAGTCTTAAAAACATTACAATATTTCAAATTTAGCCCCTTCTAGAAGCCTCCTTATCTCTGTTGTAACACAGCTTCAGCATCATACAGAAAATGTATTTTAGACAATCAAAATAACTTTCCTTAACTGCTTTGGATCCACCACTAACTAATTTGATCTTAATCAAGTTTACCTCAAGTGTTCTGTTAGGATGCCAGGAAATGTCCTGGGCACTGGTGGCCTTCATTTCTGGAGAAAAATGACACTTTAGCTTTCTGTCTGTTGGGTGTTGTGGGCTCCTTCAGGAACTATAACATAGGCAGTTCATCATCTAAGCTATTTTGAGGTGACTTCTGCAGGGGACACAGACTGCTCACCTGTTTAATTCACTAATACCCGTGGTCCGAATGTATGGTCGAAATTCTGCCACATTGAGGGAAAAGTGAGGGAGTTTGAGCACAGAAAGAAAATTAACCATTACTGTCATATTATGCCAGGCAGCTCCTCCTGCCATTTAAGCCTCTGATCGCAAAGCAGCAGGACTGTAGGAGATGATGACTTAATCTTGCTGTCTGGAACTGTGAAACCCGGGAGTGAGCTTGGATCCCATACCTCACTGTGGTTCTGGTCCTTGACTGGGGTCTTATGTCAGGATTCTTGAGCATCCCATCAGGCCATGCTGTACCATGGTTGCGATACTGGAGTTTGTGGCTTTACCTTCAGATTGGAATTCTGAGAGTTAATACCTTTTGACCTTGCCAAATAAATGATTCTCTCTGAGCCTTGTTTTCTTTGGTAACTAGGAATAGTAGTTACTTTGTCAACATTGCTTATAAAGTTCTCAACACAGTGACTGGCTCAGCTAAGATGTGGTCTTTATGATGAAAGCAGCCATTGTGTGATATCATTTTCTAGAAGACAAACTGAATCTGTGAGCTAGTGCCACACGGGAGAGCGTGTTATGCCACAAGGAAAGGTGACTGAGTTTAAGGTTGAGTTGTAGGCTGTGGTACTGTAAAAACACCCATAAAGACTAATATTTGAAAATAGTTTGAAGATGGACATTCTGACGGATGGGGATGACCACGAGTTCAACACTAACATGATCCAGTGTGTGGCCCTGTCTCAACAACAATAATGTATTTTGATTGAGCATATTGAGTTTGTCTGGAATATTGGGTTGAGAAATTTACTGTCTCATGCCAGATTCTGGTACACGTGAAAATTTGCTTTGCCAGTGAACCCATCTTTTTTTGACAGGGGGAAACAATAAGATCTTTTTGTTTTCTGGATCTCTTCCCTTACTGAGTTGGTTGAAAGGTGTGAGCAAGATTTTAAAGCATGTCCTTTGTGGCCAAGGGCCCGAATCTCTGGTTGCAAAGCCTTTAGAACTGACTTGTAAGAGAAACTTGGATGCTGTCAGCATATACTAAGGAGTGGTGGTTTTGGGGCAGTTTCAAAACCTTTGGCCATTACATGAAGAACTGAAAAACAAAACCTCTTGTCTCGTACAAGGTGATTGGTTCCCCCAAATCTGAAAAGACTCTTGGGAAGCTCGCGCGTGTCCTGTGAGAGTGAGGACTGAGGTGGCACAGTGTTTGGAGGTAGAAGAGCACACAGGTGGGAGCTCAAAAAGCTGGCCTCAGATGCCAGCTCGCTGGTTCACGGTGATGTGCCTAAGTGTGGCGGCTCCCTGCGATGGCTTCAGTATCTCCCCTGTCCTCAGGGGAGCCCCAGATTATGGAACACAGTGTCAGCAAAAGCTTGTGTGAGTGTCCATGGCAAGGCTTCATTTTACTGTTGGTCGTTTTCTTCCGCTGAAGATGGGGCACCCTCTGTTTTCAGAGTTTTGGTTGTAAGCGGTTTCCCTATTGTGTGGGCTCCTTGCCGCATCCTGCGCCTCAGCGCGTCTGTTTTGGAGCTTACATGATACATCATCAGGTTCTGGGTAAGGATTATGTCTGCTCATTTCCCAGCTCTGCGGCCAAAGCTTTGCTTATGCTCCTCTGACGTGATTTCAGACTCCATATAATCATGCTTGCTTCCCCCAGCAACTCCAATTTCTCCCTGTCATTTTAAAAATGTGACCCTCAGAAAATCATGCAGAACCCCACACAGGACAGACCCAGTGAGAGCAAAAATACTAAGCGTGCCTCAGAGCATCTCTGTGTGTTAGCCTCTCCAGGGTTGCCTTGTATGAGAGTTGCTCAGGAACAGGGCCTCCTGTGGTAGACGGACTGCCCATGTTTTGAGCCCCTAAAGAGTATTTCATGTTTATTTTTCTCTTTGTGGCTTATATCTGTCACTTGTTCTGGTCTGTGGAATTTTTATGACCCTTTCTTCTGGGTAGTATTAAGTTCCTCTGGTTATCTCCTCATTCCCTTTTAAAAAAGAATACTTTTAATTAATTTTGGACAAATTATATATATGTATATATGTGTGTGCATATATATGTAGATATATACATATATATTTATATAAATGTATGTGTATGTTTGTATGTAAACAATACACTTTGATTATATGCGCCCCAAACTCCCTCCATGAACCCCAACTTCTGCCTCCCACTCCTATGGGTATCCCCAACATATCCCCCTCACCCTTTTATGTTACCTCCTTTTTGTTATTAACTCGCTGAATCCAGTTTGTGGTGCCCATTGGAACACTGGTTAATCGCAGCTGCAGAACACTCTTGTGAGCGAGAGCCTTGTGGTGTCCAGGAGGCAGCAGTTCACAGCAGCTCCCCACCTTCTGGCCCTTACATCCTTTCGGCCTGTCTTCACAGTGCTCTCAGGGTAATCTTAGGGAAGGCCTAAGATAGAGATGTCTCACTCAGGTCTGAGTAGTCACTAGACTCACTGACCACTTAGGAGTCTGCCTTAATGTCTGACCACTGCAGGGAGGAGCTCTGCCAAGGCTGAGGGCAGCACCCATCTATGCCACTTCCTCATTCTTGCCAGTCACGCCCGAGAGTGCCTCCCAAGTGGTAAATGGAAATGCTTACTAGGGCACAGTCTAATAGAGACTTTGGGCAAACAGCTGGTGTCTTTCTACTGTTCTGTGTGTGACTGGTGGAGACCCCGACAGTGGATTTTGGGCTCTGTTACCCATGTATTTTTAACTGGGTTTATATATCACTTGTCTTGGTTTGAAGCTTTAACTTAGTTTTCTGATGAATGTGTTGTCTTGTATCTTGCAAATTCTATGTCAGTTTTGACTTCTTACTATATTAGGCTTCTGATAGAAGGTTCTCCCTCTGCCATATTTATCTAGCCTTTAGTTAGTGATTTCTGCTCTCTTCTCTTTTTCTTTGTATTCAGCCTTTATGATTTCTAGTCTTAGAATGCATGATATTGAGAGTTAAAAAGGGCGATGGCTGGACCATCTACAGAGGGAAGTCGTGAAAGTTAAGAAACTTTGCAGTGCTTCCCACAGGAACCACTGCAAGCACATACCAAGGTTTTCCTAGAAGACTTAACCTGAACAGTCTGAGAAGATTCTGGAGTCAGCTCCATACAGTGGCCTGTAGGAAGGCCTCTCGAGGTATTTTGAATATGTTCTCTGGTGAGAGAGGATTTTTGAGAAAGCTGAGGAAATGTGGGCATTGCTGGGATGGCTTTGGCTTAGGAGTAGAATGTAGTGGAAAAGCAGCTGGTTAAAAACCACGTCGGAGGCGGGTGCTGTTATCAGAAGCCTTGGTGTCAGACTCTGACTTGGAGGAGAACCTGCCACACCCTTCCTTTTAGCCTGCACTTCTTAATTCAAGTCCCTTGTGTGCACCAGCAGAGGTTCGTTAAAACTGCCACTGCTCACCTGCTGTCCTGAGCCAAGTCCCAGTTTCCCTGCTGCTTCTCATCATCTCCCTCTTTCTTCTCTGAGAATACCTGTGTGTTTCAGCATGCATCCGCACAGAGTATTCACCCACATCCTCTGTCCTTCGTGTGTGTGTGTGTGTGTGTGTGTGTGTGTGTGTGTGTGTGTGTGGTGTATTCAAAGGCGTGCATTCATACCGAACCCCCTTCTGCAGTGGTATGCTTATCTGAGTTATTTTCTAGATGACTCCACAAATTTTTGAATTTTAATATATTTTTAGTTGCAATAGATTTTTAAATAGATTTAAAAAATTACAGCAAGATTTGTCTATATCACTTATTAGAAGTGGGATTTTACTTTTAGATCTGTCTCATAATATACAAAACTTTTATCATTTGAAAATAAACTTGTTATGGGTTTTATAGCGTAGATTATCATGATTCTATTTTTGTGTTTTTTCCACTTAGAAGATATAGGAAATATTCATCCAGAGGCTCTCCAAATGAAGGTGGTTTAAATGAAGTCTCTTTACCCCAACATTCTCCACAAGAACAGGATTAGGATTCTCTGTAGTTTCGAGCTTGTTGTATGCCTTGGCCTTGGTAGATGGAACTTAGAATTCTAGTGGCAATCAGCTTTGTTAAGTACATAAGGTTTATACCTAAAGGTTAGGTCTCAAGCCAGATCTAATGTAGGAACTCAGTTATTATCCCTATAGCAGCCATTACGGAGTCTCATGTGAAGATTGAGTATTTGCCTTGTAGGATATAATATATAATTTATATTGTGATGTATGTGCAATTGAGCCTTATATCTAATTGAGAAAATAACTGTTTTTACATATGGGGTAATTGTGGGGCAGCAGTCAGTCAGTAGTGATTTGCTCATAAACTATGAGGTAGACCCTGCAGATAATAGAAGCCAACAAATGAAAGAAAAATCTGTCTTTATGATACACTTGTAGGTACTATGGGGGAAGTGCATGTTTGTGACTCTTACTCTATGATAAAGTCAGGGAGTAAATAATGCACTAGACCATGTCAACCACAGTGTGCTGTTCGCAGAACATGGAACTTGCCACATTTATACACCTGACTTAGAACAAACCAAGATTTCCGACATAGCTCAGGACACATGCCTTTGATATCTTTCTTGGATTGGTAATTCTTTCTAGAACTTAAATGATTTTGAAACTATTAGTGGGACAGTTAAGACAGTCATTGAATAATTATTTCTCTATCCACAGCTGTTACATTATTCAAACCTAGATGTGGGGGGAAGGGACAGGCCCATTCAGAATCCTTTTGGATTGCTAAAGCCACACTGTTTCAAAAGTACCAGATTATTAAAATAAAAAATAAATAAATAAATAAATAAATAAATGGTGTGTGAATCCCCATGAAGCTAGAGGCCTTAGCCTTTCACAGAGCAAGGAGCAAGCTTTCTCCCTACCCTGCAGTCCTTTATCTCTTGCCTGTGTGCTTCATCGCACAGAGGTCAGGGAAGACAGAGCAAGCAGGTGGAACACTTGTCTTCAGTGTTGGAAAGTAGACCTGGCGGCCAGGGAGATGCCAGTGGTTACGAGCACTGGCTACTCTTCCGGAAGACCTGAGTTTAAATCCCAGCACCCACATGACAGCTCACAACACTCTGTAACTCCAGTCCCAGGGCCTCTGACACCCTCACACCCTCACACTGACAAAACATCAATGTACATTAAAAAATAAATTATGAAAAGAGTAATTAAAAGAACAGACTTGGAAAAGAAAATCTTGTGAATAAAGCCAGAAGTAATAACATCCATGCAAACAAGATTCTGGAATTATAAAAACTTTCACATGTTTAGGTTAAAAAACAAAAACAAAACTGTTTTAGCCAGTGTAGATTTTTGTCACGATGCAGGGTTCTTAGTTTCCAGTCTTGTGAGCTTCTGGATAATTGATATTGTCAGCGAGGAAATTAAATTATGCAGACGTTCAGTCCCTGAAGTATGATTCCAAGTCTCTTTCCCTGGATAGTCTAACTGTAGTCTTGTCATCTGGGAGGTAGAATTAGGTGACCTTTTCCTGTTCACTTTTTAACAGCTACCCTTGGAGGATTAAAGTGGATTCTGTTGTTGTTTGTTTTATTATTTTTGAAATGCTACAGGAAAATGTTGTGTTCTCATTGAGGCAGATGGAAAATGTGGAATTGTTAGCATTGTTGTCCTCTTTGTGTCTCTAGATCCCCTCACCTGTGGCTGCTGCCTCACACAAGGGATACTTGTCTCTCCTCTCCTCAGGTTCATGCTCACTGGCAGTAGCAAGCTTTCCTGTAAAGCATGGTGGTGCTCTTCTCTTCAGTAGCTCTTGTGTGTGCGTGTGCGCGTGCGTGTGCGTGTGTTGGGCAGAGAGGGGAGAGAGCGTCTGAATGAATGAGTCTAGGACAGAAGAGAAGGGGTTTTACTGCCACCTTTTGCTGAACTTACACCTGTCACAGCTGTGTGTTTTTCAAACCATGTCTAAGCATCTCACTCAGGTAGGCAGGGTTGCCTCCTGCCCGCATAGGTCCCAGGACCCTGGTTGGAACATTTCAGGCAGACTGAGGCCTAAGACTATGAGTAGTACTTGACTCCTGCAGGTGACTGTGAGGCTCAGATTTGAGAACTGCACTTAGATGCTTTGTCCTAAACGTTGGCCCCTGGTCTTAAGTCAGAGGAGGCAATCCCAGTGTGTAAATGGTGAAAGGTCTGTGACCGAAAGGACTATAGGTTAGGGATCCTGGACATGACAGACATTGCTTTGTGTTCAATAGTGTTCACCCAGTTGAGGTTGGTTTCTGTAATATCCTATTTATGATGTATGTGTTAGCTTTTGTCTCTTTATATTTATTATAATTTGTAATTGACAGGAACTTATGCTTTAAGGTATTATAAGCTGATTAGTCTCCAAAGAGGGAGATGATGATGATGATGATGATGATAGAGATATGCTGTACATACCAAAGTGGATATTTAAAAGTGAATAAAAATAAATAAGGATATTTAAAAATAAATGTATTTTTTCTATCTGTCATCTAGAACTCATTTCCTTGGTTTCTTGGCTCTTTGTGCTAGTAGAAAGCATGTAACACATTCTGTTCTACCCCTTCCACCGCCCTAGCCGTGGGGTGCATGGGCTGGTCACGGTGGTGGCATCTCAGCTGTGACTTTGTAAGACAGGAGAAACGTCTTTAAGGTCGGAGACTGGTGTTCTCTGTTGGTGGGAGAACAGTCTAAATGAAGAACCTGAGAGCAAAGTCAAAATTGTGTTCAGAAACAGCAGGCCTCTATGCCATGGGGACACAGGACAGCAAGGAAGTACAAGAAGAGAGCAGATTAAGCTTTAAACTAATGTCTGTTGGGACTTTAGTCTCTGTGTCATAGTTTATAGAAAAATGTATTTAGTGTTTAAAATGGTACTTTATAACTATAATGAGAGTGCCAGCTCTCACTTAAACGAGTAAGGTCTTTTGGGTCCTGGTTCAGAACCTTAAAATATGCAAGTGTTTCGTTATTCACATCACACACGGAAACTACTTTTAGTGGTTTTCTCCTGACATCTGTGCTCCTATGTGATCTGGTCATTGGACTCCTGTGAAATGTAAGTGATAGCCTAGGCATTCAAGACTGAATGCCTTTAGGGCCTTCTGCATCTTCACGTTTGAGGCATCTTGCTTTGGCAAAATTCCTTCTTCCTGTCCTTGCCCTTTCTTATCTCAACACTCAAGTACTTAGAATCTCATGTCTGAAGATAGGGCACTGGGCTGTACTGTAGGAACCACCTTCCTGACTTTATGAGTTCATACTCAAAACAGTAGTTTGCTGTTCTCAGCAGCCGATTGATGTTGTCTATACTGACTTTTAGCATTTGCTTAAAGTTCAAAACACATGTACTCAATTGCACGCGTACTTATGATATGTATTTGTCAATATGTTTTACATAAGTGTTCGAGTAGGAGCTTCAGAGGGACCTAGCATAGTAATTAATTACTAAGAGATATCAAAAGAATGAGGAAACTTAGTTGACAGGCCTAGTTCATCCTCATTCCTTGTATATTTAAAAAATTTTAGATTTATATATTTTATTTTATGTGTGTATTTTGTGTGAATGTAAGTGTTCCACCTACATGTATGGGGCCTGTAGAGCCAGGAGAGGGTACTGGGTCCTCTAGAATTGGGCTTATGGATGGATGTGAGCTGCCATGTGGGTTCTGGAAAATGAAATGGGTCCAGTGCAAGAGCAGGAAATACTCTTAACTGCTGAGCCATCTCTCCAATCTCTGCATTATTTTTTCCTCTTTTTTTTTTTTTTTTAAATCCCTAGGCCGGGCATGGTGGCACATGCCTTTAATCCCAGCACTTGGGAGGCAGAGGCAGGCGGATTTCTGAGTTCGAGGCCAGCCTGATCTACAGAGAGTTCCAGGACAGCCAGGGCTACACAGAGAAACCCGGTCTCGAAAAACAAAAAAACAAAAAACAAAACAAAACAAAACAAAATCCCTAAAGAATCTATTGAAAGGCATAGTATGTGTCTTAGTTAAGGGTTTTATTGCTTTGAAGGGACACCATTACAACAGCTCTTAGAAAACATTTAATAGGGGCTGATTTAGTCCATTATTGTCACAGTGGGAAGTCCCCCCCCCATGTGACACACTTCCTCCAGCAAGACCACAAATACTCTAATAGGGCCACACCTTCAATAGTGTCACTCCTTATGAGTTTGTGGGGACCATTTTCACTCAAACCACCCCAGTATGACATGATCGCTCAGCAGGAGAAGACAACTGCCACCAAGTCTAATGGCTTGAGTTGGATCCCCAGGACACACACATGGTGTAAGGGGAAAGCCAATTCTCTGAGCATGTCTTCTAACCTATACATGTATGTCTCAGCACATGTTGTGCACACATACATGTAAAAAATTTTGAAGATCTATTCATGTCTTTTATGTACATTTGTGTGTGCCTAAGTATATGTAACTGCACCATGTGTGTCCAGGTGCCTGGAAGGTCAGAGGAGGGTGTCAGATCCCTGAGGTTGGAGATTTAGGCAGCCGTGAGCATGTGTTGTGGGTACAGAGACCCAAACCTGGATCCCCTTGCAAGAGCTCAGGTGCACTTAGCCGCGGAGCCACCTCTTCAGCCTGCGGAAAAACAAAAACAAAATCAAAATAAATTTTAAGTAAAGAAACTACAAATTAAGACTGAAAGACCAATAGAAAATTGAACAAAGGGTATGGCGGGATAGTGTACAAAGAAACAATCTGCTCTTAAAGGGTAAAAATGCCCTGCTTCATTCGAAGTATGAAGGGTGTACATTCAAGTACTGAAATCTGTTTTCCAAACATAAAAGAATCTTGGTAACAATAGCTGAGCAAAGGCTCACATATTACAACATGCAGAGGAACACACATTACAACATGCAGAGCTCGAGACATGCTTGAGAAGATGTGCATCTTCAGGTACCACTAGTGAGAGGTTTAGGCAGCCTCTGTGAAGGGGGCGCGCACACTCAACATCTAGTGCAGGCTTTGCCTCGGATCTAAGGATTCTCCATGGAGGTGTTTTAATTAAAGACGGTCTAACGTAGTCTAGGCTGACCTTAAACTTACTGCCCAGCTATGTAGTTCATCCCTAGTGAGCACCATGCTGCCAGAGATAGGGCTGGGGTAGATACTCTTGCCACTGTTTGCCCTTTGCTCTGTAGTGTGAACTATTTGAAGCTACTCTATATATACAAAAAAAAAAGTTTCTGAAAGCATAAATTCCGAGGGGTCTTGAATATTAGACTGTTTAGTGCTGCAGTGTAGCCCAGAGACAGAGTTCCCGTGCATGGCCTGCTCAGGGTCCTAGTTCATGCTTCAGTATTATCATCATAAAAAAGGACTTAAGAATTAATAAACTGTTTCTATGCTTAAAAATTAACGTTATTTTCAGAAGCGAAGTTTGGGTAGTTTAGTTAGGTAGTGGGGAGCATGTGTGTTTAATTAAATTCCTTCTTCAGCAGTATTAAAAGTCAATCAGTTGTGATTTGGTGAGAACATATTACAGACTCATGGGAAGACTTGAGTTGCAAGGAATGTTTTGGACCCAGAAAAGAAGGGGTTAAAGGTAAGATGCAGGTAAGAAAGGGTTAAGGGCATTATGCAAGCTGTTAAGTAAAAAGGAAGTGCATTACAAAATGCTGAGCTCAGGAGTCTGGCTGCCAGCCAAGCCCTTGCTTCCCTCACTCCAGCTGAGGGCTTTCGAAGCTTCCCACCACTGGGTTGTCTGAACTGTTTAGGAATGCGGCCGCGGTCGGTCGCCAGCTGACGTCAGCGCCACCGGTTCAGCCCCAGGCCAGAGCTGCGGTGCTCAGACTCTGCTTGCTGGAGGGGGCGTGGCGTGGCGGGGCGGGGAAGGGCGGGACCTTTATGTGACTGACAACGAGAGGGTCAGATCGCCTTGTGTGCTGGAGAGGGTTACAGAAACCTTGAGGGGAGGGAGCAGGTTAGGAGTTTTTAATACTAAGATTATCGATGATGATACTTTGTAGTAAGGGCAACAACTTTCTGTTTTGTAAGTTCTGTACGGCTTCTGTTTAATAATTTTAAACAAAACCATATATAACTTACATATTTCAAACTTTATGTCCCCTCTTTTTTGAGAAAGGAAGAGACTCGTCTTGCAGATTTTTCAGATGAAGGAACAGAAAGGTGATTTTTGCTGGATACTGAGATCTTTGACTTTTGTTACTAAAATCCATTTTTATTTTTGACTTGGCACGGGAAAGAAATCTTAAGCTCTCATGCAGTGTAAAGCAGAGATCAAAAAGTAGAAAAATATAAGTGGAAAAGAGCCAAATTCGAATATTTCTGCACGAAAACCATCCTGGACACGATAGCTCTGGGTTATTGAGGCTGATGCGTTAGCCTTTGAAGAAAAATGTTGGCTTTAACCATGACAGCATCTTTACTAGGCTTAGAGCTGTTTCTCTCTAATTCTGTCCCTTTTCTGTGCCCGCTAAAGGTTAACTTCACCCTTCACATTTGTTTTTCTTGACTTAATTAGATCATTTTGCTTAGTCATAGCTGAGAGTTTTGGTCATCTTCTAGCTCTTGGTTAATGTGAGTGAGGATCACAAATTTATTAGCTATTTTTGTGTGGGGGGTGTTTAGGCAATGAGAGGTGGGGGTAATGGACCTGGGACAGTCCTGGTTGGTTGAAGGCTGTGAAAAGGGGTCACCGAACTTCCTGGAAAACTTCAATGACTTGACTAGGTCAACAAAGAAAGGCTGCTTTGATTGGCTGCTGAAGTTACCTGTGCTGTTCATTTTAATTGACTGGCTTTTAGTAACTTAACCGGTTCAGGTGTCCCTGATTTATAACAGTGGTAGTATTAAGAATCATCTTCTGGAGCTAGAGAGACGGCTCAGTGGTTAAAAACACTGACTGCTCTTCCAGAGGTCCTGAGTTCAGCTCCTAGCAACCACATGGTGGCTCACACCCATCTGTAATGGGATCTGATGCCCTCTTCTGGTGTGTTTGAAGATAGCTACAGTGTACTCACATAAATAAGTAAATAAATCCAACTACTACTGCGTGATCTTGATCATTCCATTAGGCATCATGGCAGTCACCCATCCTGTGAGTCATGAGGGTTTAATTATGTGAAGAAGCTCATAGATTAAGAAAAAATATACCACATAAACTTGGACTTTGCAAGTTTGACAGAGGCAAAATGGTCAGTCACAAATTATCCAAGGGCTTATGAGGGCACTACTAAACTGACAGAATTTAAGGGTGTTCTGAGTTTTTATAGCAGTATTGTAATAATTGAAGTGTTTTCTTTTCAAAGTGTGTGTGTGTTTTATGGCAATATTTAGAATAAAAACATATACTTGTATGTAACAATATAAGATGAAGATTGTGATTGCCCATGTGAGTTTCCAGACCCCTTTTCTGCACAAAGATCACAGTTCAAGACAGCATCACTAGTTTTTTAAAAACCCATCTTTTGGTATTTGCTTTTGGATCAGCTAGGGTTACTATGTGTGTATGTTACCATTCTTTAACTCTTCTTCTTCTTCTTCTTCTTCTTCTTCTTCTTCTTCTTCTTCTTCTTCTTCTTCTTCTTCTCCTCCTCCTCCTCCTCCTT
>NC_034600.1:38232489-38267960 GCF_900095145.1 Mus pahari | reverse complement strand
TTCTTCTTCTTCTTCTTCTTCTTCTTCTTCTTCTTCTTCTTCTTCTTCTTCTTCTTCTTCTTCTTCTTCTTCTTCTTCTTCTTCTTCTACAACTGAGAACATGAGGTCAAAAGGCTTCATAAAGTATTTACCAGTGAAAGGTAATGAGAGCTCCAGTTATTCAAGATACCTTTGTCAGGGCTTGGACTACCAGCAATCGGCGTTTTCTGTCAAAACAAAGTCACAGATCATTGTCTATGTACGTTTGTCTTACAGGTCAGGTGGGTAGATGAAGTTCGGTGGTCCTAGGAATCACTAGAGACAAAAGAGGCCAGATGTCTGCACAACAAAAGGCATCCATAGGATGCTCAACTAACCAAATTCTGCAAAGGAATAAAGAGGAAGGATACAAAAGTAGTAAGTTACCACAGTGCTGTTTCCCTAACAACCTGTTCAGTCAGAACGATGAGCCCTGTGTCATGACAGGGATTTCCCTACGGAGGAGTTTCTGGTTAGGGTTCTCTAGAGGAACAGGGTCAGTTGACTGGATATATTATTTCGAAGAGGCTTGTTAGAATGGCCTACTACATATGTGCTTGGTAATCCAACAGTGCTAAGCTACACACTGGAAAAACTCAGAACAGGCTAGCTGGACAGTCCATGAGGCTAGATAGCTAAGTAGTCCCAAGCTAGCATTGAAGGCCTGGAGGATTTCTGGAGAGCCACTGACCTTTAGTCCATGATGGAAGTCCATAAAACTGGATTCTGATGTCAGTGAAGGATGGTGGCAACAGTGACAGGTGTGATGGAGTAGATGCACCTACAAGCAGGGACAAAGAGAGGCACAAAAGCCGTTTTCCCCCAAAGACCTCTTTATATCTGGGTTATGTAGGGAAGGTGCCTTCCAGTGTGGGGAAGGGGGGCCTGTCTCCCCTCACTTAATTCTTTTAACAAGTACCTTCACAGACCCACCTAGAGGTGGTGTGTTTCTTAGCTGATCCTAGATCCACTCCAGTTGACATCCAAGATGACCACACCCACTGTTGAAGCTTCTCTTCACAGAGCTTCATAGCTTCTCCCTGGAAACCATGAGGCTTCTTGAATATTTTAATAAGAATTTTAGAAATTCCAGTAGTAGTTTCCAGGAGCCCTTGCATCAGATACCCGGCTGCTTTTGATCTTCCTCCTAGCTGACTGTGTATGTCTGTCAGCATATACAACTCTGATTCCTAGGGGTGTGTTAGCGGTCTTCTCATGGATTCTCTCAGAAGTGACGAGTGACTAGCAGATGAGGGGTTTTAGGCAAGTGATTAGGACCTCATCGCTCATGAGCTATGAATCATGCATTTGATTCTTGTAGCTCCATCCTTTGAGAGTGATTTAGTGAAGCTTTTTCCCTCTCCTCTGAACTCCAGTAGCCTATATATACCTGAGCCAGCTGCCTTGTCACCTATTGTTTGTGTATGTATGTATATACTCTGACAGGCCTGGCTTGTGTGTGAACTCAGGTCCTCTTGCTTATTCAGCAAGTGCTCTTACCTACTGACCTCTCCAAGCCTCTGTTTATTTATTTTTGCTCATTTCTGTTTTGATCTCACTACCTTATATAGCCCCAGGCTGCTCTAAAATTTGAAGTCTTCCTGCCTTGCTTCCTAAGTGCTGGGGGTTATAGGCATGTGCCAACATGCTCAGTTAGGACTTTGATTTTGAAACACTATAAATGCACGAATATCTTTTCTCTATTCATAAACTAATGGTCTTCATTTTGGAGACTGGATTGACTGAAGCAGATCACGCATAATTGGTTCTGCTACATAAATTACTATGTGCGTGCATGTCTGTACGTGTAAAGAAATAGATCAATTAATTGTAATTAGGAAGCTTTAAAAAAAAAAAAAAAAAGACCTGCAATGATGGGATTGTCACAAAATGGAAGTTTCGGAATTGGAAGATACTTGAGGAATAATTTAAGCATACCGTCAGTATACAAGAATAACCTGTGACAGTACAGAGTTAAATCACTTTCGGAGCTTTAAATAATGGGTGAAGAATTAGAACCAAGAGTGTGGGTTTGTGGTCATGTCCAGTCCTGTTCTTAGCAGGGGCGAGGTACTTTGAAGGTGGACTGTAAACTGAACTAAAGCAAATAGGGAATGACATCTGCTTTTGTTGATGGTATTTATCAAGCCTCCCCCAAGGAGTTTTGAAAGGCTCAATAATTTTAACCCAAAGAAGCATTTGCTGTAAAACCCTCATTTTTATTTAAGTGAAATCTAGTGCCTTGCCAGGTGAAGGTAGGGAGAAGACAGAAATACCATACTGGGATATGGTGTGGACGTTCTGCCCCGGAGATGGAAAAGAGGGCGTGGCTTTGAAGACACTGCTTTGAGTTCTTAAAGCACAGGCACAGCGTTGACATTCTCTAAGAGTAGTCTGCCTTTCACATCTCTCAGCCTGAGTTCATTATTTGGAGGTACTCCCCATTGCAGAGTGAATATTCTACAAAGAAAGCCACTGTGGTCTGTGGGATAGAATCAGCTTTTCCCTGTAGAGATGATCCTGTCAGCAGCAGGGCTTGGCTTCTGCAGTTCCTCATTGGCTTTAGCTGCCCAGAGGAGTTTACAACGATCACAAGATAATTGCACCGTTATCTTGCTGGTTGTGTTACTCTGATGGTATCGCAGCCACGCCAGTTCCATGAATCTCCCGAGTAAACCAGTGCTGTGTCTGGGCTCACCATGAAGTTGATGCTTGTTTCTTTGTTTGTGCTCACAGATTCATTGCAACATTTAGATGTTGAGATTAAGGTTGGCTTCCAGGCTTCCAGGTATAGAATTGCATTACCCAGCAAAATAAGCACTAGCTGCGTGTGATTATTTTAATTTTAACTAATTCTTTTAAATAACATTAAACATTTGGTTCCTTACTTTTGCATTTCACGTGGTTAATGTATTGAATAGCTGAGGTATGTAATGTTTCATCATTGGAGAGATGTCTGCTAGACAAGACTTGTTTAGAATCACATTCCTTGTCCATCAGTGCAAGTCTCCGATAGACTTTTGATCTGACAGATATGCCTTTTAGGACAATGATAGCGTGTTGCCCTTACCTTCTGGTTGTATTACTTATACAAAAGAGAACATGCAAACAGATAATGAAGTGATGTAGGATCGTGTTAGATGAACAAGTAGGTTGGAGGTAGCTGTGGTTTTATTAAATGGAGGAGCTTGGAGATCATACTTAGAGGTCTAGATTGAGGCCTGACTTGAGTTTATTCTTTGTCTTTTCGTTTTAGTTTCTTCACTTGTAAAATAATAAAAGGTTGGTGTACTAAATAATTGGGAAATGCCTTGTTTGTTTATGTAGGCTTTCTAAAAATGAGAGGTCTTGCTTAAGTATTTGAGCTAAGGCTAGCTGAACATTTCCTGTTGATGACTTCATATTGATTAATGTATAAGGAAGGGTGCTTTATTTTTTTTCTTTTTTGAAATAACTAACACCCTGAGAATTGTCCCTGTATTTATTAAGAACTTAAGGCAACACCAAGAGAAAATACCATGGAAGAGACCATCTCCTTGATGGACAGAGAAGACAGGGCTGAGACCTGGGCCATGCCTGGGGAGAGTGGATGCTGATAAAGACAAATTAGTCCAATGGTTCTCAACCAATGGGGTTGAACAGCCCTTTCACAGGGGTCACATGTCTGATATCCTGCATATCAGATATTTACATTATGATTCACAACAGTAGCAAAACTACAGGTAGGAAGTAGCAATGCAAACAATTTCATGGTTGGGGTCACCATGACATGTGGAACTGTAGGGTCACAGCAGAAGGGAAGCCCTAGGCTTTCCCCCAGGTGTTTGAATACTCTGTGGTTTACTGCACAGTTGTGGCTTCTCAGGATGCTGCTTCTCTCCCTGCTGGCCTGGTGCTAGTCAGTAGCCCACCCATGCAGGAGGGTCATTCTTGGTGGGGAGACAGTATCATATTGTGGCTTAGGAATTTGGGTTCTCAAGGTTGGAGTGGTGGTCCAGGAGTTGGGAGCTCATCTTGCTCTTACAGAAGACCCATGTCACAACCGTCACAACTCCAGTTCCAGGAGATCCAATGCTTCTGGCTACTGCAGGTGCCTGCACTAAGGCATGCGATCCCTCTCCCCCAATACAGATTCTAAAAGCAATAATGATAGAATTTGTGTCTTATTTTTTACACTGTTATTTACTGTAGCACTGTAGTAACCAAATTAAGTGCCAAAACCTTGGTGTGTGTGTGTGTGTGTGTGTGTGTGTGTGTGTGTGTGTGTATGTGTGTGTAAGGATTATACTTAATTTTTGTTTTTTAAGATTCATTTGTGGGTCTAGTTGTACCACAGCATGTTACGGAGGTCAGAGGACAATTTGCAAGAGTTGGTTCCCTCCTTCCAGTGTGTGGGCTCCAGTTATCAAATCCAGGTTGACAAACTTGGTAGCAGGCACCTTTACCTATGAAGCTGTCTCACGATCCCTAGATATTTTTTAAGTTGTAATCATTTCAAGCTTATAGAAGACATGAGATTGAGAATACTGCGAACATCTTACTCTTAACATTGATTTTTGTTTTGGATGAGCACACAGCAGACACACCTAAAACACACAAATATTTTTTAAAAAGTCATCAAAATGCACATTCTCTATGAATCTTCTCTTCAGAAAACATCGACAGAACAGTTGTCATCTTCAGTAGATTTAACATTGACAGGTTTTAAATAATCTACTCCCATATTTCTGTCTGTCAGTTGGTCCAGTAATACTCTTTACAAAGGCCTTTGCACACTCAGTGCAGGAGTGGCTTGAGGTTGGGCATTGCATCTGCTGCTCACATCTCTTTAACCTCGTTATTTTGGAGAATTTCCAGACTTGTGCCTATTGTGACACTTAGCATTTGGAAGAATAGAAGACTTACTCTTTTAAATGGGATGTTCCTTACTCAGGTTTTGGATGGTATTCTCTTCTGGTTAGGTTAAGGTTGTATTTTCCTTACCTAATGCTACATCAGTAATGTATCCTGTCCAAAGCATTACCGTTGATGAATAAGAAGTCTGTCTGCCCCTGATGGTAGTGCTAATTGTGATCATTAGTCAAAATGTTTTCCAATTGCTTCACTAATTAGCTATTATTTTTTTTCTTGGAACTAATAAGGGATCTGTGTGGGGATATCTGAGCCACAGAAACCTTGCTCCTCATCAGGATTTCCCTCCAGACTTGAACTCTACAGGGGATCATGTCCAGTCTCATTTTTACTTGCAAAAATTGTTGCAAAATGATTAAATGGCCTACTTCTAGATTTATATATGTATATATATATATACATACATACACACACACACACACACACACATATATATATATATATATATATATATATATATATATTACTGGTTTTGTTTTTTACTCATCAAACATTGCGTTTTAATATAATTCTTACAAATTCTCAAACATATTTAAATGATTTTCAAACCCCATCCATAAAAGTACCCATCCCTTAATTCACTATGAAAGCCCCCTACCCAACAGGTGGCTTCATTTGTTCCTCCCTAATGTGACGCTGGCTCCTTGACATATTATCTGCTGGATTTCAGCATTAATTGTGTGTGTTGGGGGTAGAGATCATGGAGGACTTTATGTCTAGTGAGCAGCAGCACCTAAGGGAGCTATCATTTATTCAGGGTTGTCTTTTTTAGTTGGAGAGAAGACAGACACTTGTTTTGACTCAAATGTTAAGAAATGTCACATCTTTTTTTTTTTTTTTTTTTGGTCTAAGGCATAGGAATGAGTGAGTGCTGCTTTGAGATAAATTACTTGGCCTTGTTTATTTCTTCTAAGTGAAGTTAGTCTAAACTTAAAAAGCTCTTCTAGTGGCATATTTTCTTTCTTTTTGAGACAGGGTCTAGCTCTGTAGCCCTGACTGGTCTAGACGTTCCAATGACCCTCTGCCTCCCTACTGCTGGGGTAAGGAGTATGCAGGGCTTTATTTTTGTCTGTTTTATCTGTTTGTGTTTTGTTGTTGTTGTTGTTTTTGTTTGTTTGTTTGGCTATTTTATTTTTTGAAAATTACAAAGATGGAAGAGACACTTGATTACAAAATGGAAGAATTTCAAAAACAGAAGAAACACTTGAAAGGCCAGAAAACATGGTCACATTTCATTGGGTATGCTCATACTGTATTGTTCTCACTTTTAGTGTTTGCAATTTTGTTTTCCTATCCTTTCTGACACTCTGGGCAGCTCAGTGCTTTAAACTATGTCAAATAGTTGCTTAGTCATGAAGAGGGAAAAAAAGGCAACATTATTAATAGTCTACTGTAGTCCATTTAAAAATTCTCAGTTATTCAGAGAAAAATGTACTTCAAATTCATGGGCCCACTGCATCTTTATTATATTGTTTTGAACTATTAGGAATATCTCAGTTAAAAACTGTTTGTATGTGAGAGGGGCAATCAGATGTTGACAGTTGGATTTCTGACATACTTACTGAGTGCCTACACATTTGTGGAGACCTTCTCCCAAAGGCCTTGTTGCAGGGAACATGATGGGCTTCTTGCTTTTGACCAGCTTCACATGACTGTGTTGTAATAGTTTGCTTTTGGGGGAAGAGGACTCAATGGATGAAAACTATAGAGTTCTCTAGCTTTGATGTAAACAGATAGTGACAACTGTGGGTGGGATGTATGCTTAGAAAGTAGAAATAGGAAACTAGAGCAATGGGAAGAGAGGTGGGACAAGGATCCCCGGCCCCCAGTGTTCTTCCATAATGTAGTTGGATCTCTGGCAAAACAAATGCTAGTGTTCTCTGTGCTTTACTGATAGGACTAGAGTTGAGCACAAGATGCTGGGACAGAGATCCCATTTATTTAAGATGAGGAATGAGGCCTAATGTAGAGAACAGCATTGGAAAGGGATAAAAAGGCAGTAGGTAAGAGTGAGTTTGGGAGAATATGTGGCTAGATCTGCTGTGGCTATGAGAGAAGAAACAGAGGCTGACACAGTGCATTCTTTGGCAGAGATAGTCAGCCGTGTGCCATTCAGGTATGAGGTGTTTAGAGGAAGGTGTGTGGTGAGAACAAGTATGGATTGTCTATATGGAGGAGACTGGCAAAGACTTGATCAGGGAGAATCAAAAAGAAAATAGGAATGAGGGTACAGATTTGGAATTCGGCTATGTGAATGAGGGTAATAATGGTGGTGATCTGTGTCTTGGTGGAGAGAGGGGGATAGAAACTAGTGACTAGGGAAAGGAAGCCTGAAGTGTGCCAAGGCTTGAGGTTAGTCCACGGATAGGATTGTTGATTACTCTGCTCTGCTGGCCTAATCCCCTTATCGTTTGTGTGGCTGACATCTTAGGACTTGCTTAATGGACTAGATCTGCAGGAAGGGCAGGCAGATGCTTCAGAAGAAACTCACAGCTGTATGGTGTAGTCTCAGATGCTGTAGAGATGCTAAGGAGGGTGAGGCCCACCAAGAGTTTCTATGCCATGAAATCAGTGGTAAGTCTTGAGAGAATCCTGATCATGGGTCCTTAGGATAGAACATGGACTTCAGCATGGTTGTGCAGGAGTAGAGGACATGGAAAGTGGCTTGAGAAAACTGTGCAAGTAAGACATGATTTTAGTTATTGACTTTAATAACATCATGGCACATTGTTAGAGGAGTAATTGCATGAAGTGAGCATGTTTTTTTGAGTTGATATTACTTAATCACAGTCAACACACACTATAAAGTTATGGGGTACCATGATAATTGCAATTCATGTATACTCCATAATGTTCAAATCAGAGTAACATAACTGTCTCTAGACATCATATCTTATGGTGAAAATACAATTCTTACAGTGTTTTAAAATACACAATTCTTTAAAATACAGAAACTTTCTGTAGTTTGAGTGCATTGTGCGATTTAACACCGGAGTTTCTTAGTCCTAGCTGACTAACTTGGTACTCTTGGATAGCTCTTCCCTTCTCTGTCCCTTCCCCTCTTCTTAGTCTCTGGTAAGTACTATTGAATCCCCAGCTTTGTCAGTTCAGTATTTCAGCTCCCTCCTTGCATTGAGATGGAGCACTGTGCATGAGATAGAGTACTGCTTAACTTTCTGTGCCACTTGCCATAATGGCATCCAGCTGCTTTTATGCTGTTGCACATGACAGGATTTAACTTTTTTTTTTAAATGGAAGAGAAGTACTGTATTGTGTGTACATGCCAGCCTTTCCTGATATCTTCACTGTGATGGACACTTTGGTTGTCTGTTTCTTGGCTCTTGTGAAGTGGGGCAATAACATGCAAATGCACTCATCTCCTCAATTGAAAGCAATGCTTTATTACTATCAATGTTTTGAGTCGTTAATAAGATTTTCATTATTATATGTGTGCCTGTGTGGTGTGTAAGCATGTTTGCACATGTTTGAGATGCACATCCATGTGTGTACATGTGGTTCAGAGCTCAGAGGCTTGTGTCTAGTGCCTTGCTCCACCACTCTCTCCACTCATCTATTGAGACAGCAGCTCTGTGTAACCCAGAGCCCACCTGTTCTGCTGGTCCAGCTATCTAGCTTCTAGGAGACCACATGCTAGACTACAGGTGGGCCACCATTCCTCCTGGGCATTTACATAGGTGCAGGAAACTGCTTATGTGGCTAGCACCTCTGCCGATGAGCCATCTCCCCAGCACCTGCTCTTGTTTGTAGTTGTATATTTAGTCTTCCATTTTCCTAAATGTTATTTGTTCTTTTGAGGGCTATACTATATAGTCCAGGCTATCCTGGAACTCACTGTACAGCCCAGGCTGACCATGGTATTCTCCTTAGTGTTGGAATTCCAGTTCTGAACTGTACACTACTGAACTGTAGAGTGCCTGCCTGTTATTCATAATGTAGATGAAATCTGTTAATCATAATGTAGATTATTATTCATAATGTAAATGGTTTCTAGTATATATTTGTAAGTAAAAATGACTTTCCTAAAATGTACAGTAATTTCTGTCATCATGATAGTTCATGTAACTGAAGCATTTGAATTTATATTTATGCCATTAGTAGTGATGGCATACAGTTAAAAAAATAGGGGAACATAGACCTGACTTATGAAAATAGGAATTTAAGGAAAACGTGCCATGTTTGAAGCAGGATAATACTAAATAAGTTGTGAGTTTATCCAGTGTAACTATTACTGATGTTAGGGCCCTTGATCAGTGGTTTTGGTCATGTATCCGACACCATCTTATGATAACTAACTAGATTCTTCTCCATCTCTCTGGTTTAGACTTTGACCCCTGCAGCTGCCTTGTTAGATCTTCTGTTTGAGAATGACGTTGCATTAAGGCATGGCATATGTTGAAATAAGACCTATGTTGAGTTTGTCTGAGGAAAAGCTGGAGCTTTTTGCCTTTTTCTTTTTTTCTTTTTTTTTTTCTTTCTTTCTTTTTTTGTGGGGGGAGCTTGGCTCAGATAGTAGTGAATTTTTTTCTCTTCTCTATATTAGCCATTCACAGAACAGAAGCAAATAGCCATTTTTAAAATCCATGTCTTCAAATGTTAATTTGATGCTTTAAGGCATACATGACCTTTCTAGCCAGCCCAGACTTGTCAAACAAAGGACCAATGTGAACAAGCTGCTATTTGTTTTAATACAACAGGTTGTTTTTTGTTTTGTTTTTTTTTTTCAGAGCGTCTCAAAACAATTTTTTTCACTTTTCTCCCAAACATTAAACTTCACCCTGTGCTCTCCGCTTAAATTTAGAAAGAACTGAAGTTGTTGAATAAAACCCCCCGACTGCCTATACAGAAAACACTAGGGTTTCATTCATAAGCTGGGCCATCAAGTTGGTAAGAGTGTGAGAAAAACAAAGAAGGGAACAAACACAGAGCGAAGCCTTTCACATAGTGCTTGACTGGACCATGGCAGCCGAAATAAAGATTGATGGGCCCAGGAGCTTGGTGAGCTTTGACGTACCATCCCTGAGTACTGAGACTGGGAGTGAACTGCCATGGAGCTGTGGGCCATCACTGAGCTGCCCTGGCATCCCAGACTTACTCACTTCCACCTCTGATGTGTGTGTGGTGTGATTTCTTCACCTTCACATTTCATCCTGTCAGATGTGAACAACACTGCTTGCATTTATCTCAGTAGGTTTTGGTGTGAAATTATCCTTAGTTTTGTTCTAGATTTAGTCCACCTAGAAATACCAAGTTCCTACTGTACCTTCACCTCCAAATAATCCAACCACCTTTTTGTCAACGCCAGATATTTATAAAAATGTATTGTGGTCATATTCACCCCTGTTACTCTCTCACCCCACTTCCATTCCTCCAGACCCCCTTCTTTTTCCCAGCTGCTCCCACTTTCATCTTTGTGTGTGTGTGGGGAGGGGGGTGCAGAGGGCAGCCACAGCTGTTGTGTGTCCTTGATTCTAATGACTGTGTTCTACTCAGAGGACAGTGTTTTACAACCCTCCTTCCCACCCTTGTGCCCTTGCAGTCTTTCCATCCCCTCTTCCTTGGTGTTCCCTGGGACTTGGAGGGTATCTAGCTATAGGGCTGAGAACTCAGTAGCCACTTGCTGTAGGTACCAAGATCTCTTAAAGTAACTTGCTACAAAAAGAATGGCATTAGTAATGACCATGTTCTCCCTTGAAGTTGAGTGCTTCACATACAGTGTAACATGTTTAGTTTTGATGGGCTGTTTAACCTTGTTTTTTTTTTTTTTAATTCTTAGAAATTATGCAAAAGGAAGAAATGGAATTCATTTTGGTCAAAGCAAGGATGATGATTAACACAAATAAGCTTAAAATACTCATTTTGTAAATTAGCTCTTAAGCCTTATTAGAGTAATTTTTAATAATAAAGGATTTCTATACAGTTACTTTGGCCTTGTTGCTTTTTATTCCCCTTCCCAAGCATGGAAAACATATATTTGCATTTGGGGATTAGATTTTGTTTCTTAGGAAAGATGCCATTTGAAAAGTTTGATAGTTCTAATTAGGCAAAGGCTTTCTGTTTAGAAGAAAGCATGCAATATGGTGTTTAGTGGTCTCTCTCTTCTCTCCAAGCTAAGACATTAATGTTGATTTGAAGTAGCAGCCTAGTAGCTTGTGGACTTGCAGGAAGGTCTACATGAAAAACTTGACACCTAGGCTCATGACCTCTGCTGTATCCTGGGGCCCAGCATTATTAGTGCTAAGGGAAGAACTGACTTCGGCATGCTGATACTCCTACATCCATGCTGTGGGCCACGCACCCACACACATGCACATGATCAGTAAATAAGTAAATGTTAAAAATAATCATAACCACTGCTTAGTCTTTTGACCACAGAGATAGGATTGGTATATAGAGTTAGTTTTGTTGGAATGTTTTTTTGGGGGAAATGTGGAAAAGCATAGTGATTAACAAAATTAACAAAATTGGCAGAATGCTTTCAGCTTTTATGAAACACAACTTGAGGTTTTAGTCTTCGATAAGTTAATATTTGATGGACTTGTTATATTCTCTTACAATACCTGGGACTTATATTTCCACAAGTGTTGCCCCAATTATTGTTTCAACTCCTGGACTCCAGTCTTCAGATGATGATTCTGGGAAGATTTTTATTGCATACTCGGAGACACTGTTGTCCTGGGCAGAGCCTAGCTAATAGTTGTCACATCTTGGACAAATCATTTGACTTCTGTTCATGTTTTGTCGTTTGATAAATGGTTGCACACGTGAAGATGTTTCAAACATAACATGTACTTGTTAATTTTGTCTTTGGGCAAGGATATGAGGACCAGTAATAGAATTTATTTTAAATATATATTCCAAATACTATATTTATTTTTCCCTCGAAGAGTTTTCACTTAGCCAAATGAATTGATTTAAAGTTTTTGACCACAGCTGCTACAGAAATGTGTGCCCAGCCACTGTTTTGGTAAACACAGACTAGCAACCAGATGGTAGTAATACTTTAAAAAGTTGAGCTTTACGGGCTGGGAACCATCCAAATGGGCTGTTCAGTGTTTTGCCTAGGTACCTTGGATTTAGTACACAGTAAATGGGTTTGAGTGTGTTTTATTACTGCAGTGGCTACAAGGAACAAATAGTATTATGCAGAATACAAATAATGCTTATTAAGCTTGCGGTTGGTTTCTTCTGATAGATGCTCCACACTGCTGCCAGTCTGTACTCATGAACAGATGTTCCTTTGCTTTAAATCAGAGTAACTCTTCTGAACCTAGTTATGCATATTTAAACAACTGTTAGGAATTGTTTAAAAATCAGAGTTGATTAAATAGGATATGGATTTATGATATTTTCTAAAGTTGTTAGTTTGTGATGGTGATTCTAAATAGCAAGAGAGTTAATTTTTATTTGTATTTTTTTGAAATTTAATTAAAGATGGTATTCCATCAGTTAAAATTTACTTCAGTGTTCTGTGGTTGAGAGTAATTATCTGGAGTTAAGCTTGTAGTTGGGTGATTGAGCACTTACCTGGTAACTGTGTTACATGAGTTCCTTTCCTGGGGAGACACTACACATGTCTACTCACCCCAACCAGCAGATGGCAGACTGAAGTACAGATACCACTAAAATCCACCTTGTTGAACCAGTGAGTTTCGTTGGGGTTACTAAAAGGAGCAGAAATGACTCAAAAGACAGCTGCACCACCAAAGTCCACCACAGCATGGGTGACAGCTCACAAAGAAACTGGGAACCTGGAACACAGCCTGCAGGCAGCCCAACAGGTTGAAGAGTGTCCTTTCTGAGTGACTCAGTTTATCTAAACCTCTTCCCGGTAGCTTGCTTTTTTTCTGAGAGTTATCTTTGTAGCTTGGCTTGCCTAAGAGTATCTTAATAGTCTTTACTGGGGAGGAGTGTTTCTTTTTCCTCTGTGAAGAAGGGGGGTCTAGCAAATCTGGTCAGTTTCAGGGACTTCCTGAAGCTATTTTGAATTGTTTAATATCCTGCAGGATCTCAGAGGATATTGTTGAAACTGTGAAGGTCTGGGTTCTAGTCTTAGCACTCAAAAGGAGCAACTAATTAAACCATTGTTTTAGCCAGTAATGATGAACAAGTTAGATGTCAGCCATGTGGATATCAGCTAGGCTGTGTTTTGACAAAATAATCTAGTAGTAGTATCCATGTGTTAAATGTTCAGGGCGTTAGTGATGGAGCTATTTCTTTTAGATGTATTATCATTTACTCATTAAGAGGGCCATACTATTCATTAAGTATATAAACCTTCCATGTTCTACAGATTCTGACACTGGGCTAGATTGATTCCTCATGGTATCCTTACCCAGTACTGACTTCTGGCCTGCTCTACTTCAACAGTCTGTGTGAATATTCTCACCAGCTCTTAGATTACACCTAGCATTCACATTTATGTGTTTTCATGACAGTTTTCATTGAATCATTATAAATATTGTACATGATGCTAGGACACATGGGTGATCCCAACCTTCTAGATGGAAGATAAAGATGAGCTGGGCAGTGATTGAGCATGCCTTGAATCCCAGCACTCGAGAGGTAGAGGCAGGCAGATCTCTGTGAGTTTGAGGACAGCCAAGGCTACACAGAGAAACTCTGTCTCGGAGAAATTCTGTCTCAAAAAAAAACCAAAAACAACAACAACAACAAAAAACCACCCCAAATAAACAAAAAAGGTTGACAGATAAAACTTGCTGCCAAGGGTCTCTAAGAGGTGGCGGCTGGTGGGTGGGTGTGATGAGCATGTATTTGTAGAATTGTTGACTTGTATTGGCAACCAAACTTCTGAATCTTAAGAGGAAAATAGAGTAACTTTTTTTTTTAAGTTTATAGGATTTGTGAGTAAGAGCTGAATGCCAATTATTTACTGCAGTACCCACAATGTTTACTGATGGAAAACAAGACCCCAGTAACCTTAGAACTAAAGGCAGTATTTGATAATAAATGTGGATGGGACTAGGGAAATGGCTCAGTTGGTAACATGCACACATGAAAACCCAATTCTGATCCCCAGCATTTAAGTCAAAGTTGAGTGTGGTCATATACCTGTAATCCCAACACTGGGAACTCAGAAATTGGCAGATCTCTGGGGCTTACTGCCGCTCACTGAATTGATGAGCTCTAGGTTCACTGAGAAACCCTGTCTCATAAAATGAGCAGGAAATGTTGAGGAACATACCTGCTGTTGTTCTTTGGTCTATATACATGCACATATATACACATTAATGTGCACATGCACACATATACAAACATAAACAGAAGAAAATTTTAAATAAAAAAATTTGAATGAAGTCGGAATACTGACACAAGTTAGAGCATCATCAGTTACAGCTAAGCAGTTCAGATTATTCTCCAATATGACAATTTTGACTTTATTTACACAGGCACTAGTCGATTGTTTTCCATTAATTTACTAGCACTTAAATCTTAATAGCTCATCCAGCATGGTTCCTGTTTGCTTTGTAGTGGAAGTGTAGAACTCATTGTCACTCTGCCTTAGCCTCCTCATGTGTGCCAACACGTGATGTGATCACCTTAAGGTTTTTGTTTGTGGTAGGGTGTTTTCACTGGCTTGTGGCAGGCATTCTCAACCTCTTTTGCTTAAGCAATTCTTCTGCTTCATGGCTTAGCCTAGGTGGATCTTAATTATTAAACTGTGTTTCCTGCTGAAGTATGAAGGTTGATGAAGGGAAGCAAGTATGATTTATATCACGAGCCCTGCACAACTCAAGTGCTGTCGTGCATACTATTTCTTTACTCAGTTGCCCTGTTCTGTCTCTTCCCTACCTGTAGTTTATTCAGTGACGTATATTATCACAACTTGGAGAGGGGAGTGACATCCTTTATGCGGAACAGATTGCTTATGGACGTCGAATGCAACTTTTAACACAAGTGTTCAGGTTTTCTCAGAAAAGAACAGTTGTAGTGTTGTCGATTTATCAGCAGCTGTTGAAAAGTTAACGCCCCGTGTGCTTTAATTCCTTGCATCATAGAAGGCTGATGAAAGCGTATTCAGAAGTGAGGAGTCTGGAGGGCAAAGCAAACTGCATTCGTGGCTGCCAGTCAGACAGCGCTCATGATTCTACTTTTGAGTCATCATTCACTTGTGCCTCTTTTCACAGACGTCACCAACAAAGAGGCATTATAAAAGTCCTATGTTTTTTCCAAGAGAACAACCGAGAATACTACTACCTAGGAATATGTGGTATCAGGACAAATAGGCAGTGAGCAGCCTATGATTCTGTGCCCTGTGCAGAGACATATATACACATGTTAGTAAGAGAACAGATGCATTGCTACCGAGATTGACATACGCTAGCACTCTTTCTCTGCAGGGTTTCGTTCCAGCCAACACTCCTTCACATGTAATGAATAGCTAATTCATCACAATAGCCTATGGTCCATAGGAGACTGGCAGGGAGCTGGGAGGAAGGCACTCCAAGTCCTAGAGCCAGCAGGATGTGCTCATCAATAGAGAAACATTCTATAACTCTTGGGGTAAAGTCACAGAGAAGATTGCATTTGGTTTTGCATTCCATTGAGGAACCATTAATACTGTTAGACAACTAAGAGTCTGGCATCCACATTGCAATAGGGAATGGCAACTGAACTGAGCTCAGGCTCAGAGAAAACGTATAGTAAAATTATCCTGTGTTAAACAGAGCACCTTGTTAGATGTGGGCCTGTGAGACTGTAGTTAGCTATTTGAAAGAGGGTTTGCTTTTTTAAATTGTTCTTTTTCTGTGTGTGTGGAAAGGCAAGTAACTTGTGTTCTTCTGCTTTATGGAGACTCAGTTGCCATTTGGGATCTCCATTTGTCCATAATTCATTCATCTGTCTATCCAGTCAATATTTGCTGAACACCTGTTATGTGCTGTGATGTTCCGGGAGCCTCAAAATGAATAAAATCAACCTTTATCCTTAAGCAGTCTGTAGTTTGGTGGAAAGACCTTTAAAAGAGGTGGCAGTAGACTTTGTGTGGAAGCTGGAGACTTTAAAAAGCTGCTTCTTATTGGGAACTACACAGCTCACACAGTTCATGTACCATAGAACCACAATTGAAGAGATGGGTATGGGACTGCCTTGTGCTTGCTGCTTTTACCCATATTATATGACTCATCTATGTTGCTTAGAGCCTCTCCTTTGCTGTTTAATACTATTTTAGGTCTCCACCGTGTTGTTTATTCAGTGCACTGTGGGGAGACACTCAAGTTGGTTTTCCTTTGGTGCTCTGATTGGGAATGGTACTAAATTAAAGCATTGTGGCTGTATGGTCTATGTACACCTACTTAGGAATATTTATTTAGGGATGGGATTCAAGGCTCATGGATAGAGTACATAACATTTTGTCTATGTACGGATAAACTTTTTCTGAGTCATTGTTCTAATTTTAAAGGTCTAATGGCAGGTTATCCAATGTTTGTTTGTTTGTTTAAGTCATGTACTTTTTGGATTTTTGTTGTTGTTTTGTTTTTATTAAGATGTGGCAGGGATAGTTCACATATCCAGTATAGAGACTAACTGCCTATCTGCCCTGAACTCCTGGTCATTACTCTGTAATTGGAATAGTTGTTCTCAAATCAGGAAGCATGGGAAGGAAGGAGAGATGACTGAGCGTAGACACTATGCTCTTGATTTGTTTATTGCTGGGGGAAAATGAAAGGGAAAAAAAACTAGTATATATTAAAGACCCAAAAAGCTTAGTGGCTTTTAACATGCTGTGCTCACGTTTGAAAGTGTAATTCTATTTTAATCTCTTTCCTAATGGAAGAAGCAAGATGACTGACTTGGTAGGGTAATCTTGTTTGAAAATTGACAACTCTTTGGCACAAGTCCCAGATTTCTTTTCAGATTTTTGAGAAATAAAAAAAGCAGACTCTTACATGCTGTTCACTGGTGTAAGAAAAAGGAAAAAAAAAAAAGATGAAATAAAAAAGAAAAGATTTGTGCATAGGGTGAAGACCGTTATGGCACTAGGAAATGTGCATAGTCCACCCTCTCTGACATCCTTGGGCTAGAAAAAGTTTGTCATTGATGCTCTAGCCATCAGCAGAGTGCTTACCATATGGAGGACATTCAGATTCTTCTTTCTTGGCTTCCAAGTTCATAAGAAACGGGAAGAACTTAAGCTACTTTTTAAAATACCTTTCCCTGTAGATCTCAGGGTATAAAGGGTTGCCTGATGTCACTTTTGCTATCTAAAACATATCTCAGTACGAATGTTCAGAGTATTCAGACCCAAAGCTATGTTGGGTGAGTAAATGGGCAATTTTTTTTTCAGTTCAGTTAAGAGAATATTTACTGCGTACCAGCCATGTGCCTGGTCCTGGTAGGTACCGAGGACACAAAGATGAATGAGCCAGCTTACTGCTCACTGAAACAGGCAGGCGCATAAACAATTCACTATAGTGTTTGTGCTAACAGTGATAAGAAGAATGTGCAAAAAGTACTTCAGTGCACAGAAGAGAATAAACACTTTCGTGTGTACGAGGGGCAGTGGAGACTAGGTAACAGGGGCCTTCACTGTGTGGAAGGATGGGTTTGAGAGCGGTCATGGAGCGGGTTAGGACTTACAGAGAGGGAGGGCCATATTTGGCAGAGGACTGAAGGGAAAGGTTAAGGCCATAGGTAGAAATTGAAACTTGAGTGACGCTTGCTTTGGCTAAAGATACTAAAGTAACTTGAGAAAAATTACAACATCAATAGGAATAGAGAGCAGAAGGTATAGACAGGATATTGTGGCATTCTCTGTTTGAAATGCCACCTGCAGAGAAGCACACAGGGAACTCACTGAATCCTAACCTCTAACCGTGGTCCCTGGGCCTGGACCATCTATATTTCATTTTCCTTTCTCAAAGCCTGGGAGGGGTGGAATTGGAATTATTGCCACGTCAGAAAGGGAGCATCGAGGGGATATTTTAACACTGTTGATAAGCTTATGAATGTTTGAGCTTCATAACCATTTGATTGTTTTTGCTAAATATTTACAGGACTCCCAAAGGGCGAGCAAACAGTGACCACTGTGGAGGGAGCAGAATGCAGCGTAAAGCCTGGGCCAGGGCAAAACGGGCATTCCTGGGAGAACCGAGTGCAGCGGGGAGGAGCTCCAGGACTGGTCGGCCTTGGCCATTTTGGGAAAACTTGAGTGGCTGGGTGTATTTCTTATGGCTATCTGTAATTTTATTTATTGAGTTGAAGTTTGTTTGTTCAAGGATAATGTGGTTCCAAGAAGTCCATTTCCAGGCTCCATGGTTTGAAGCTCCTGCCACTCTAGGCTGCCCTGCTCCCCAGCCGAGGCTGACGAGGCTGAGCATCTGCCTAGTGCAGGGTTTTCCTTGTGATCAATAAGGAGGGCTTTGACTTAGGAGTGACTTAATCTGCTCACAACCGCACAGTAGAGGGGCTTTGGGGCTCGGTTCCCGTTTAGGGCAAACCTGAGCTTCCTTAAGTTCTTTCAGAAAGAAACTTGGCATTGTGGCAGAAATGTCGTAGAATCAGGAAGATAGAGTACCAGGCGTGGAGTAACTTACACCGATGGTCTGCATTGTTCCTTACAAGCCAAACTGAGCTTTGCTTAAAAGTTTGTTCCTTTCTTTTCAGGAGATCTATAGGAATGTCTGAAGCTCTTTAAAACTTGTCACTGCCTAAAGCTTTGCTGTCTCCAGTGGCCTTAGTTCTTCAGTTCTATACAGCTATTTACTACAGTCCTTTGATCAAATTGGCACAATGATACAGTCCAACTCAGACTCGGTTCTAAGTTCCCCATTGCTTTTAATAATTCCTCTTTGCACTTGAAGATCAAGTTCAGGGTTCCATATTGCATATAGTCTTCATGTCTCCTGAACCTCTTCCACGGACCTAGAACTTGACTCTGAAGGTCGGGCCACATTGTCCTCTAGCTCCCCAGGATCTGTCTGCCTGTGCTTACCATCTTCACTATTCCTGATTGGCATGCACGTGCTACCTTGTGCAGCCTTTTAGGTGTGTTTTGGGAATCCCAGTTCAGCGCCTTCCACTTGTGGAGCAGTCCCGATCCTGACACTTACTGGTTACACGTTTTGAAAGTGGTCTTTCAATTTGAGTTTCTTTTTATATTGGATTGAGACTTTTTTTTTTTTTTTTTTTTTTTTTTTGGTAAACATACAATAGAAATTAAGTTTGTATATGTCTAACTGTGTCAGGGTATGGATGATACCAAAAAGACTTCTTGCTACATCATTTATCCATGCCAGGTTTTTCCACCTTAGAGTTAACTACATTTTACCTTTCATGTTTTCTTTAAAGTCTTTTAAAAAAGATTGTAGCATGAAAAGTATATGTATATTGTTAAATGACTCAGTCTGGCTACCTGACAAATATTACCTCACATAGTTATTGTTTTCTAATGAAAATAGTGCACATCTGCTTTCTTAGTAGTTTTTAAGAATATTTATGCTTCTACAACAGAAGAGTCTAGCCACACCCAAGTGAAGGAGGAAATTAAGTTCTCCCTACAAGTGGGAGGATTACCAAAGCCTTTGTAGATGTGTGCTGAAATCGCTAGTTGTCCACAAATAGTCGGAGAGGGAATACTATGAGGTTATTCGAATGTTATACTTCCTCACTCAGTAATTGTATCGTCGGTTTCTTGCCAGTAGCGGTTTGCTTCAGTGCCCTTGCCATCTTACCTTCGCCCCCAAGTCGCTCTGCCCAATCGAAATGTTTTGTAAGGCAGGTATGTCCACTCTCCCCTGTTTATTCACTCAGTAGTTTGGTTAGGTCAGTACGGACCCACAGATTACTTAGTTTTTTGATTTAGACATCTGATATTCTTGCGCTTTTCAGACAGTTGTAGCTTGGTCACAGGGGGAGCTTTCCCACTTTGTAACTGTTTCCTAATTTTTTCTTTTTAAGTTATTTCTGGTATTAGAGTCTCCATCTTCTTTGTTCTAGCCCTTTCTCCAAGAAACTTTGGTCTGGGGTGTTTTGTTTTGTTTTGTTTTTCCTTGAAAATAATTCCTTAGAAGCTGAGATGACTTGGGTGTTGTCATGTTTTATACGATGATATTTGACATGGATGAAAAACAAAAGGTAACTTCCTATATATCTTCAAAGTCATTTTTCTGTTGTCTGGAAACAAAATGAGGTTTACGTGGTGGCAGGTAAAGAAATTCGTTTCTTAACACAGACAGTAGCCGTTAATCAGACATGTTACTACACCATCTCGCGCTTGTAATAATGGGGAGTGAGTTTAGAATTTGTCCTTTTGGGATCATTGCATTTTTGTGGGAAACTTGAGAAGCAGTTGTCTTCCCTTTGGGGGCATAACAGGTAGCAGTGAATTGAGGACATAGGAGAGGGTCCTGAAACCCCCAAGCTAAGTTTACCAGTAACCCCTGGCAAGGTTTTATATGCCTTAATTCCTAGAATAAAACCTTAGACCTTTTCCTTTTTCTGTTTTCTCTTTCCTTACACACAACTCTAGAAATGTTGGCTAACTAGTTTCTAAATGTCTAAAAGACTTAAGCCAGTGCTTTAAAAGAATCACAAGGGTCTCTGCAATAAGGATGAACAGTGCTCATGACCTCTGTGAGGAAGGAGAAAGCAGAGATAGGCACTTGTCTCAGGTGACCCACCCAGAGCTTCAGCTGAGTGAGGCTGTGGCCACATTGCTGAAAAGACATAATACAATATGTTTTCTGATACTGACAACCCCGAGTGACCGAGCAAGTGTTCCATTAGATTTTCCTTTGCACTCCTCCTTCTCAGTCCTCCCTTGCCCTTTCTCTCTAGTCCTCCTCTGCACTCCTCCTTGCTCTCCTTCAAGTACATGCCTTCTGGCCTCCGTTTTCATTACATCTTATTAAATGCATATGTGGTCATACGTACATACATACATGTATCCCGAAACATAACCTGCTTAATCTATATAGTGCTTCTTGTATGTATATATGTACATGTGTATGTATGTATGTATCAAGACTAACATCCTTTAAGACTAATTTTCATGAAATAGGTGCCATGTGAACTTCCAAAGAAGAGAAGCAACAGCCTTGCCCAGCTATAATGCTCAAGAAGCACTTTAAAATACTGCTTAAGTCTCCTAAGCTAGGGGCATGTTATTCCATGGCTAAAGAGTTGCATCACAGTGATAAAATTAAAATACTGTTTGAGGAGTAAACTTTTTTTAGTTATTCAGGCTAAAACTTTGGTTCTTCAGTACTACTGAGAGACACAGTTTGTGACTATAGAAGGCTGCTTTTTAGTTAAAGTCATAATCATGAATTTTAGATCTGCATTTTATCTGATTATATTAGCTTGGTTTTTCCCTTCAGGAGTAAACCTTTTGGTTCTAGTTTTCTCTCTCAGAATTTATATAATTAGTATATACTAGCATCGTTAGACCAGTGTTCATGTTCACTGAAAGACTGCGTGTTATCAGAGGTATTCTCAAAACAAATGTGACGATGTTAACATTTTAATCTAGAAGAAACCCAAGTTGTTTGTTGCTGGAGCATCGTTAATGAGAGTGGGTGCCAGATCTCCCCACCCCCCTTTATTTCTGGAAGTGTTTTAAGGCTAGTATTTCTCTTTAGATAGATTTTTTTTTTACACTGTTATATAAAATGATGATTTGATACATAAACTTTTTTTGATAAAGCCTACTTAGACTTGCCTTTTCAGTCTCTCACACAAAGGCGAGGTCTAGAGAGTTGCAGCAGCCCCTGAGTCACTATTGGTCTAGGTTTGGCGTGGGGGGGGGGGGCAGCTGCAGCAGGAGAAGCTGCATGCATGTTTCTCAGGAGTTTCTAGCTACTGCGCACATGTGTAAAGATGACTCTGAGGGTGGAGAGGAGGAGAGGAAGGGAAAGAAGCCCAGAGGTGCTTTGTTTTGTAGAACGGGAAATGTTTTGGAATCCAGATAGATGTTAGGAGAGCGGAGAAAGAGCAGCACTGAAACTGGCAGAAAATAGGTCCTGGCTGTCACTTGCTTCTGCTATGTGGACCCTGTTGTTATCCTGTATGCTCAGAGGTGTCAGAAGCAGGGGACTACCTTCTATTGGAGACTAGAACTTTTCTCATACTGCTTTCCTCCCTGCCTTAGTCGAGACAGACCCGTTTCTCCCTCACGTAGAAGGGTTCTCCTCCGCTCTGATGAGACACTGTTGAACTAATGTACTTGAGTATAGATATAGGAGCATTGGCCTTTTTTCGTCAAAGTTGCAGAACCTGAAAGCTAGCCTTATAGTTCAGTTATCAGGTAAATTTTTGGTTTTCACTCAGATTTTGACAATATGGCCAGAGCATTTAAATGTTAGGTGATTGAAGTCACTTTCTAAAATAGCTATTTTAATTGATTGAAAAGATGTTACCAAGTACCTTTTAACTGCTCTTGTGATTTTTGAAATGTCTTTTATTCACATTAACTGGGTACTTCGTTGTAGTTTTGTGATGAAGTAGGACAGTGATTAATCATATACATTACAGAAGATACCTCTGTGACTTTTCACTTCCCACTAGAAATGGATTCTAGAATTATCTCTTTTCACTGTCTGAAGCCCTCTTGTAGGTTCTCAACAGTGGGTAATACAGTCCCTGAGCTGCTGGGTTTCTGCTGCCGACAAAACGCCTAAGAAAACCAACCTTTCAGTTGGTTTTGGCTTCTGGCTCCATCCATGCTCACTTAGCTGTGTTGGTCATAGCCCTATGGTGAGGCAGGGACACCATGATGGGGGTGGGCGTGGGGGACAATGGTAGAGCGGAGGCTCCTGAGGTGGGAGCACAGGGAAGAGAGAATGCAGATGAGGGTCTACGGGTGATTTTACCCCAAGAGCATGCCCCTCAGTGCTTCCTCCACCTAGGCCCCCATAGTTGTTAAGCTCTAAGTCTATAAATGGATGCATGTACTCAGGAAGCCAGGCTTCCTGATCCCTCATCTCCCACCCTACCTTTGACATCTGCTCCTTGTGTTTGGAACCCAGTCTTCAACATGAGGCTTTCGGGGACATATAATGCGAAGCCTAAGAGCCAGGAAAGTGTGTTTACTTTTACCATACAGGAATCTGGATGGGTATTCAAGTTGGCATTGTGAGTGACTTGGAGATAAACCAGACATTTTAAAATTAAAAATCTGTTCAAAATCAAGAAAAATAGCATGAGTCAAAAGCCTGGCTTGTGACCATGTATTCTGAATGTATAATTAATTTTGGTGCTTTTGACTTTTAGACTCTGAAAGTTTTAGATTTTGAGAGTCTTCTAAGAAGAGCCACATGGTTGAGTTTACCCTGAGGTCTCTGAGGTAGTCTTCAGAATTTTATATATGTTTCGGGCGAAGGACATTGATTGCTCTTGATCGCATATCCATTATCTATGCCCTTATTGCTGCCTACCCTCCCTGGGGAAGGAGGGAATCCCTTAAGTTTTCTTTTCCAGATATGAAAATAAAACCAAAAGATATGAAATTCAATAGCTAACTATAGCGAGGCTAGGATTAAAGATGTACGACGTTCACTAACGCACTGTGACGAGGCTAGGATTAAACTTGTCTCTTTGGTCAGTGCTCTTCCTTGTTGTAGTGCTGTTGCTTAGGTACAGATTTTGATTCTGAAATGTAAGCTACCATGTACGTAACTTGATATTTAATTCGCACCCTTTCAGGTTTGAAACTATTTCCATTTAAATTTCTTGTTAAAATTTTATGCCATTTTTGTAACCTTAAAATATAGCAACATGAAATCACTATTCATAAATAACTTTATATAACAATGATTTGATGTTGAAAATAAAGTTGTAGTTTGATCTTGGGGCAGCATCTGAATTTTTCTGAATTATCAGCAGTCTCCACTGGTAAACTCTCCTATGTTAAAATAGAGTATTAAATGTTAAAATAGAGTATATCTGTTCATTTACATAACAGACACTTGTTTTTCAGAAGAAACAAAGGCAAATTGTTAGGTATAGTAGCATGCTCCAGTAGTGTACATGGTGGTAACATCTAAGGGTTGGTAGCAATCACACTAAGGGCTCTTCTTTATTAGCAGGGCGTTAATTCCTGATCACTGCTCCAGCCCAGCATGCTTCCAGGATGAGGCTTATAAACAATTTGTTTTCAGGTTTTCTCTTCTCACTCCCCACAGTGGAGCAGTCTGACTTGCTGGGTTTCATTCAGCCTGTTATTAAATTGGAAGTTCGGCGTTGGACAGAAGACTCACCAATGACGAGTACTTGCTGCTCTCCCAGAGGGACCTGACTTTGGTTCCCATATCAGCTGGCTCACAGCCAATTGCAACTCCAGCTTCAGGGGATTCACTGCCCTCTTCTGGCTTCTGGAGACAGACTGACAGATACATGCATGTAATGTTTAATTCACTTATATAACAAATGCTGCTTGTGTATGGTATAGCAGGTGCTATTGTAGATACTTAGTTTGTTTTTGAAGCAGGCTCTCCTGCAGCCAGGGCTGACTTCACACTCACTGTGTAGTGGAGGATGACCTTCAGGGTTCCTGTACCTCTCTCAGGTCTCAGAGTGTAGGCATTTACCACCATGCCAGCTGCTTGGGCTACTTTAAGTACCACCTGGGTCTTAACTTTAGCCAACCATAGTTAGGACCATGAGTCTCATGTGGAATATCTTAGACATGTTAAAATCCTCCCACAGAGTCGTATCAGAGCCACAAAGAGAGCTTGCCCTTTGGCTTTTAAGGATTTGGATATAAAATATTGTAAACACATTTCTTGACCATTGTGGATAAAGAGTAGATGATATTCGGCTTAACCAAAAATTCATTGATATTTCTAATTCACGGTATGCTACATGAACCCTTGACTAATTGGGATGCACATAATAACAACATCGATGTGTTTGATCAGGGAAACGATGGTCAGTCAGTTTTCAACAGCAAGCTTATCTTTCCTGATGCTGATTGGGGGTGTTTTAGCCCATCCAGCATGTAAAGACCCATAACCTGGGCTCAGGTCTGGGCTTTCAAGTGGCTTCTGTGGGTTCTGATTTCTGAAAGCTCAGCTGAGCCCAGGGTTGTCTTTAGCAGTTTACGACTTGCTCATCCTGAAGTGTACATGCCGTAGGTGCAGCTGTTCTAGGTCTCTCACCACCATCCTTCTTTAGGGATGTAGTAAACAGTATTGAATCAGGATCTCTGCTGTGTAAGTCCTTGGCTCTGTTACATTTCAGTGTGCTTTCTGAGTCTATGGGACTGAGGCCACCGGAGAGTTCAATCCAAACCCACCGTACCTTGGAGATGCCTTTCTCCTCCCAAAACACGGAAGGAACATAGTGTGGGAAACAGAGATCTGTACTGAAGAGATAAGATAGTTCTGGAAGAATTCGACTCCAGTCTGACTTCTTAGCTGTCAAGTAATTGTCCTTATATTGTCTTAATTGTTTATGCTGTTCACGACTGCATCATCTTCAGCTTGGGTCATTACCTTTTACCAAACAGTGGATTATAGATGTGGCTGTTAAATAGTATGGCCACACATATTCATAATGATTTTGTGGGAGTGAAGGGAAAAAAAAGTAGCCTATTGAGTGTGCAGGTAGTCAAGATGCTACATGGGTTCATTCCCTCTTTAGTGGGATTTTAAAGGAATGCTACTATATTATTGTTCAGTATTGTAGGTATTTTGTGTAGATAGTACTCATACCATGCGAGTTTTGTCAGCTACCTTGGGCACAATAAAACAAAAATCATACCGTAATGTTTACTGCTTAAAAAGAATGGGTAAAAATTATTTAAGTAAAAATTCAATATTTACCTGATTTAATATTTCTTCCAAATCTTAAAAGTTGCCAGTGCCACATATGTGACCGTGTTATAGAATGTGTCCTTCACTTTGTCCCCTTCTTTAATGAGAAGTTGTAAAATCACTTAAGATGACTGTTAGTGAACAGAGCCAATCAGAAATCTTGTGCCATTTCTCTGTGAGTGACGTCTGCCTGTTGTGGGTGTCACTGTTTCTGCTGCTCACCTCTGTAATGTATGGAAATTGCCTTGATATCTGTTTCTCATTGTGAGAAGAGGGAGCAAGAAATGGGTAAATTAGCTGCTCTTGGTGCTTACGTTAGATAGCAGCAGAGATGGCAGTCAGGAGCCCCAGCCTTCTTTGCTTCCTTCACTTTTGGTCCACTGAGTTCATCTTCTCTGGACCATCTAAACCAACTTTAAGGCAAGCCTCACTCAGTGTTAAGGAGAACTTTGGGGAAAGCAGGTAAAACTTTATGTTTACCATCATCAGTATGTGTGTCATTACCAGGCTGCCAGAACATGTCTGGGAACCATTTGTACATCAAACTCTTCACTCAGAAATATCTTGAACATTTTTATGGTTATAGTTAAAGCATTTTTTTCTTATAACTGATAAATGTGCAGAAGTTGCCCCATACCAGCTAAAATAGGGAAACTAAAAAGCAGTTCCACTGTAGGTTGGACTGTCTTGGTAATTTTATCCACATAGTGAACAAATCTGTTTTGGCGTCTCTTTTATCACTATGCTTAGTATAAAAACATCCCACACCCAAGGAATAACTGTATCCACCTTAGTGGTCCTGCAGACACAGAGTAGAGGCTGGCTTGCTTCTCAGCTGGGTCTCTGCAGTCAGGGATGGACACTTGCAGTCTTGCAGAAGCTGGTGTTCTTTGTATCTTCAGAGTGAGGAGGAGCTCTGGTTTTGTCTGGACACAGATTACCGGTAATTCAAAGATGCTGCTTAGATGCTCATTCTTCTGAATTGCAGCTCTGCTGGTCTGCACCGTAGCACTGTGGCCACTGTTTGATGACCACCACTGGTATCTTAACTGTAGCATCCAGTCTTTTATTAGTCTGTGACTCAGTTATGGGATAGATTTGAACTGTAAAAATAATTCCATTCTTCATGAGAAGTTGGAGATAAAAGGGGGCACTTTATATTTTAGTAGAAGTATCTTTAAATAAAAAAGTAGCACACTTACTAAAGTTGAAAGTTATTTGGAGTCAAAATCAAATCTTAAGTCCCCCTTGCCCCTTGTCTAGGACAGAGCACATTGTATCTATGTGATACAATGTGCTATAAAAATACAAAAAGGGGAGAAAGGGTGGCTCCGTTAACTGGAGTTTGGAGTATGCTGAGCGTTGAGTCACTGAAATAGCCAGTCTTGGTCTGCTTGTGTAGCAGAATTATGTGTGTTCTTGGGCACATGGCATTTCTAGCAGCAAATGTGCTCACCTATGGTATAGGCTGGGTGGGGTTTTAGTGCACATGTGGAAGATGCTGAGCTTCCCAGAGCATGTAGCACTGTTTTACAGTAATGATGGTGGCAGGCATTCCATGAGAGGACTTGTGTGCCTTACCTACATGTCAGCTCCCATTTCATCCTTACAGCAGGCATTAGCTCTCTTTGCAGGTGAGAACTACAAAGGCCAGGTGACTTTCCTAAGGTTCCTGAGGTGAGATGCCATAGCTCAAAGGCTTGCTGCTTATGTTTAGAAGCTCATTCTTCCAAACTGCAGCTCTGTAGTACAGCCTCAACTCTGCCTTTTTCATATGGTGGAGACTTCGCCTTAGGCAAAAAATGTGTTACCAGGAGTTGCTGGTAGTTTTCATTAATTGAATTGTTTCTAATATATAAAACCCCTCCAATTAAGGGGCATCCCATGGGCATTGTAAAACAATCTCTTTGTAAAAGTACAGATTCTGATTAATAACGGTTTAATTTTTTTATATTTTGATTTATATTTAATGAACGTCTTATTTAAGGTGGCACAGCAATAAGTATTTGATGGTACTGATACTGTGTGTTACTGGAGAGTACCGTTCCTCACCACCGCCCCACCGCCCCCATTTTTATCCCACACGTGACAAAGTTGGAACATTTGGTTGCACATTAAGTTATTGTGTATATTTTTAAAAATACTTTCTGGTGCTGAGAGTTTCCCCAGTGGCTTCGTGCTTGCTAGCCATGTGCTTTTCCAGCGAGCCACATGCCCAACCCACCTATCAATTCATGTGTAAAGAATTGTGTATTCTTCCTTTGTCCCATTTGCTATGTATACTCCAGTATTTTTTTTTTTTTTTTTCCCGAGACAGGGTTTCTCTGTGTAGCCCTGACTCTCCTGGAACTCACTCTGTAGACCAGGCTGGTCTTTAACTCAGAAATCCCGCCTGCCTCTGCCTCCTGAGTGCTGGGATTAAAGCCGCGTGCCACCACTTCCCGGCTACTCCAGTATTTTGAAGAGATGGGCCTTCTTTGGGCTGTGATTAGAGTCATTGGGTCACTGATTCTGGTTCCCAACTCAGCAGCAATGAGCATCATTGGGTGTGGATCAGAGACTCAAGATGCGTGGGCCTGGTCATCTACGTTATCATTAGTTCTCCACGTGATTCACATGCACTCCAGTTGAGGACCACCAGTCTGTGTATTTTACATGCCAAGAATGTTCTTCTGGTCTTTTGTCTTGCAGGCTCTTCTAACCTAGTACCTTCTCTGAGGAGGCCCTCTGTGATGTGGCTGTCACAGACCTCTGCTGTGTCCAAGTTTCCAGTTTAATTTGGAGTATAAGAAAGGGCTGCAATTTTTTTTCTAAATTTTTATTAGGTATTTACTTCATTTACATTTCAAATGCTATCCCCAAAGTCCCCTATACCCTCCCCCCCACCCTGCTCCCCTACCCACCCACTCACACTTCTTGGTCCTGGTATTCCCCTGTACTGGGGCATATAAAGTTTGCAAGACCAAGGGGCCTCTCTTCCCAATGATGGCTGACTAGGCCATCTTCTGCTACATATGCAGCTAGAGACAGGAGCTCTGGGGGTACTGGTTAGTTCCTATTGTTGTTCTACCTATAGGGTTGCAGACCCCTTCAGCTCCTTGGGTACTTTCTCTAGCTCCTCTATTGGGGGCCCTGTGTTCTATCTGATAGCTGATTGTGAGCATCCACTTCTGTGTTTGCCAGGCACTGCCATAGCCTCACAAGAGACAGCTATATCAGGGTGTTTTCAGCAAAATCTTGCTGGCGTATGCAATAGTGTCTGCGTTTGGTGGCTGATTATGGGATGAACCCCTGGGTGGGGCAGTTTCTGGATGGTCCATCCTTTGGTCTCAGCTCCAAACTTTGTCTCTGTAACCCTTCCATGGGTGTTTAGTTCCTAATTCTAAGAAGGGGTGAAGTGTCCACATTTTGGTCTTCGTTCTTCTTGAGTTTCATGAGTTTTACACATTGTATCTTGGGTATTCTAAGTATCTAGGCTAATATCCACTTATTAGTGAGTGCATACCATGTGAGTTCTTTCGTGATTGGGTTACCTCACTCAGGATGAAAGCCTCCAGATCCATCCATTTGCCGAGGAATTTCATAAATTCATTGTTTTTAATAGCTGAGTAGTACTCCATTGTGTAAATGTACCACATTTTCTGTATCCATTCCTCAGGGCTGGAATCTTAAAATACCCTTCAGTTCATTTAAATGTGGGGAGGCCAACATATTTAGTTATTAGTAACTTACATGATGTGAGGCAGGCATTGCTTGGAAGACCCCAGTAAGTTCTTTCATGTGACACTTTGTCCAAGACCTAGCTTGTTCTGAGAGCTGTATCAGATCCTTGGACAATTAGAAATGAAACCGTGACACCATTTCCAAGTGTGCTAACCCTTGATAATGTTTATGTACAAAGGATCTGCATCTGTTGGTCTCCTTTCCACTCCCAACACCGTTCATTGGCGCAGAAAAGCCGTATTTGTGGAGACTTACCAGAAACTCCTCTTTAAATCCTTAAAGGGCCTGCGTCATCTAAAGCAGTGGCTCTAAGCCTTCCTAGTGCTGTGACCTGTTAAGGAGTTCCTCGTGTACTGGTGTACCCTCAACCATAAAATTATTTTTGTTGCTATTTCTTAACTAATTCTGCTACTGTTAGGAATTGTAAAGTAAATGCAGGGTCTCTGGTATTTGACCCCTGTGAAAGGGTGATTGGATCCCCAAAGGGGTCGTGAGCCACAGGCTGAGAATCTCTGATCTAAAGTATGCTAATCCACTGGCTCTCAGCACCTCCATTTCTTTTCAGATAGCCCATCTCAAAAGGAATCTCACTCTTGCATTTTATGCTGATTATGAAACTGATAAATAGGATTAGATCCTGGGTTAGAGCCAAACCTTAGAGCCTCGTGCAGAGGTTGAAGTTAGGCCAGAACTTTGGGAAAAGGAATGTGGCTTGCATCCTCTCTTCTCACTTTGAGACCACATTCTCCCTTACCTCTTGGCTTGCTAAATAGAACTGTCTTCAGGGTTTCCCCTCTCCTGCTGGCGCTGAAGGAAACAAACATTTCTGAGGGCTGCAATGGAAACTGGAAACGGTTAGGGTGTTCTGTGACCTCCTTGGTGAGTCTCCGGGTCCTGGGAGAAAAGACAGAGGTGTGAAGATGCTGGGATTTGTAGTTTGGGCAACAAAGGCACTAATAAACCCATCTGCACTTCGGAAGTTGGAGACCCAGGAGCGGGGCCTGCATGAGGCCTAGAGACTGTGGTAATGAAGGGCATGCAGGGCTGTGAAGCCTCTGTAGGTGGTGCTGGAACTTGGAGGTGGAGGGCAAGAGGTTAGAAGTGCTTTGCTTGTATTAGAAAAGTTTGCCTCAGAGGAAAGATCACATTTACATTGCTAAGCACCTTGCTGAGTAGGAAGTCTGACTCCTATTTGTTTATTAGAGCCCCTTCCCTCCTGGCTGCCCAGCTCTTGGGCTGAGCAGTGATTGGTGTCCCTCAAACACACCCCTGAAAAAGTCCTCCATAGAGGTAGAGTCCGTGCTTAGGGGTTAGGCTAACACAGGCTGATGAGTTTTCTTAATTTTGTCTTGTCTCTGCACTTCTCTGATTAAACTCCTGCCTCTTCTTCCTGCCAAATACAGCCAAGTTGGTGTGTTTCTTCTCTGCCAGACCCGGCTAACACATAGGCGTTCTGATTGACTGGATCTTTGTATGAAATCATGTAAGAATTCACATTAACAAGGAAACAAAACCAATAATGCACAGAGCGCTGCCGGAACTCTTGGTTAGGGCAGTCTAGGGCATGCTCCGTAAGTTTTTATGTGGTTTATATGATGTGCTGTGCCTTACAGTCTGGCCTTTGCATTAATTTGCCATTGTCTTTCTCACATATTAATGAAGTGTACAAGTGAGTCTGTTTCAAACAGCCATTCTTAAGTTGGATGTAAAATAAAGCTTTTCCTTTAAAAAATAATTTTTCAAAAAGATGGAAAGTACTTGATTAGCAATTACCAGCAAGGTCTCCTAATGTCTTTCTATAAGCTGTTTAAGCTTAGTATTAGAAATTAGGGCTAGAGGATTTAATTAGGCAGCTCACAGGATGCAGTCTCTTTAATTTGGGATTTCCCTTTGAGAAAATTATGTGGTTAAAGAAGGAATATGATATTTCAGATAAGTTGGCTTTAAAATTGCATTTATTGTCTTCATCTTGGGCCCCATACTGTACTGCTGATCTGGAGACCGTGTGTGATTTGAATTAAAACATTTTGGTTTCCGTCTGAGTGTTGCAGTGCAGGCTATTGGACTATGTGCAGTAGTTTTGAGTGGGAAAGGTTTACTGTTAGATTTGGGGGTTAAGGATTACCTCATCTATTTTACCAGTTATGAATCAATACTGGTTCTGACACATTTAGCCTGACTAGTGTGCCAAGTAACAAACAGATACACTGTTATGAGACCGTTTCACACCAACACGTGTGCGCTTAGACCTAGCTTTTAAGAAGACAGAAAAAAAAAAAAACCTTCTCCCAACCCTGGCCACCCTTTCAGCCATAACATTGCATTGCCTTGCTTCCTGCCTTTAATTTCCCTGGGGGTTCTTTTTATTTAGGAAAAGGGTGAAAGATGTATTTGTGTAAGTACTACACCATGCTTCTGTTCAATTCTCTAACAAAGAATATGTTCCTTGAGCACTTCATGCACGGGGCTCATATTTTTCGGAAAAGAATGTGCCATGAAAGGAACGCTTTCAGGCCTGTGTGTTGATTCCATGTCTGCCAGTTTATTCTAGCTTAGAAATTTTCTAATGCTTCAAGTTCATAGCCCCTTTTTAGCTGAGAAGGTATACTCAGATGCTCAAAAGGGCCAGCCTTTAGAGCTTACTGGTGTGTTCTGAAACAGCTACCCTTTTGTGATATTTCAGCTCTCTGTCCCTTATAAAACCCAACTTAATACTTAATCCTCACACATGAAAACAGTCTTTTTTCAAAATATAAAGCTCATTTTTTGTCAGTGAAGAATAAAGTTTTCTTTTAAGAAAGCTTCACCGTTGTTAAGTGACGTTGTAGCTGACGTCACTGTGTTCTGTGTTTTGCTGCTTCCGTTTCTCTGCTGAGTATTCTGTTGTTCTGTCACTTTAAGATCCAAGTGCCTGGGCTAGATAGAGAGATGGCCCAGTAAGAGCATTTGCTGCTCTGCCACAGGACTTGGGCTCATCAGTTCCTGGGGCATCCATGTCTGGTGGTTCACAGCCTCCTCCTACACCCTCAGCTTCAGGTGAGCTGACGCTCTCGGAGCCCCTGTGAGCATCTGCTGACACACAGGCACACACTCTCACAGCCACATCTTCAGCCATGAAAAGAAATCTTGAAAAAATAATCGGAATGCAAATTATGTCGCACAAAGTACAGTTGAGCTGTTTCTTCAGAGCATTGTAATGACAGTTCTAGAACTTTTGGGTCTCTTAGGGAAAAATTCCTTAGTGCATTTGTTTTCGGGGCTTATAACTATTGGCACTTGATTTGTGATGGTTGGCTTGGGTTTTTGTTTGTTTATATGTTTGTTTTGCAACTTGATCGTTAAGGTCATCTGAGAAGCGGGAACTTCAGTTGAGAAACATCTTCCATAAGATTGGCTCTAGGCAACCCTGGGGGGGGGGCACTCTCATGGTTGGTTATTGATGTTGAAGGGTCCTGCCCATCATGGGTGGTGCCACCCCCGGAAGGTGATCTACATATTGTATATAAATAAGAAAACACACTGAGCAAGCCATTAGAATCAAGCTTGTAGGTGAGTGTTCTCCCATGGCCTTTGCTTCTATCCCTGCCTCCAGGCTCCTGCCTTGAGTTTCTGCTCTGACTTTTCCCAGTGATAGAGCTTGATGTTTTAGATCTAAGAGTTGATAAGATGGAATAAACTAATTCTCCTCAAGTTGGTTTTGTTTGGGCATGGTGTGGTGTTATTCTAACAATAAACAGTATGTCTCAAGGTAAAACCTATAAGTAATTGCAATACATGTTTATTCATTAATAGCAGTAAGTATATATTAATAGAAATAAAATCTTTGTTTAAGAAAACTTCTGTAACTCCCAATATAAATATTGTGCTGAAGCGAGTAACATTATCTGTGTTTGTCCAAATCTCTTTAATGTTTGTCCTTACGGCAGTCCACCTCTTGTTTATCTGTCTCTGTTACAGTAAGTAGTCTGTATCATGTCAGCCTCTTGAAACTAAATATGCATTCAGCAGAAATGGTGTAAAAGGTCAGGAGTGTCTGGGTATAATTATGAAAGATTTTATTATCATGTTTGCTCTGAAAGGCACTTGATTGGGCGGGGGGAGGAATTATTTCCCCCCAGTTAATAGCAAGCTTTAAAAATCAGTGTATTATAACATTTACAAACTTACAGTTTTAAAAATGCTGTACAGGGTATTTTTTTTTTAAAGTTTTTCTGCATATGAAATTGTCACAGTGCTAAATAGGAAAACGAGGGAAGAGCTGGGAGGAGATGTGACTTAAGATTTTCAGGTTTGTTCTCAAATCAGAATGATTCTTCTAATGTTTTCCTAGCTACTCGCCTCCAAAAAAAAAAAAAAAAAAAAGGCAAACAAAAAACCTTTGTGATTGCTCTTTATCAAGCTACCCCAGGAGAGCAACCTCCTCCTCCCCAAATTCCAGTAGCTTAGAAAAAGAAAGTGTTCTGGATGGAGGGAAAGCGCCCCGCCCCGCCCCTCTTGTTTCTCCAGCTGGGAGGGAAGGAAGGGGAAATAAAATTTAATGAGCACTTTTACTATGTGCCAGGTGCTTTGCACATGGTATTTCATTTTAATCCCCCAAACAACCTTGCAACATGCTTCTAGCCACGTACTTGCACAAATAAAGTGAGACTCCAGAAGTCTGAATAATACTTCCAAGGCACACAGCATCTAAGAAGCAGAACACACACGGGGCCAAAGTCTCTATTCCATGGCCTGCATGACACTACAGTGCCTTACACGATTTCACGTGGGTTCTCAGGGTTAAACTGTAGAAACTAATTCGAGGCGGGGATAAGAGCCCTTTGAGCCCGGTGTGGTGGCGCACGCCTTTAATCCCAGCACTCGGGAGGCAGAGGCAGGCAGATTTCTGAGTTCGAAGCCAGCCTGGACTACAAAGTGAGTTCCAGGACAGCCAGGGCTATACAGAGAAACCCTGTCTGGAAAAACAAACAAACAAAGAGAGCTGTTTGCTCTGTGAGCGTTGCTCTCAGAATTCCCAGTAGATTAAACAAACATTTTTATGTTTTTAAAAAATTTTTCATGCACGCATATATTTATGTAGATAGATCATCATTATCATCATCACCTACAACCATCCTCCCACCCTCTTCTTGCTGGCCTTCACCTGCTCACAAAAGAAGTCTCCCTTGTATTCTCATATGGAACCGCTTCTGTTCTGTCACCTCCCCCATGTTCCTCCCTTAATATTGCTTACATATGCACACATGTTCCCTGTCTCTGTCTCCCTCCATTCTGTGTATATGAGCTAAAACCCACAGTCAACACAGCACAGCAGACACGTGTGAAGTCCTTTCTCTCTGAAGGTCTTCCTTAACATGATCGCCAGTTCCATCCATCCATTTTCCCACAGATGCCTTGATGTCTTTGGGGTTTTGATACAGGGTTTCTCTGTGTAGACCAGGCTGTCCCAGAACTCACTCTGTAGACCAGGCTGGCCTCAACTGTCTTTGCTTCCTGAGTGTTGGGTTTAAAGGCATGTGCCACCACTGCAGGGCTGGTTTCACTTTTGTTAAGTGGTCAAATAAAATTCTATTCCATACATATACCACATTTTCTGTAGCCATTTACCTGTTGATGACCTTGAGATCTATTCTGTTTCTTGTTTCTATTGTGAATATCACAGAAATAAGCATAGGTACAAGGGTCTGTTGTACTGTGTTGGTATGACCCCAGGGCTAGTCTAGCTAGGTCATAGGGTAGTTAGTTCATTTTTGTCTTTTGAGGAATCTCCGTACTGTGATGGCTGCACCAGGGTACGGCCAGCTGTGTGCAAAGGTCGCTTTTATTCCACATCTTTGCCAGCTTATTTGTGGTCATGTGTTCTCATGATGACAACAGTTCTGACTGGGGGAGAAAGATATTTAAAGCAGTTTCCCTAACCATGTTTCTCTGATGGTTAATGGTGGTGTTCAGGTATTGTTATTCCTATACTTTTTCTTCAATCTCTCTCTCTCTCTCTCTCTCTCTCTCTCTCTCTCTCTCTCTCTC
>NC_034600.1:38158295-38232462 GCF_900095145.1 Mus pahari | reverse complement strand
CACACACACACACACACACACACACACACACCATTCAGTTCCTTAGCTTATTTTGATTGAATTGTTTAGTTTTTGTGGTTCCAAAAATATTCTGTTAATCCCCTGTCTCATGACAGGAAAATTTCCCCATTCTACAAACTGATTCTTCTTCCTTGTGGATACTTAAGTAACCATTTAGTTTGGGGGCCCTTTGGTTTTGTCCAGTTCATTTGTTAGTCCCTGGGGTTATTTCTTGTCCCTGGAGTTCTTGTCTATGCTTATCTTGAAGTGTTTTCCTCTAGCACTTTCAACGTTTTTAGGTATAACAATTAGGGTCTGCCTTGACTCCCCCCCCCCCACCAACATTGGCCTTAACCCGAGGAGGTGTGTGTGTGTGTAAAGTGAAGAGAGAATGAAGAAAGGCATTGGCTGGACCAGAAGCTCTGATGGTAATGCTCCAGCAGCCCAGAGCGTTTACTGATTGTGTGTTGAGGCACGGGGAAGCAGGTTCATTGTGTATGGCTGAAGAAGGGGATGTGTGTATGAATGTGGAGTTAGGTTGGTAATACCAGTAGCGGGTCTCTGTAGGGAAGCAGTTTCAAGTTGTACTCATCGGGAGGAGGAGATGGTGGCTGGTTGTCACCTCTGTCTCTGGTGAAGGTAAAGGTCAGTCTTCTGTTACCTTGGACTTGGACTGGAGGAGGGCTCTGCCCTTACTCTGAGCCTGACCCGGGGCAGGCTCTGCCATTCCATTCCCATGCTTAGGAGGCACGGGGTCCTTAACATGATGTTCATGCCAGTTATGGATGTTCACGTCGGGCTTCATCCACTCCCCATGAAAGGCTCTGCTCCGCGTGGGGGTGGTGGTGGTGGTGGTGTGTGTGTGTGTGTTTGTGTACTGAGTGAGAGAAATGGAAGTTGTTCCATTCTTTTACATGTGAGTTTCTAGTTTGCCAAGTGCCATTTGTGTTAGAGAGGCTGTCTTTTTTTTCTGATGTATATTTTTGACACCCCAAATCAGATGGCTGTGGACCTATTTCTAGATCTTCTCTTCCATTTGTCTACACGTCTTTTTCTAGCACCATACAGTTTTTGTAACTTGGCTCAGTAGTATGACTTGAAGTCAAATGTTGTGATATCTTCAGCTGAAGTAAAAATACTATTAGAAAGAACACCGAGGGGAAGCACAGTGGAAGAAGAGGAGGAAAGATTGCAGTACTGGAAAACACACACACAGTTAGATGAACAAGTGAAGGGAATAAAAACATGAACAGAATCTCCTAGCACAGTTGTATGTTTAAAATACAATCTAGTGAAAATAATATTAAACGTGCAATAGAAAGAAAAGAGAGGAAGTTTCTTGGAGTAGCTCTGTTCCTTGAAAATCAGAGATGCCAGTGTATGCGGCGTGAGGACTCCATTTGCTAGGTGTGTGTGGTGTGAAGGGGAGTCTGGGCCTGAGCAGTTCTTAGCTTTTTCCCTGCTTTATCTGGTACAGAGAGAGTATGGGACACACCTGCCATCTGCCAGAGCTGTCTACGTGTTATCCGCTTCCTTTGCCTATTAAGGGTCTTGGCTGTTCCACTTGGCGTTTTCAAGTGTGGACTGGGCATGTCCCTCCGCCCCCCGCTGCCCCCTGCCCTATGCCCTCGAGTGACTAAGGTTCTGGCCAGGGTGCTTCCCAAGTGCTTTATGAGCATGGGAAGCAGTGGCAGCACTGAGTTGTGGAGGGGTAAAGATCCACCTAGGAATTGGTTACCCCTCCTCCCACAGGGTGTCAACTGTGCTGTCAAGTAGTCCACAGAATTTAGAGTTCTGAGATCCTGAAGTACCAAAAAGGTAGATACCTCCAGAGACATCTGCCCACTGACCTCAGGCTTACCCACTGACCCCAGGCTGCAGGCTCTCCAGAGTTACCCTCAGTTGATAAGCTTGGCTCCCTGTAATAGAGGGAGCCTTTCTGTCCCTGTGCCTCACTCTGGGGCTGTGGACGGTTGAAGTCAGACTCCAGGACGTGGTCCCTATCATCAGGTCTTCAGGGTAGCTTAGTTTTGAATAAGTTCATTCTCAGAACAGTGCTCACTGCTCTCTTAGTCATATACAAAGACAACACAGGATTCCGATAGTGCTGGGGAAATCACTGACCAGACACAACCCAGGTGCAGTAGAGGCTTACGGGATCTTAGGCTAGGCCAGCCAGTCTCTTTTCTTTATTGCTGGCCTATTTGCCTTTCAAATAAGGTTTCCCTTTGCTCTCCTGCTTGCTGCAGAGGCACCCAATCACCCAATTGCCAATCGACCTCCTGCTCAGCGTGGATGTCTGGGATTCCGTTTGTCTTCCATCTCCTCAGTGTTTCCTAACTGGTTTGTCACTACCTTTGTGACTTTCAGAAGTCCTGCCTTTGCCCCTTTGAATAGTGCCCGTTCTTACCCTGGCTTCTCCTTACAGAGATTACCCAGTTTGTTACCCACCGTCTGATCTGGATCACTCAAGACAACTTTGTGGGGTTTGTTGGTGGTTTTGTTTATTTGGTCGGTTGGTTTGCTTTGGTTTTGGTTTGTTTGAGACAGGGTCTCACTATAGCCTGGACAGCCTTGAACTTAAAATAACTGCCTGCCTCTGTCTCTGGAGTGGAGTGTTGGGATTAAAGGCATGTGTCACTACACCCAGGTCCAAACATATTTTAGAAGGCAGCTTATAGTAATTTCTTCAGTTTTAATTATTTAAAAATGTTTCACCAGATAGTAGTACAGGATTGTCCCCTTTTCTGTGCCCTCAGTGCTTGTCTGAAAACAGGTAGTCATGGTTTGTCAGAGCTCCAGAAAGACAAAACCCATTCTTGGAAAGTTGTCTTGAGTTCACTCAGCACCTAAGAGATACCACGGTGGAGAGGAGGGACGCAGGTGAGGAGGGGATGTCTTCCTGGCCCTCTTGCTGTGGTGGAGGGACACACAGCCTCCTTGCTCCTCTTCTGTGTTCATTGGCGTGATCTTAGGACATACAGATGTTAGTGGAATGCCAAAAGTAGCTCAGGTTGAAGAGGTCAAAACACCATTCTGAAATCCTGAGGTCATAGTGGGAGTTCACTCCCTGTCCCATACTCTTAGGAACTTGTCCAGAGCTGTCTTTTCCATATGAATGTGTGATCTTCTTATGTTTGAGGTAAAGCCTTGCACCTCATAACCCTTACTTGAAGGCAGAGGGAAAATTGCCCCAAATTAGATTAGCCTGTGTGTTAAATAACTGCGGTAGCATCAGTTTGGAGAGGTCTCGCTGACCTGACAGCAGTGCTTTTCCTAACAAAGACAGGCCATCTGAAGAGTCAAGGTAAAGAGTAAGGGAGAAAGCCACAGGACACTCAAGGATGGCTCCCCTCCCTGTTCCCTGGTCAGCTGGGTAGGGTGGCCAGGCATAAGGCACAAGCAGCAGTTGACTGCTAGTTACTGTTTAGAAATACTTCCATCAGATAAGACTGGAATATTTAAAGGGATTTGGGCACTTGAAAGATGACATTTGAATTAGAAAAAAAAATATGAAATACCTTAATCTTTGATGAGCACAGATTAATGAAGTTTTGTGACATTTTTTAATGTTTGTAACCTCATATCTTTTGGGTTGTTTTGAGAGTCAAAATATTTAAAAGTTTGATTTAAAAAGCTGAATAATCAGTGCTTGTTGTAGCAGTTGGAAAACACATGGAACTCCCTTCCAGCATTAGTGGTACTATATCTCTATCCAGTATACCCGTATCTGACTTGTAGTGTGGCGCTTACATGACAAGGATCATTTTTTGCACTAGCTGCTTGAGGGCTCCATCAGTTTTCTTAAGGACCGTTTTTTCTTTAATGGTAATTTGTATTGTTTAGAATACCCATTCATTTATCACCTTGTTGGCTCTTGATTATGATGATGATTGCCTGTGTAGTTGTGTCTGTGTGCTTGCGTGCATGTGTGTATACCCCACACATGTTGCTGAAGATTGATCTCAGGGCCTGTAACATGCTAGGAATGTGCTCTCCCCTGGCCCATAGGGTAAACTGTGGAGGAAGGGTTAGTCTTGCTCTTCTGAGCACTTTGAATTTTCCAATGTCATTTTTATGGAGGGACAAAGTCTCTCATGAGATGGACAAGGAGAAGGTAATCGTGTTAAGTGGGAAGATGTTCATTTTATAAATGCTAGTTTACAGCTCTACATGCTGTGGTGTCTGGCTTCTATACATGGCAAGTATATGACATATGGAAACAATTTTTCTTGCACTAAATAATCTAGAATGTGGTTGGAACCTTTCTTCTGAGTCAGACAGGTTTTTTGTCTTATCTTTGCCTATTCCATGCATGTTTTTATTACTACATATATTACATCTGGTATGTACTGGCTAAGGCAGGATCACCATAATTTCTTACTTTTTGACATTTTTCAGGCATTTACTTTGTCTATTAACATTTTTAGTAGTAAAAATGTAAGAATGGAAGACTATTATATATCCCCTTTATTTAATAGTGCTTTCTCTCCATAGAGAACTTTTTATCAGAGGGGTAAAGGAAACTAGAATGTCAATTTTTTAAAAATTATGTATTTTATATATGTGAGTACATTGTCCCTGTCTTGACACACCAGAAGAGGGCATCAGATCCCATTACAGATGGTTGTGAGCCACCATGTGGTTGCTGGGAATTGAACTCAGGACCTCTGGAAGAGCAGCCAGTGTTCTTAACCACCGAGCCATCTCTCCATTCCATAGAATGTCTATTTTTAAATAGATTATATCTGTGGGGGAAAAAAAACCCAAATATCTTATTATATGACAGTTTTCAAAATTTCCTACTGTGAACCAATAATTTGTGTTTATGGAATACCCTTTTTAAATTGATTTATTTAGTTAAAAAATTACAACACATCTTGTCAAGATGAAATTACCTTTCTCTGGGAGGTTTTTGTTCTTTGGGGTAACTCAGGAGAGGCAGTAAGAGGGGTGCTAATGTCATATGTGTGAATCCTTGGTATTGTCTGCCAGTCATTCTCAAGCCACTTCTCCAGTTTTCACATGGTTTGTGAAGGGAACTCAGTCACCCTTTTGATGTTTTTTTTTTTTTTTCTTGAAGTAGCATAAATAGCAAAGGGCCAAGAAAACGTAGAGGACCTCCTGATTTCAGGTTTGTCCCTCACCCGTAAAGGTGGCTTGGGGGTGGGTGGCTGGCTGAATGGATGCTTGCTTATCTCTTCCTCTATCCAGTACCCCCAAACTTCATGGTAGCTTTCCCATGCACTTAGGGAAGAAGTAGAGGTTTGTTCGCTGGCCAAGTAGGTACTGATTGGTACTCAGCGTTTATGGGTGGCGTTTGCCTTAGCTAGAACACTCCAAGGGTCAGTGGCCTTCTCAGTGGGGCAAGCATTCCACTTCCAGATTGTTGTATGTAGTGTACAGCCGGTCATGGATGATGGAACTTGCGAAAGATTCCTGTCTGCTTCTGAACTGAAGGTGTGTTTCCTTCAGTGCCCTTTTCTTAGTGGTGATGTCACACCGTGGAGCAGGTTGTATAACCTCGTATTTAAGCTTTCCTCTGTGCGGGGTTAAAAACATAATCACATGAGTGACTGGGACTGTGATATGCATGGACAGCTCTCTCTGTAGCTGCTGTTGATAGATACTGGTCAAACTTTGTGAAAGGGACGTCTGCAACATTGTTGTGTTACTGGTTGCTTCATGGCAGATTAGAACAAATTGGGGGGGGGGGTGCAGTTTGGCTGAGAAAGTATAAGCCAGGTGACTTATACTTGACTTTCTACACATACAAGAGAGAAGACAAGAACTAGATCTTGGTCATGTATCCCACGTATGAGTACTGTAGTGATGCTGTAAAGTCATTGTTTGCTTAGGTGTGACCAAGGTGTACTGCACTGCAGTCTGCTGTACCAAGCACCTTGGTGCTGTTGATTGACACTTGTCTTCTCCCTGTTAGAGAAAGCCATGGTTGTCATTGGCTTGAATGTGTCCACGTGTTTCTCCTTGCTTCGCTGTCCAGAGCCACCTGTTTCCAGAGTGAGGACTTGCTGTGGCATCTGCGTGCAGAAGCTGACCTCTCCCTTTCTTGTCACCTAGGTTTCCACTTGAGTGGCACAGTGACAGAACCTGCAATACAATCGGAGCCAGAAACCGTTTGCAACGTGGCCATCAGCTTTGATCGTTGCAAGATTACCTCAGTGACCTGCAGCTGTGGAAACAAGGACATATTTTATTGTGCCCATGTTGTGGCACTGTCTTTATACCGCATCCGCAAGCCAGATCAGGTCAAACTGCATCTTCCCATTTCAGAGACTCTCTTTCAGATGAACAGAGACCAGCTACAAAAGTTTGTTCAGTATTTGATCACAGTGCACCACACAGAAGTCTTGCCAACTGCACAGAAGCTAGCAGATGAGATTCTCTCCCAGAATTCAGAAATCAACCAAGTTCATGGTGAGTATGACAGATGATGTCATTTTTCTCTAGATTATTTTTCATTTACCAGTCCAATTATGCATAAAAGTGGGTCCTCAGTAATGCTGATAAAGAGATTAGCTTAGTGTTATAGCCTACATTTCCTGTGAAGCGTTTATGCTGGAACGCAAGCCCTTTGGGGCAGAGCTAGGAAACAGGGTCTTGTTAGGTGTGGCTCAGGTGTGGCCTTGAACTCAAGATTGTCCCTCCTCAGCCTTCTGCTTCTGCCTCCCACCTCCCTGGAATAACATGTATGCCACAGCACATCTGTTTGTTTGATTGATTGATTGATATTTTGTGTGTGTGTGTGTGTGTGCTCAGAAAGATCTCATTTGTTTAAAAAATGTGTCTTACACTTCATTTAGTTTAGTTACATTTCAGATAACATTAGATATTAGTTATATAAACAGTTGTCGTTTAATTTATACTTTCAGCAAATGCATGTGTACATATTTATTTTTTCACTTTCAAATTTACTTCTAGTGGAGGAAAACTTTTATATAGTACTTTATGAAAGAAAATAAACTTTAGAAAATATTACAACCTAGAGTTTATGATATGTGTAGGTTTTTTAACAAAACACTTTTCTTCTAAATTAGCTCAAAAGAATATATGAAACAGTTCAGAAGTAATATCCACCAACATTTTCTCATGCAGTATACTAATAAAATGTAAATAATGCCAGCCTGGGGAGGCAGCTCATATATTGAAAGTGCTGGCCTTGCAAGCAGGGGGGGGCCTGAATTGTACCCCCAGAACCCATGTTTAAAAGGCCAGGCATGTTGGCACCCCTGGAAATGGTGTGCTGGTAGGGCAAAGACTGGAGTATCCGTGGGGCTTGCTATTCAGCCTGCATAGTGTACTTACCAAGTTTCAGGTCAGTGTCTTAAAGCAAACACACACACACACACACACACACACACACACACACACACGCCCCAAAGCCTGCTGCATAGCACCCAAGGAGTAACACCTGTGGCTTTAACTTCTGGCCCTCCGCATACACAACACAGGTTGCCTGTGCTTTTAAAATATTTAGAAATAATTTTGTAAGTAATTAAAAATACATTGCAGAAAGTGGCACAGCCTTGGCTAAGCAGCATGGGGACCTGATATTATTGAATTTATTCTAGTTACATTATTTTGAGGTATGGGACAAGACATTCAACCGCATTCATTTAGTTTTGTGAGCTTCTTCAAAGTACACAGCACAGGTAGACATGTTTATGGAAAGCAGTGCTATGCCATTTAAAAACTCTGAGATGGTACTCTGATGGTATATGAAGTCTGAGTACTGTTAACAAATACTGCAAACAAGCACCCAGGCTAAGCAGGAGGCGACTCTGAGCTCTTGTGAGGTCTCCATGCCCTGCCCCCACAGCCTCCTCCTTGATTTGTGTTGCAATCATTTCCTGGGTAGTGGTGGCATTTTTACATCATTAAATTTTGGATTAGCTTGATCTATGCTTAAACTCTGTATATCAAATAGCGTGACTTCTATACATCTTAATTAAAGTCTTAATAGTAGAATTTGCCCATCTTTCATGTGCCTGTAATTCATTTGTTTTCATGTATTGGGTGTTTACCTGTCTAATCCAGGGAAATACAGTGTGACCCACATATACATATAAATGTAAATATTCTAATAGACACAATTTAAAACATAAAATGCAAAACTAATTTTATGCCATTTCCTGATACATGTAATAAATATTGCTTCAAAAATATTTATATAGTTTATATTTTCATATCGCTCCTATTCTTGAATTTTATAAGTAAAATTCAGTATATCCCTCTCAGTGAGTCTGCAAGATTTTACACTGCTATGATGAGGTATAAAACAGCAAGCAGTGTCCATAGTTTACAGTGGTTACATTGGTGTGTCAATGATTGTATGTAAATAGTATATGTGTGCACTGTATATTTATGTGTGTGCATATAATCGTTTAGGGAAGTTTATAGTTTTTCATGTGAAGTTTGAAATTTGGTGCCTGTTTCATGCTTATAACACCCCAAGTCACATGAGAGCCACCTGCAAGCCTGCAGCTGTGTGTGATAGCAAACAGAACCATGTCGCTGTGGAATACTCTGGGTGTGACAGTGCCCCTGGGCTTTGGTCCATTTCCACTGTCGATGGGCCTTGTTTACAGCAGAGATACTATGAACATTCTTTTAGAAGTCTCTTGGTACTGTTCCGTGTGTGGTTTTATGTCAGAGGCAAACTCATTCGGACACATTTCTTCTGGTGCTTCCCATGTCAGGCTCTGCTTCATTTAGGTAGCTGTCATGAGGGGTGTGAAGCACTTCACTTGGAAGGGGCTGCCCCTGTTAAATAGCAAGGGCATAAACAGCTGTGCTGCAGAGGAGCCTTTGGCCTACAGGAAGGGCTTGCGTGTAGGAGCTTCTCTCTGTAGAAGATATCTGCTCTATAGGATGGTCTCACTCAACCCCTGCTGCCTTGTGAAAATTCATGCACCCTACAGTCATCCCAGAGATTTCTCAAGAACATTTAGGGCAGTGGTTCTCAACATGTAGGTGACAACCCCCTGAAGGGTCACATACCAGGTAGTTACACTTCATAACAGCAAAATGACAGTTAGGAAGTAACAATGAAATAGATTTATGGTTGGGGTCACCACAGCATGAGGAACTATATTAAAGGGTCGCAGCATTAGGAAGGTTGAGAACCACTGATTTGGGACTTATTAAATGTTTCAGTTTTTGTTTTTTGTTTTTGTTTTTTGTTCAAATAACCCATTAAGGTTACTTTGTTCTCAGAATTTTAATTTAATTGAGAGTGTCATCAATAATTATATAGTTGATGAATTTACCTTACTTTGAAGGTTAACAGCTCCCAAAGATTATCTTAAAAAAAAAAAAAAAAAAAAAACAAAACAAAACCTTTTTTTAGTCCATTACCATGTTGAAAATAAGCAGGAACGTGCTTACATAATATTCTTTCAGAATCTCCAAGCTTGAAAAGGCATGTTTAAGGGAACTGATGAACAGCACAGGCTAGCCTGGAATCTGAACTGTGATGAGCAGCACAGGCTAGCCTGGAATCTGAACTGTGATGAGCAGCACAGGCTAGCCTGAAATGTGATTTTCAGAGCTTGTCTATGAGAAAAGCTGATTGAGAGCAGAGAAGCTGGGTAGTGTATACTGCCAGCTTTCTCACTACTTAATTTCTCCACGGGTTTGGGCCTGGACATGGGCCCTTTACACAAGCTGTCTACTGCCTTCCATGCCAGGAGGACAGTGGTCAGGAGGGGCGGGGAAATAGGAGTGGCCTTACAAAATGAAATGGGAAGTATCCCCTGGAGGGCCTTACTTCAACTGTTAGATTAATGACACGGTGGAGGGCAGGGCTAAGTGTTCCACAAGCATTTGCATTCAAACACTTGTGAATAAAAACTCTTTTTTTAAAAAATTAAGTCTGTTTTCAAAAACAGTACTTTCTTGTATAATGTTAGTTTATTGTTTTGAGTTTTGGGTTGTTTTTTTTTTTTTAGAAAATCAAGAAAAATTAATTCAGTCAATTTTTTATATTAATCCTCCCACTGTGCACTTGGCATTGCAAGTGTACAGTTGCTGTAGCATGCATACATGTGTCTCTAGTCACAGACACAGAGAAGGCTGGGTGAATACAGACTACAGTGTGAATACCATGTATTATAACAGCCGTCTTGGTCAGCTCTTTCTTTATTTCATTGTGTTTCATACATTTTTCTATGACTTTATGAAAAAATTAATCACTGTTATTAATGTTAATATCCTACCAAGGAGATTGCAGCTGTGTATCTTTTAAAGCAATCTCTTTGCTTTTATCTTATATCCTAATAAAACTTTTCTACCTTTGATACTTTTTTTAAAAGAGGGGAGCATCTTTGCTAAGTACTTGCGAATAGATTTATTGATTTCCAAGTACTGACTCCACTCCATAGTCATTAGAATTGGTGCTTTTCTGGCTTTGCTTCCTATTAAAGGTGCTGCTCTAGCCAGGCGTGATGGTGTGTGCTGTAATTTCAGTTCTCTAAGGAGGCAGAAGCAAAACTCGGACTTTGAGGCCAGCCTGATTTTTTATATATATATATATATTTATTTATATATATATATATATATATATATATATATATATATATATATTTATATATATTAATTATATATACCCAGTCTCAAAGTATACCCCAAAGGAGATGACATTCTAAATTGGCAAGTTGTGACTAAGGGAGGAATATTGAACTTGAACACTGGAGTCCAGGATTGTCAGTGGAGCACATTTTCTCTCATATTTAAAATGCTCACCTCTTTTATGATAGCTTTAGAAAAATAAATGATGCTGTGGATATATATGGTAATGCTAAAAAGATATTCAGCTTTATCTCCTTGAGACACTCACAGCATAGTTTGAGAAAATAACAGAAGGCTAGCAGAGTGGCTTAGCAGCCAAGGGTGCCTGCCACCAAGCCTGACTAGCTGGTACCCTCCACCACTGGAAAGAGAGAACTGATCCCACAGGCTGCCCTCTGACCTCCCTTATGCATGCCATGGCTCCTGTACACCCATAAGGCCCCTCCCATGTAGCAAATCAAGAACTGGTCATGAAAATGAAAGCCAGAGGGAGTCTGCTTTCCCCAGACTCTGTGGCAACCACCACCAGCACCAGCACCCCCACCCCCCACCCCCAAGCCTTTTGTTTTACTGGGCTAGCTTGTACTGGGCTAACTACAACAGAGGAGCAGGTTACAGGGAAACTGTATCGACCTTGACCTTGAGTGAAGGAGGAGGTCATTTAGTGATCCGTTCAAACTTAAGCCCTGGACCACTTCCCAAAGTATGCCAGTGCTCTTGCATGTACCCTGATACCATCTTAGTCAGTGTGCTGCAGAGCACATTCACTGGTGTGTCAGAGAAGGGGTGACTTGACCTGTAAAGGCCAACTCAGTTCTAACCCACCTGCAGTAACAGAAGACAACCAGGATCCACACTTAGACGCCCATCTCCTCTTGTTTCTCCCCGGTGTGCATTGGATATTACTGTATTTCTTTTTAAAAATAAGTTTATTTTTATTGAAAATTATATGTTTTTTCATATAAGATTTTGATCATTTTTCTTTTTATATACCTAATACTATAAATCCACCTTGCCTGCCTATCCATCTCCTTAGTTTAGCCTTAAAATATTTCTTTGTCTGGATCATTTCATTCATCAGTGTTCATAAGCCTCCCAGTTACTACCAAAGTAGTCCACACACACACACACTCCCTTTACACTCAACTGTAAACATGGAGACTTATATTATGACCTGTGTATGTTGGGAGCATGTCTGAACACAACGCATAATAAGCACCCCCCCCTCATATTTTTTTAAAACAATCCCCTTTAAATTCTGTCTTATTCTTAGTAGGAAATTGGTGATTTATTTCATAAGAACACGTAAACACGTTTGAAATCCACTGGTGAGTGACAGTTGGGGTGTCATCTGATGCTGGACTTTATGAAGGTTATCTTCCCTTTATCTCCCTGTGGGTGGCCACCTTCACTGTACTTAGACTTGCTTTAGCAAACAGCCTTTGGAAGTATCCCAGGGAGGTCTTTGATCATTACTAACCTGTTTTTATTGTGAAGCACTCTAATGTTGACAGTTGGCACAGTCCATGTATAATCTACTGGTGGTCAACACAGTTAATCAATACACCTCAGGAGAGAAAGTCTCTGTAACTGCACTATCTCGGAAAAGTAGTTCTGTGAAACCTACAGAAAACTCAGAAAAATAGATTCTAGAAGCATGTGAAGATAAAAGTATAAGTCCTCATTGGCTCTGTGCTCCTAAGTCTAGTGTCCCACCGTAGCACCCCGTGAAGACAGCATTGTCTATGCCCTATAAAATAGGTTTTCCTTTGTGAATGAACATCCACACATCTGTACATTCAACTTGAAGTTTCCTAAATAGGTATAGCTAACTTGCTTTAGTTTTAGTGGTATAAGTTATACAGTTGTCACTTGCATGGGTATAGTTAATTATTAACCACATGAGTGACATACAAGAGGTACTGCCCAGCTTGTCCTATCTAGAAGTGCTGCCGTTTGGGACCATTATTTAGTATGTGAGGTTTTTGGGTTTTTTTAATTATAATTTTTTTTAAAGTAATAGAGTTCCAGTAGTATAAATGCTAGAATAAATGATATTTCGGATTCTATAATTAGTACCAAATCTCCCTCTAAAAATAATATTTTACCCCAAATCATAACCAAAATTTGACGATTGCATCATGTAATAAGCGTATCTTTAAAAATTTTGGCGGACTCTGTGATCCACAGCTGTCCATATGTAGGACATCCACAGACCCATATATGTAGGTTATAGCATATCTTTCCTTCACACAGAGCCTCAGCACTTTAATTTAGCAAAGGAAGTATTCTCTCGCCCATGAGGAATTTTCTCTGGTGTAATGCGGAGATATGCACTCTGCAGCCTCTAGAAGCAGCTCAACTAACTCATCGCAGTGGCCGTGATAACTACTGAGTACTTGAGCTCAGTAGCCTTCATCACGTCCCGCTTCGTCTGCGTGTGCCTTCCCCCTCATCCTGCAGGCATCTCTGATGCCCTGAGCCTGCATCTACAGAGAAACCAGCAGCCACAACCAGTCTTCTTCATTGTTCTTTCTCTTTTAGTTAATCTCAACTCTCTACGTGTTAGCTAGGTGCCCGCAATGGGTTGCTTACGCCTCCCAGTGTAGCCTGTTGAGTAGGTAAGTAGAAGCCTGACTAGTCAGAGTGAGGATCTAGCCTCTGGGCCCTGTGCTTTCGAACCTAGTTACTGGGGACAAGTAATCTCTTTAGGCCTAAGTTTTCTGAGTACTCCATAAGATGGGGAAAGTTCGAAGGGTAAACTTCACTAGACCCTGTTATCACCATCACGATGTTAGTTGAGCTGCATCTATAGAGTCAGTAGTAAATAATGAAGGAAAATATTTTCAGACTCTTTTTGTTTTATTGTGCTGTTTTGTTTGTTGTTTTTTGTTTTTGTTGCTTTTTTGGGGGAAACAGTGTCCCACCTCCCGAGTTGCCTCCTGGGATGACAGGTATGTGCCACCATACCCAGGTCACAAACCAGCATTTTAAAGCATCATTTAAATAAGCAGAGAAGACTATTGGTAGAGCTTGCAAGTATGGAATAGCCCCTTCTAATAAAGACTGAGGCTTTTGATTTAAAAAGAAAACCTTCAGAGAACTTGGCATAAATATTTATATTTGTGTACCAAGTTATTGTTAGGACATTTTATCAGCGAAATAATGAAAAATAACTTACCTGTTACTATGCCGCTCTTTTTATGCTGTTTGTATGCTACATTTTTAATGAGTGTTGGAAAACATACACATACTTTATTACTTTTTACCCATAAAAGATACATGAATAAACTCCTGAAGACTGAAGTAAATTAAATGGTATTAAGAGATAAGGGTTGGTCAGAAGAAGGGAACTGGTGGAGGAGGGTCTGGAAACTGACAGCTCTGTCTGAAGCCACGACACTTCCATTGGCACATGCCACTTATGTCCTTTCTTGGCCTCTAGCTAAAGAAAGGTAATTGGTTAGAACATCAGTTGGGCACGCCGTCAGCTAAGAAACCAAGCCGTTCTCTCTACAGCTCCTGGAGAAGCCACCACATCCTCTCCCAGTGGTAGGCTGCATGAAAGAGCTGTAGAGGAACTGAGGGAGGGTCTTGCTGCTTGAACTACAACAGACTTATAAACTGAAATAAAAGCATTAGTCAGACACTATCTTATAATGAGAATTAAGAATGGAATTTGAATCTTTTCTAAAGAACATGTCTATTCAGTACACATTATCATATTTTTAAAGTGTTCTAGTTTTCTTTCTGCTCTAAAGAAAGACTTTTTTTTGAGTCTTGTGACACTAAAACTTGGCTGTTTTGCCTTTTTCTCTACTGGTTGACGTCATGGTTTTGCCCTCAGTTTGTAAGACAGGCCATACCCATTGACTTAATGTCTTCTAGCATGAACAGGAGGCACTAAAACTGTCCGAGAGCGCTCTTCCATAGGTCCCAAGAGACGAATCATCTCTGCAGTGGGGATATCTGTTGCCTGCATTCTGCCCAAGTAGAGGAAATTGGATAATTTTGACAAAGGAGAGCATTACTTCTAAGTATAAGTTGCTAACAGCATTATCTGGGGGACAGTGAGAAGGCCCAATGGGTGAGGCACATGCCACCAAGTCTGAGGACCTGAGTTCAAGCCCCAATGCTCACTGACTTGCACGTACACCACACTAAGTAAATGTCAAAAAATGAGCGCCTGGAAAGACAATCTCCTGGAAGCAGTTGGTCACAGTTTAGTCAGAGAAGAGAAAGAGTCACCTTCTCATTCTGCATTAGCCCTCAAAATTCAGCAGATGCCCGCAGTGATTATGTCTTCATGGCTCAGTTTATAATGTACACAGAGTCATTGCTGTCTAATGCTGAGGAGAAACGGTCGTTTCAATACACATCTTAAAAATGTGCTTCCTTTGGAACGGGGAGAGGTGCCTGAGTGGCACCTCGGGATCCTGAGTACTTTCTTCTATTATTAAGATCCACGACATGCCAAGACACTTAGCATTCTCTCTAATGGCAGAATCCTTGTTCTTTCCTCCTTGAAGGCGAAAAATCTGATTGAGTAGGTCTGAAGTGGAGCCAAGGCATCCGGCATACCCTAGGAACTTCCATAGGTTTCAGTAGCGGGAACTAAGTAGTAGACTTGGACTAGACAGAGGTTCTTCCTGTCCATGGCTTCTCCTTTGCTTCCTCCTCTGCTGTCACAGTACCAAGGTGGAAGGTGAATCAGACTCACATACCTGTCTGGAGGCAAGGAACTGATTCCTGCTGACCAACCCCCAACTCTCACCCCGTGGGCCTCCTGTCACTCCCAGCCTGTGGATAGTTTTCTTTTCCCCAAAGGCTTGAAACTGAAGAGTTGAAATGTAGTAACAAAGTACCCACCATGTTTGATTATACACTGTAAATATTATAGCACTTGTGAGTAAGAACAAAAATCACCATAGCTTTTAAAGCATTTAATGTATGGATGTAGTGATTCTGGTTCCTGCCTAATTCAGGGTATTTAATATAGTAAATATGTATATAAATAAACTACGCTTTTCTTTGCATTTTCTTTTCAAAGTTAAATGCTTAGAGGGTTGTCTCTGATTATAGATGGCTATTAATAAGTAGAAATAGATCCTCCTGCAGCTCTTATATTTTTATATAATGGCAAGTCAGAGCATTCTAAAGTGTACAGTCAAGACACATTGGGATTCAAATAGTTAATCCCCAGATTTAAAGTTTATTTTTAAATAATTAATTTGTTATTGAGCAGGCTAACTAGTCAACTGTGCTGAAGATGGAACCTGTGATCTCACATATGGTGGGCAGGGAGTTTACCACAGAGTTGCACCCCCATTCTAGCATTAAAGCTTAATCTATGCATTTATACGTTGGGGATAAAGTTGTAGTAATTAATAAGATATTTAGTCTTTTGGCCTATAATGTATGTGATACATTTCTTTATATGTAAATTATATCAAATAAAATCTTTTACCCACTAGTTATGTTTGCTTTCATTGTTATAACTAAGTAACCAAATTTTCCTACAGTGTATCAGCAATTTTTATTGCCTGGTTGGTGTTTTTACTTTGGTAATGTAGAATATTGCATCAAGATGGAAGCCTGAGAAGCATAAGGATAAATGTTCTTTCTAAACTACTCCTTGAACTGGGATTCTAATGCAGGCTTGGAACCTTACTCACTGTTGAATTCACACACACACCCCTACTACTCTTACAAAGTGGCTAATTCCGGTAGAATACCAAAATACCCCCAGACACTCAGAGGCAAATCAAGTGTGGTTATTTCTCCAATTGGGCAATAACCAGAGTCAGTCAGTCAGTTTGTCTGTCTGCCTATCTTTCCTTTCCCCTCTCCACATGTCTGTCTTCCTGCCTGCCTGCCTCTGTGTGTGTATAACTGATTCCTTAAAGTTTTAAACTATAATATATTTTAAAGCTGTTACTTTTAAGTGTGGGGAGGAATCTTTGATCATTATCTAATTCAAGTCAAGAATAATTCCCAGTTTATAATATCATTTGTTACTCTTTGCTTCAGATAATTAAGAATTCAGTATAGTCCGCAATTTTTAGAGGGTCTCGTAATATAGGTCACTTTGCCAGTTCAGGTCTTAGAAAATAACTTGTGACCTCCAATTCAAGTTCATACCTACTTAAAATCCTACTTGGATGACTGAACCCTGCATTTCTCTCAGAGTTCAGGACCCTGCAACTGAGAGCCCTCACTTGGAACACAGCACAGGCAGCCTCTGGTCAGGGAAGCTCAGGTGTCGATGAGAACTCTGTTCCAACGGAACACACCCACAAGAAAATACCTAAAGACAGGCAGCCATTCTGAGAGTAGGTGGTGGATGTTAGTCCAAATCATCCGAAGGAGGAGGAGAAAGGAATGATAAGTGGCCAATATGAGCTGCCCCTGAGGTTTCCAGGGGCGGGGGGTGTTTAGTATGATATTGGAGAGAACTTAGAAGTTGAGACCCTGCAGTTTAGGTATTTGGAGAGTGTCTTCTGAAAACATTTCCATAAAGAATCTACAGCTGTCCTTCCACAGAGGGTATATGAAAAGGTCCCTCTGAATCCCTCTGAGATACTCTGATTTCAAAAAGAGTCCTTAGAGAGAAAGGTTACTTTTGGGGGAGTTCCTCCTCTTTTCAATACTTTCCCGCAAGTGGTTCCCAGGTTTTTTGGGCAGTAGGGACAGACAAAAATCTGCACTCTTACACAGATGGGTCAGAAACCTGATGGCCCAGTCCCCAGTTAGAACAACTCTTTCCTCTTCTGGGAAGGACTCCCAGCTCTTCTGAGAGGCCACCCATTCCCACCATGCTCCCTGCCTTTGCTCTAGCACTGGAGCTTCACTGGGCTCTATCCTGGCGGTGTCTCCCAAACCTGCGCTGTCTCCCATAGTGTGCCCTCCTTCCTGATGAAGATCTGCTGCTCTCTTTCTGTCCTCTCTCCAAGGTATTCCGTAATCCAGACTCACTATATTTAAAATTGAACTCCCAAGTCTGAGCATTCTGTGTCAGCGAAGTGTCCCACATTCTGTATAGCAGTTTAATCTAGAAACCATGCTCCGCACATGCCTCGATCTTAACCCTCCCTCATGCTCACGTCTTTGCCAAGTCTTCCTGCATCTGCATTGCCTTTCCCAGTTTGTGTAAGGAGATGATAATGCATGGTCTTTTTAAAAGCCTCCTTGTCAACATAAACTTAGTGTGCTTATGTATATTTTTCTTCTCTTGTTATTTTCATTCAACAATATTTTTAGATGTATTTCCAAGGTAGTACACAGAGATTATCCCCATTCATTCTCATGGCTACCTAATTAATATTTCATGATAGAATGTTGCGATTGATGCTTAGCGGGATGAAGAGTATTCCATTCTTCTACCTCAGGGAGCACCCTCATGAGTTCCCACCCTATGTCCCTAGGGAAGAGAACCTGGGCTGCTCAGCTGCGTAGCCCAGAGTCTTTCTGTCTTCCAGGGTGGTCTTGTGCTCAGCTCTCAGGCCGAATGGACTTGTCTTCCTCCCATACACCATGCTTCTTTCTGCCTAAGGCCTCTGCCCACATGACCCATCCCTCTTTTCCCTGCCTATAGGTGACTTCTAATTAGCTTCTAATCTTCTGAAGGCAGCTCTCTCAGCTCCTTGCCATTTCCTCAAGGTATTATATTCTAGCAGTCCATGGCCACCTCGGCGTTCTCGTAGGTTTTCAGAACTCTGGCTTACCTTTAAAGAGCGCTCACCATTCAGCGCTACACATACACATACATGTGTATTTATTATTATTTCACCAATTTTCCTCTTACTCAAAACCATGCTTTGCTAATAGTGCATGTGTTCAATTCAACTATAGTATGGTATAGAATTAATGTAAAGGATTGTAACATATCATTTTTTAAAAAAATGATACAGGCCAGATCAAGTTCCAGGACAGCCAGGACTAGACACACACACACACACACACACACACACACACACACACACACGAAACAAAATAGCAAATATCACACCATTTCATTTATGCTAAGGGTATTTCTTTCCAGACAGGCTTTTCAGTATAGTATATACCTGTGATAATATAAGCACATTAATGCATAACCATAGTATAAATTGTATTTATTATTGTAGGTACAAGTTTAAAAAAAAAACAAAACAGACCTTAAATGAGTTAAGAACAGGAATTCTGTGTATTTTGGAATGTCATCATATCTCCATGGCTTGCCAAGAGGCAGGTCACCAGAGTTGACAGCTGTGGACATAGACTGACTGAATGAATGAATAAATGTCACTTTTTAGGGTGATTCTTATCCCACTGTACCCTTTCTCCTAGGGTCAAGCAGACCCAGTTCCTATGGAGACACGAGTGATTATCTCCTTGGTCAGTTAATTTCAAATTCAATCATTAAATGACAAGTGACATAGAATCCTATCTATTGAATAAAATGTTCTCATATTTAAAATCTTATTTATAGATCTTAGCTGTTAATATGCCATTGTTTTATTTTCTTAACAAATAATGAGGCTTCAATTTTTTTTTCCCTAAGTATCTGGGTAACTTTTAAATTTCTCTGGTAGCCTTCACTCGCTGGGTTTATTACATAGCTGTTATCTTTTGTGTGTACTTCAGCAATAAAATATTTATGCAGTTTGGCAAGGTAATACTACAACCTGAGTTAGTACAACAGCTGCAGTGCCTGCTCCCTTGTGTCTTGATTTCCCTTTTTAATCTTTGTTTTCTGCAAGTAAAGACTTGCGTCAGCATGTTGTTTCTACAGTAGCCGGTAATGGTGATGCTTCTTGAGTTATCATAGGGTGGGTGAAGGACTATGCCGAGGTGACTTGTTCCATATTTCTGGGTGTCTTTGAGAAATATTTTTCTGCTATGTCCTACGTAGATCTTCCTATATCATGCATTTGCTGTAAGACACTTTTTTTTGTGGCTCTTTAACTCTTTAGAGAACTTGTAAACCTCTCTTTAAAAACAAAGAGGCTCTGCTCCTCCAACATGGAAGTACTTGAGTTTGACAGTAAATCTGCACTTAACTAAGCATAGAACAAGGAACGGCTTGGACCGTTACAGTAATTTGCATTTATTTCAGGCATAAATCGGAAGGTGTAATTGAAACGAAGACAAACTTTAAACGTGTCTAGGCAAAAACAGAGTCTGACTTCTTTCCAAACTTTTTCTCAAGCTCTCTGCGTACAGTCTTCATCCAGTGTGTGTTCCCTTCACTTTCCAGGTGCTCCTGACCCTACGGCGGGCGCTAGTATTGACGATGAGAACTGCTGGCACTTGGACGAAGAGCAGGTGCAGGAACAGGTGAAACTGTTCCTCTCCCAGGGAGGGTACCACGGGTCAGGGAAGCAGCTCAACCTGCTCTTCGCTAAGGTACAGTTGTCACTTTTGAAGATGTATTCCAAGTGTAGGGGCATATGCATGGTAACTGTGTAAGATCCTGTATGGACTGGGATGGAGATTTCAAGCTAATGAACCAGTGAGAAACGTATGTTACAATACAAGGTTTAACTTGTTTAATTGACTTTTGGCAGCATAGGGGGCCATTTTTGTCTCAGTTACTATAAAGTGATGCTAATTTGTTACATTTTAAAGAGAAAATTTCTTTCAGTATCAAAAACAGTGTAAATCGTTTTAATGTTACTTGACATCCTTTCAAGTGGTTTTGTTCTCTAGTTAGTTTCCCCACACGGAGCATAACCATAAACATAACCCTTCTTCTGCACATACAGCTTAGGGATTTTAGGGATACTTAATGTTAGTTTCAGTCTGTAAATTAGTTTCCTAGACTTGAGAGTTCTAATTTCACTAAGTATATAAACTTAAAACTTCAGAAATTTGTCATCTGTAAAGCTTTGAGGTAAAGTCTGTAATTGATAAATTTCTCATCTATAAAACCAACAGTAACATATCTCTTTCCATTGTTTGATAGTAGTGCTAAAGAATGGTGTTATGTTTATTTCAACTACTAAAAACAAATGACCCGAGAAATACCTGGGATCTTTAAGACAAGTTCTCTGTGATCAGAAGCATTGCAGCGCATTTGCTACCATAAAATCATTTCAAATAATGGATAAAATGCTTTTTAAAAATAATACTTGGGGCTAGCAAGATGGCTTGGCGAGTAAAGAGCTCCCTGCATGAGCATCAGAAGCCCAGAGCCCACGTGAAAGCTGGGTGTGGAGGCATGCTTGTATTCTCAGCCTCAGGGGGTGGAGTCCGACAGCCCAGCCAGTGGGTTAGTTATAGACTTCCAGGTTCAGTTATAGACGTCACCAAAAAGAACAGGTGGAAAGTGATAGGAGCCCTCCATCAGCCTCTGACCTCTGACCTCCACTCCGTGAGCACACACGCTTGATAACCTATACATGGACACATACATAAGCCCCTCCTCTCCAAACACACACACTAAACCAATGCTAAACCATTACATTCCCCTCAAGGATATAGTCATTGTTGTAGATAATGTACTAACATTATTTTTAGGGGAACAGTTAATTTTATTAGTTGATCCTTTTGTTAAACAGCTTCTCTAGTATTCACAAAAATTGAAAGCTGTGCCTTAATGTTCATTCATTTTTTGATTCAGAAATGTTAGCATGAATTTTGTTATTAAATATGGCCAGAGACTAGTGTGTTCCATTAACAAGATTTATAGGCTATATGTAGATTGTCAGGTTTACAAAAGTTTGTCTATACTGTAATGCATTTAAATCTATAGAGACTTCATACATAATTTCATTATTACGTGGTACACAGGTACTTCAAGTTATTCTTTAGAGTTATTAGTTTGGAATTATTAGCTGTAAACAATAGATGTTCTTGAGATGATGGCTGTATAGTTTGGGTTTGTATGCTCAACAGTTAAGCATTTATTTCATGACTGTTACTGACTACTAGCGTAGAAATGTGTCAGTATAAGAAATAAATCAAGTCCATTAGATTTGCAGACAGAGGAAGCCCTTCATGTGTATTCATGTCTACACAGCACCTTGTAGCCAAATGAAAACAAGGTAGAATGTATATTTTAAGCCAGTCTACAGTTGTCACTTTTGTCCCTATGTGTTACATATGTATTAGATACACATGTGAAGTCATAGAAGCAGCTAATTTTGGAGCTATATAGATGTGTCTAGTGTCTTTAACCTTAGGCAAGTGCAGACTCTGATTCCAGCTGTTATTTTTGTCATTGGGCAGCTGCTTAGTTTCTCCGAGGATTGCTTTTACAATTCATGAAATGAGGGCTATGATCTGGTCTAGACTACACATTGTTTGGAAATTCGGTGGTGAACATAAACATCCATCAAACTCTTTAAGTGCCGTGTCCAGCAAATGACAGCTCCCTTCCCTCCATAATGGGACTAAACTTTGAGGATAGCCTTTGGGTTCAGGGAAGCAGTGTTTGTAGGTGCTTTACAAGACGCAGATGCACAAGGAGCAGAGGGAGGTCAGTACTTACGCTAGCCCCAGCCTGAGGTAGAGGACCTGTGGGCTGTGTGGGCTGCTGTATTGCAGATGAGCCCATTTTTTTCCTTGCCTTGCCTTTCATATCAAATCCTGAACAATGAATCCCCTTCTGCAACCATAGGACCCTGTTCCAGTAATTTACCACAGGGACAACTGGTGTTAGGGTTCTCACTTGATGAATACGAACTGAGAGTCATACACATCCAGGTTGTATGTGCTCATTTATGGTTTCTTCTAGAGAGACTAATCTTGGTGGGTTTTTTTTTTCTTTTATATGGGAAATTTAGCACAGAGAAATGGGCAGTTTACAATTTTAGTTCTGACAGTCCAACTTCAGTTAAGCCAGAGACTGGTTTTGTTGTTTTGGTGCGTTGTGGAGCGTTGACATAGAGTGAACATTCTTAAACTAACTCAAGTTCTGTCCAGTTCCTCTTCCCGTTGCTAAAACCTCAGGTGAGTAAGTGCCCACAGCCCATTGTATCTACAGGTTCTGTACTGACAAATCAAACCATTCATAGGCTGAACATAAGGACCATTTTCATCGACCATGTAACGTTTTTTCCTCTTTGTTACCCTTGGGTACCCCGAGTATTAACAAAGCATCCCATGTATTAACAACACAGTATTGTGTCCTATTGTATCATAAGTTAATGTAGAGATGATTTAAAGTGTCCATGTAGAAATATTAGAAATTGGGCAACCGCAGATTTTAGTGTTTCCATGAAGGCCTGGAACCCACAGATTGCGGCATGCTAGTGCTCTCGTGTGAAATAATTCATCAAGAAAGAACATTCCTGAATTATTATTATATCTGAAAAAGTAAAGTTTTAGTATGATTTTGTGAAAATAATAAGAAACCTTGAGTTCCAGGGTAAAATTGATGAATTGTGTGATATGTGAATTATGTCTCAAGAAAACTCTTACACTATCAGATCAATTTACAGAAGTCCCAAGCCACAGTGGAGTGCCTTGGGTTCTGCTACTCTGGTGGTGTATGTGAGTGTAATGTGTGAGTGTATGGGAGTGTGTGTGTGTCCTTAGGTGTTTCTGTGGTCCAGCAGAGGTGTGCCATCACACCCCTATGAAGCAGTGACACCTTGCCAAAACCACTTTCATGGGTTTGTCGGGTTCAGATACCTTTCTGTGAACGGCTGCTCTGCTGGAGCATGGATAAGCTAGTCATCGATTTTGTTAAATGTAGGCTGACCACAAGCTAGGTTTGGTTTAGATAAAAGGCACACTCTGAGGGAAACCTTACAGACTGAAGGCAGAAGTCAGGTACTATGTATGGTACATGCCTGTAATGTCAGCAGTCAAGAGGCTGAAACAAGAAGATCATGAGTTAGAGGTCAAATTGAGCTGTATAGAAAGACCTTGTCATAAGACTCTATATATGTACATGAGAGCACATACACACACGTACACACACACACACACACAGAGAGAGACAGAGTAAAAGAAGACATTTGAAAATGAAAAGTTGAAAAAACGTCATTATTGTATATGGCTTCTGAAGTATACCTTATAGTAATTGGTGATGCCTTTTATCATTACATTGCAGTTTAGGATGCAGAATTGCTTTTCATACTTTTGTGTGCCTAAGAGGACTTGTGAAATCATCTCGTTCATATACACATACAAACACAGAAATAAGTTGTCTCTTGTGTTATTTTATTTACTTACAAAGCTTAATATTTTCTGTTTGTTTCCCCCTCTAGGTGCGGGAGATGTTGAAGATGAGAGACTCCAACGGGGCCCGTATGTTGACCTTGATCACAGAGCAGTTCATGGCTGACCCTCGCCTGTCCCTTTGGAGGCAGCAAGGCACTGCAATGACTGACAAGTATAGGCAGCTCTGGGATGAGCTTGGTAAATGAGTTTCCTGTCAAACTACATTGAGCTGTGTGTAGATAAGACAGCAGTTGGATGTTTAAGAGCATGGTCCAAAGGATGCTGGAGAGAACTGTTCTGTGCTAGCCTGTGCCAGGGTGCTCTGGGCAGATGAGTGGGCAAAGCTCAGGCCGCTGTTTGAAGCAAGCAGCTGTGGCAGGGTTAGGGCGTGGAGAAAAGCGAGCACAGGAATCTCCCTTTAGGTATGTGGCAGAAGGTTCTGTATGTTTGCAATGAATGGTTTCCATCATAGGACTGGTCAGTGACTATTTAATCTCAATTTTTGAATCTATCTTCCTTTTTTCCTTCATTGAAATTCTCAAAGCTGATTTGGATAGCTTATGTTTTTCCCAGCCAATACAGACCTAGGTCATCCATTATCCATTGTTCTTGAGAATGGAAAAGATAGGGCAAACTCTAAACTTTATTGTCTAAAATCTCTGCACATTAAAGATATAGTTGATAAAAAATGAGGCCTTTTCTTGTGTTTACTGTGAAAATACTGGGTGTGAGTTTCCTTGTCCAATGCTCATTGCTACAGAAAAAAAAAATGACATTAGTTTCATGAGAGGAAAATGCTTGCTGCACGTGTAGAGTTAGTGACATTTCTGTTGACAAGTGGCAAACCACTATTTGATTTATTTTGATCCCAGGCCTAGATAGCTCAAGAGGAATAGTTGTCTGTGAAGGTTCTGTCTGATCATATGGAAGGCACTTTCGAGAGCAACTATTTGGAGATGAGGAAACTGAACCTCAGGAAGAGCCTAGAACTTGATGATGTGGAGTCTTTAGGATTGTATGGCAAGCTCTTAAAAACCTGAAGTCAGGGATTCTTCCCTGCTTCTCCAGAAACGTGACTCTTGGTAGAAACTCTGGTTGGTTTGTTTCTACACAAGTAGGTCTGCTACTTGCCAAATATTAAAGTGTATCAGTGAATGTTTTTCTCCAGTGTTTCTTAAAAATAGTGTATCGTGTCCAGTACTTTACTTGATCCCCTGAAAATCTGAAAGTAGCTCCCCCCCCCCCACATACTCACACATTCAAAGGTACTGATACTCATACACAGACACATTTTAGGTGTGTGTGGCATAACTCTGCTAATTATATTAGATATTTTCAAGAGAACAAAAAAATGTGTGACAGAATAAACTTTTTAGAGATGAACTTTCAATTACATACACACTCATGCCCCCCCCCCCACATACTCACACAGTCAAATTTAAGTCGATCTATAAACAGTAAATAGCTTCCATGTGTTGCCTTGGGGTTTGAGGCACAAAGTGGAATTGAAGAAGAAAGGGTAATACATGGTTTAAGTAAACATTTTTTTTTACAGAAAAAAGTGAATGATTTAGCTTTCCAGATCAAGCCTTTTTAGCTTGTGACTATAGTACATGATGAATTCACTAGTTGGTTCATAAAGGTTAAAAAGGACTAGCATTAAAAACCAATAATGAAGGGGATCATGTAGGGAAAAATACCAGATTACTATGAAGTGTATAAAATTTTAAGCTGTGGTACTCAGAAATATGAAAGAATAAATAACTGGTTAGGAAAACAAGTGCCACTTGAATATTTTCAAAGTGCCAAGAAAAGAGAAAAAAGAATACAAATTATAATGTAGAGTGAAGTTTGACTTTTCACATTTGATCTGTAGTCACATCTCACCTTCCCAAACTGGCTTTGGAAAATGTATGCTGAGACCATCAGTCTGCAGTAGGAATTCTCATTGGGCAGAAGTTTTTGGCAGCCGATACATATTCCCAGGGCAGGACTGCTCTAGAGAGACCCAGGCCTTACTTAAGATGTTTGCAGACAAGAATCAAGAACACAACTATAAATGCACACACATACTCATGCAAAAACCCACACTCGCTCGCTCTCATCTCCTCCCTCCCCCAACCCCTCCCTGAAATCATTGGTAGACTAGTGAACTCTGCCTGTGTACTCTGGTGCCAAGTGGAGGTCACAGGCCATTGTCGTGGGATCTAAAGTTTGTGATGAATCCCCACAGAAGTCATAGTAGTGATCACATCCTAGTATCTGTTCACCAAAAAATTTACTTAGAGTTCCTTTTAGACTCCAAAAGGAAAGGCTTTTGCTTCTTAATAAAATGAGGGAATTTGACTTTGTGCCCCTACACAGGGCTCACATTGCTTCAAGGCGCTGCTTTGGAATTAAATGCTGAGCACTGCCAGATGCCAGACATTGAAGAGAGGCTGAGTTTTGTCGGCAAATGGGATCTGCAAGTTAATTGGTGTTTTCTGCAGGCTTCTGGCTGTGAAATGAAATTGGAAGCCCTTTAGCCACATGGATAATACAGGACCTGAATACAAATGTCACATGTCACCATCAGGACCCACTGTGAGACAATAGTGTTCCCACTCCAACATTGCACCATTACAGATCATTTAAATATGGGGATTACATTTAAACTAAAAGCCCCATTTGCCTTTTACTGCAATTTAAATGTCCTCTTAGCAAAAGCTAAGTGACAAATTAAATGGAAAAAGTGCCCACATTTTTAAAGCTGTAATGCAAAACAACCTTTTATTGCTTCTCATGTGCCACGGATGAATCATTACACTTGTCAACCCTAAACCAAGCCGTAATTGGAGTAGCTCCTGCTATCAACGTGGGGCCGCTCCCTCCGTGACAGCTTAATAAAGCCGAAACTGTTAAATTAAATCTCAGATGCTTAACTCCTTAGCACCAATGGATTCGATGGGTCCATGTCTGGCAGTGGCCAATGCACCAGGAAAGGAAAAAAAAGATTCCTGGCACGAAAGCTTCCGTGGGCTAAGAGTGAACAGGCACCCTAGCCAAGTAACTCTGCTTCTTGGCAAAGGACTTGGAGCCATCAGGTTGTCAGCCAGGAGATGACAGAATCTTTTTCAGAGGACCAGATAGCCCCCTTCCCAAGATTCGTAACTTTCTGGTTAGATGTGATTTATGAAGTTTCACACTGTTGATGCTTCAGAAGTAGTTGAAAGTAACACATTCATTTTTTTTTTTAACTTTTCCTTTTCATATAAATATGCAAAGTTGGTTTCAGTAGCCCATTTCTTCCCCAGTTCTTCCCCAGAGGGCTACTTGTTCCCAGGATTTCCTGTGCCTGTGATAATCATCCCGTCTGGGTAATCCTTGTGACTTTCTCCCTGATGCTCATACTGTGGGACAGAATAGAGAGAGATGCTTTGTTATGACCTTGCTGTTACACATGCATTTATCTTGTGCATGAATCCGTTTTTTCAAATATTAATATTACTCTCTGTGTGTGATGCTCATTTTCCAAAACATACAACAGTATTCTAAAGATGAGCACCTTTGCATCCTCAGCAGCTGTGGGGGAAAGAAAGGACTGTAATCTTCAGACAGAGAAGAAAGCCCGTGGCGCTGGTGGGAAGGCCGTGGGTTTGACCAGGGCTTTGCCTTGGGCAGTCTATGGAGGACATATGTCTGCACTTGCAGGCTTTAGTAGTGACACAGGTATTCTCTGGAAAGCAGATCTTAGAAATAACTTGTGGATTGAAAGAGCAGCCCCATGCTGACTTGTGGCAAGCACACCTAATGTTAGCCCTAAGAGCTGCCTGTTCCCTGGGCTTAATTACCATGCCAGTCTTTAGGGTGTGGAGGGGAACAGTGTACCTCCCATAGGCTTCAATGGGTCTCGTTCTGTAAATGTTTTATAAGACTGTAATTTTACTTTGCATCATAAAGCTATAGATTGTGGGACCAGTCTATTAACACCTAATTAAAATGGATGTCATTTAGAGGAAACAGTTAAATGCAGTTTAATTACAGTTTTGTCACAGGAAGAATGCTTAGTTTCATTTTCAAGTGTTGTGTAATACCTTTCCCCACATTTGTTAGCTTTCTCTGGAGGAAAACCATGAGCTTTACTGTCTTGGTACATGGAGCCTTCTCATAGGGAGAAGATGGGCGGCAAGGGCAGAACCAACCCATACCGAGCTTGTTCAGGTATTTCCTGAGAACAAGGTGATGATAGCCCTTGGAACTCCTTCCACATCTTCTCTTCTGGGGATACATTTCTTTGTGAGCACAAACAGGCAGAGTTAGGTGTTTCTTTCTAATTCTAATTTCATTTGAAGAATAAGGCAACAGCTACCTTGTTCCAGAGTCAGGTGTGAGACCAAGTGGTAGTTACCTAGACCTGGGACACTTGGAGTCAGGGTAAACTTTCAGTAGAGAACTCAACCCACCCATTGCAGCCATATTTATGGAAAAACACTAAAAAAATGACCTGCTTCCTCGACCCAAATGTTCTCTCATTTGCATCCCAGACACAAAAAACAGTTCATCTGCAACTACCTTGTTATTCTTGAAGTCACACATTCAGAATATATCCTCTTTTTTAGGATACTCTTTGTTCACAGACAGAAATAAAAATCTATAAACGTTCTGTACTAGGGAACATCATCTTAACATGTCTGAATGCAGCAGTCTTGATAACTACCACCCTAACTTTCTGTGGTGCATTCAGACGTTGACACACATTGAAATCAGGTGTGATGCAAACCCGATTGAGGAGTCACTTGCTTTTCATCGGGAGCTAGAGCGCATTCCGAAATGGCTGGTTGTGTACAGGCTTACTTTGTCAGGGCTGTGCAGCAAACAGCAATCCCAGAATGGCCTCGAAGCAGCAGAGGGGGTCAGCACAGACTGGGAACCATCCATACCGCTGAACTCAGGGCAGAACTCAAGGCTGATGAACACCTCATCGGGGCTTGCTTGTCGTCTATCTGTCCGTCTTCCCCGGGGCACAAAAAGAATCTAGCTTTACTATGGCATGTGCTCCCGGCACCTCCTTCCCCTTCTTTCCAGAGCTTTATTTCAGGTGACACAGGGCACTATATCCAGAAGAGCAGAGGCACTGCATCTAGATTTCTACCATAGCAGTGGTTCCGATAATAAGGAGGGAGTCCACCTCTCAGGCCTCAGGAGACATGTAAATTAACAGATATGAGCCAGGAAGCCGTTGATGGTAGAACCTGACCCATGAGTGCAGTTTGTAAGGTGTGGATGGGAAGGATTTATAGGGGAGGAGGAGTCCTAATGTTCCAGGAGAAGAAACAGTGTGGACCACGACAAAGGTAGGCTTAATGGGGAAGGTATTTACTATCAAAATAATAGCTGGAAGGTGTCCAATCTGGCTTTGCTCCTTGGTACATAACCTAAAAGAAGAGGGGAGGGAGACAGAGAGACAGCAGAGGACCTTGCTGGTGCTGGTGCTGGTGCTGGCGCTGGTGGCGGTGGTGGTGGTTGCTATGTTAATTTTCCATTTTGGTCTAGCTACTATTTGCAGTACAGTTGTCCACACTTATTTTCAAGCGCTACACTCAGCAGTCTTTTGTATATGTTACATTACTTAATCCTCAAAACAGCGTCGTGATGTAGGTATACTTTTTAGTGCTAATGTTACAAACAAGACAATGGAAGCATAAGAAGGCCGTAGAGTTGCCTAGACAACATTATTAGTTAGATGTTTCTGTCAAGCATTTACACTCTGCATAGGCAAAATGGCATTGACCGAGTGACCATGAGTCTTAGCAAAGGGCGATGACCTGTGTGCCTGTCTTCACTGCCACCATCCTGGCTGAACTTGTTCCAGGCATTCTTGTTGCCCATCAGCAGCCGTGTTTCCAAGGACCTTAACTGCAGGCCCTCTGGAAAGACAAACACATTGGTGAACAACAGCTTTATGCTACTTTTGAGAGCAGTAGTGATGACAGTAAGCTGATCACAAGCACAGAACAAGCTTACAGAGTTGAGATCCAGTGACATTTTGGTAATATTAGGATGCTAAAGACCTTTTAGTCAATATCTTTGCCCTGGCCTGTATGGCAGCCCTGGATTTGGCAGCACTACTTGATCTCATGCAGTCTATAGGTTCTGTGAGCCGCCTGCTCATAGGCAGGACGGAGTGAGCTCTCTTGATCACTGTTTCTTCCTCTGGTATAATTCAGAGCTCTTTCTGGACACCAGGCCCTGTGCATGTGTCCTACAGGGCCTGGGTTCTGTAGTTGTATGACTCTGTGTTCTTTGGTCACAGGCTTATGAATTCTCTTGCTGGGGGGTTCAGGGGAGGGGAGATTTTCTCTGCTTCACAGAGTAATTTGTAGTTTAAATCAGAAGTTAGAAAGGAAAGAACATGCACTTTACAGTGAGCATACCTATGATGAATACCTCAAGTGTAATTATCCAAACTGTCTGTCTTTTGACTGCTGTTTCTAGGGTTTAATTATCCATTTAATACCCCATGTAGGAAAGAGAAAAACTGTAAATATGTATTAATAGGAAGTAATAGACTCTGGGGATTAAATGAGGTCATTAAAGGTCACTTGGTTTCATTACAGAACAAATTGGAGATTCTTAAAGATACTGTAGTCTTAGTTATCTGCATGTACAATTAAATCATTTATAACAAATTAAATGGTTTAAAATAATTTCACTTTTGTGGTTTTATAAACCTCTATTCTAAATACAGACTGTAGTAGTTTGGCTAGATGTTAAGACAGGGTTTGCTGTAGTAAAGCCATTTATATGTACTGTATAGCATTATTTATATCAAAAATAGACTCTTTGTTTAATGTTGTTGATCTATAACAGATCATTGATAATCCACATTCTTCTTACATTAGTGGCTAATGGGATCTCAGAGTTGGTATTAGATGTCTGTTTTCCCCTTAAAACAGTTTCTAGTAAACTTCTGCTCTCACTTCTTCATCTTCCTAAGAATTATTACTGTACTTTTCACCAAGAAACATCCACCAAGGGGTAATGCAGCCAAGATGTCACTGCTGGGTTGCAAACCTAAGACAGTGGTGTAGGATACAGATGCAGTGGTTCTCAACCTTCCTAATGCTGCAACCCTCCCCATGATGTAGTGACCCTAACCATGCTATTTCGCTATTGTTATGAATCGTAACATAAATATTTTTGGAGATAGTCTGGTGCCAAAGGGGTCTGGACCCATGGGTTGAGAAATACTGAGACACGAGTAAGGGTGGGCATGAAGTAAGAAAGACCGTGGGGCATTTCTTCCCTTGGCTTAGCAGCATACAGATTATTGAGATCTGAAAGGCCCCATGTTAAGCCATTTGGAATTTGCAGTGGCTTTGCAGAGAATCAGGCATGCCGTGGGGGGGATGGGAAGGTAAGCCAGAAGCAGCAAAAGCCAGGATGGCTCTTGGTGTGAGCTAGCACAGGGCAAGGCGCATCACAGATGCCGTTATTACATTAAGTGGTGGGCCACAAGGAGGGCGAATCCAAGGATATGGGCCATGCTTGCCCTCCTCGGAAGGTTTCAGCCACTTACAGCACTGTGACTTGCTTTGTTAGATGCCAGGCTTCCTGGGAACAGTTCTGTGGAATACAAAGTTCTAAGATTAGAATTGTATCTATCTTCAATGGTGATTTCTTAAGAGTGGCTTTTCTTGAGATACAACAAATAGTTTGATTTAATAGGCAACTTTCGCATATAGTTTGGTGGCAGAAAGAATGCAAAATAGTTCACAGCAAGTAAATATTTGAGACGCTATCATAACCTTGTCTGATAATTTTGTAACATTTTAATGACTTTCTTTTGAATTCTGAAATTCAAATTTAAACCATACCACTGGTGTAAGAGACTGCTGCTGTTCTCGTTAGCTGATTGGAATGAGTGGATAGCTCTGCTGGGGGCTGTGTCTTTTTCTTTGACCTGCTGATAAAGCAACTAGGAAGGGAGGGAGGGTCTGAATATGGGTAACTCATGGGGCTTTCTCTTGCACAGGTAACCTGAAATGTAAAGGCCAATGTCATTTTGACAATGATAGTTACTCACTGTTGACTCCTTTCATTCTGGAGTAAATTAGTAAACTTAAGATTTTTACGTCAGCAGACCTTGAGAAGAGTATAAAAAACATTCACAGAGTAGAAATTAGGACAGGTCCCTTGAAATGGCTTAGATTGGGAGCACAGCTTCGATGAGCCAAGATAGCATCAACGAGGAAGTCCCAGTCAGGTCCCAGTTGAAACTGAAAGTCATGCTGGAGTCACTATACTGCTAAGAAGAGCTCAAAAATCCCTCTGTAACATGTCACCAGCATGCTCAGCATGTGTGTGTGTGTGTATGTGTCTATACATATACATATATATGTGTGTATGTGTGTGTGTGTGTGTACGTGTGCGTGCGTGCGTGCGTGCGTGTGTGTGTGTGTGTGTGTGTGTGTGTGTGTGTGTGTGTAGCCAGCCTCTGGTGAACAGATTGATCATATGGAGAACATGTTCTTTCCTAGATGTATAGACCAAATCATATAAAGGGTATTTCTGAAACTATTAAACTACTTAGGGTTTTTAATATTAATAGTCTTCTTATCATTGATCTTTATTAAGGCATGAAACTTTATTTATTAAGATATGAAATATGTATTTTAAAAAATCTTTTTAATCTCTTCTTTTTAAATTATACATATTTTCCCCTTCTGTTCAAGTAACATTAAAAGTCATACATGTTGTTTGCTGGTTTCCTGTAAAAGGGGGAAATGTGTCCAGCAGGTAGTTGGTGCTCAGTAAGTGTTTGTGAAGATGAAAGTGAACAAAGCTTGGGGCACAACGCCATCTCCCTTCTCGGAAGTCTTAAAGAGCAGATTTCTGATAGAAACACTTGAGAAACATTACTCTTACCTGGACCATCGGTTCTCTGGTCTCCCACATTTTGGTTGACCTAGCCTTCTCTGCCCAGGCTATTCATGGGTGCCCATGTGTGCATGTGTACACACGTGCATCCTAAAATGCAAACTGTTTAGAGTGCAGAAGGGCACCAATTCCCCCTTGCCCTCCATGCTGCAGGTAATCTATTGCATTAATCATGTAGCCTGTGGGAAATGCATGGGGAGTGATTATACTATCATACACAATGCAGTCAGCATGGAGCACTTGTCAAGGCCAATACATCAAAGTTTAATTCAGTAATAGGACGAATTAGAGCAAAACGAAACATTGTGCTCTCTAGGAAACCCAGCACCCACTGTAAGCTCTCTTTGCACTCAGTAGAAGTCAGTGCATTCTGAAGTTGTTTTTATGAACAAGTTGGCGTTCCAGTTAAGCAGACGCTCCCCATCTTCCCACCCCAACCCTCCCTTAGCATCTCACACAAGTGTGCTGCTAAAATGTTGACTTGACCAAAAACACTCTAGAATGCTCAGCACTGGTAAATTTGATCACTTCTTAGTCCAGCTTTTGATGGATTTCTGTCCTAATTAGCTCTCAATGCCCAGCAAAAGGAAGAGGATTTGCTCAGATTAAATATGGGTTAATGCTTTGTCGGAGGAATAGCAGGCCAATTAGCAGACACCTACTTGTGTGTCCTGTAGTACTGTGTGCTAGAGTTGTGTATGTGTGCTACAGTAATGTATTGGGGGAACTCACTGCCTTACAGTCTAGTCAGGACACTAAATAAATAAATAAATAAATAAATAAATAAATAAGAAATTAAAAGCAGCCCAAGACAACTGCAGAAGCGTTGTATAATATAGAGCATGCTGCAGAAACAATTTGAGGATCAATCTCGTACCTTTCATATGCTAAAATGAAGTAAGTCACTGTTGTAAGAACTTGCCAAGCGACTCCTTTCAGAAATAGATTTATATGGAGTTGGAGTCATGACCATTGAATGAACCATGGAACTGTTTACAAAGATGACTCAGTCATAGCCAGTGCAGAACCCCTGAAGTTGTTCTTTCGGGTTCCCAAGTTCACATTCCTTTACCTTACCTATCGGCTGTTTGCTGTCTATCTCAGGGTAAGAAGGCATCTGCCTGCCACTGTGCATTTCTCTCTTCATTTCTGATTTGTTTTCCTGTCTTTCCTTTTCTCCCTTTCTCCCTTGAAAAGGAGAGGGATGTTCAGGGTGTGGGAAAGCTTTCCTGTGATATCCCACAGTGACGCTCCTGATGAAGGCAAGCCCACAGTACTGACAGATGAAATGCAAAGGGGAAGCTTGTTCATCAGATAATGATTCAGGGTGTCAGTTAACTCCTCTCAACTATTTTCCTTCTTGAAAAAAAAAATTTCCTTTATTTAAAACTTTTCTGGGAGCCCGGCTATATCCCAACTAAGCACATGCCATTTAACAGGAAGTTTGGTGGTGCATAACCCAGGTAGTTGGTAAAACTTGTCTCACTGTATCCCTTGGGTCTGATTTCAAAATTTTTCCAGAGATGTTTTAATAAATTAAAAGCTAGCGTATCAAATTTAAAGAAGAATGTTTTGCCAGTTAAACTTAACTTTCCGAACAGGGAGTGACTGATGTATTAAAACTTCATTATGCCGATAATAACAGTGTCATAATTAGGGTCACGGTTTTCATGTGGTCTGACCCATGAAGTTTTGTGACTGTAGTTTTGCTAGCACAACTAATTATGCCCATGATCTGTTGGTGACTGCAATTAGATATTTCATGGCCTCTCAATAAATACGGTTAGATAATTGGACCATGCGTGAAATTTATACGATTATAATAGCCTCTGAGAACAAAAATAAATACTGTGAATTATTTTTTAATTATTGAACCCTTGGAAGTACTAAAAGTGATTGCTTTCCCTTGCCCGCTACTACCTGGTAAGGCTTTACCTGGCACTAGGATGTAGACATTGGATTTTCTGTCTCACGGGACTCATGTTTATGGATATGGAACAAGGGAAAATGAGCCTTGGACATACACACACTCTGTTAGAGATTGGGATAGTACTTGTCTTGCTCCTCTGCCCTGTACTGGCCTGGCCCTTTTCCCAGTTGTCCCCATCTCTGCTTTCTAGTATCATGCACACTCATTAATTATCCTAGAAATTAGGGAAAAGAGAACATTTATAAATGATTTCAAAGAAGATGAACAGCTTTATTTTAATTAATCTACCTCCTTTCCCTTCTAAAAAAAAAAAAAAACCCCACAAAAATCTATGACCTTTAATCACTGAATTGATTTGATATTAATGACAGCAACCAAACACGAGAAAACAGAAAATGCAGTAAGAGTCTGCCACTGATTTATTTGCTTGTAATTCATAATGCCATACGTGGCAATATACTCCACCAAGCAGAATGGGTCCTCAGTCACATGCATCACCCCAGAAATGCTGATGCAGACTTAACTCTAACCAAGCTGACCATAGTGTTTCCAGACAAAGCAGATTTCATCTGACTTGTGAATTCTATGTTTACCTGCTGTTTGCCCATGTACTGTTTTAATCTGAAATTACTTTCTATGCCTGTCAGTTCTGAAAAATGCAGTTCCATGTTGTTGAATTGGGCTTTTATGTAGATAGATGCGTGGTTCTTGTTGGGTGTACTTTCCTTTATATGATCTGCGTATGTAAGACACAGCTGGAGGTGGGTAGAGATGACTTACCGGCTTAGAGCACTGGCTGCTCTTACAGGGAACCCAGACTTGGTTCCTAGCACTCACACAGTGGTTCACAGGCACATATAACTCCTGTTCCAAAGGATTAGGACCTTCACATGGAACACACACACACACACACACACACACACACATACACACACACACACAGAGAGAGGGGGGGAGGAAAGAGAAAATAGATATACATGCATGCAGCCAAAACATTCATACAATAAAAATAAAGATACACTTTAAAAAAAAAACAGGGCACAGGGTTACTAGATGTACAGATTTCAGAATACTTAAAATGTTAGCTAATAAAATATTTATACTTCTAAAATACAAAGGATGAAATGATTTAGTCAAAAGACTAAAATCATTAGTCTTGGAATTTGCATAAATCCAAACTTTAAAAAAACAAAAACAAAAACCTTTTGGTTACATAGCTCGACTAAGGGCTAAATTGCTATAGTACTTAAAGATACTGTTTTTATGGGGGAACATGAACCTTGGACAGGATTCCTGCTCCTTCCTTTAGTAGCATCTCCAAACTTTAGTTTCTTTGTCTACAAAATAATGCTTTTTGTTTGTTTTTTGGTAGGGTAATGCAATAATTATGTAAATATTTAAAACAGGGTTAATGTGTTATTTAAAACAAGGTTAATGTGAGGTAAAGACTCCGTAAAATGACAGCAATTATTGTCAGGTAAATAAGTATAGATGCCATTCACTTTTAGAAATGCTAGTTGAATTAGACAGAACAATCTTTGTACCCTAAAGATAGACATTTAAGAACGTTAAATGTAGAATCTAATTAGAAACCCAACATGTGTAACTTGATATTGTTAGGATTCTCCTTGAAGGGATAAGAATTTGCATACAAAGCAGCATGTAATAACAGTGCAGTGTGTTTGGATACCTCCTATTTTGTTAAGTTTTTATAATGGTTTCTCGTTGTTTGGCTTACAGCTCTTTCATCTGTTGTGATTTATTTGAATTTGATTATTTGAGCTAATGGTATTCACGCACAAGTTCTCTGTTGTGGAGGCTCATCCTGTGTACTGTAGGATGAAGCAGTATCTCTGGCTTTATTTTCTATGACACCTCCTAGAAGGGCATAGAATGATCCCTGGTTGAGAGCCATTGTGAATGTTGGGTTGTATTTTAGAAAGAGAAAAACAGGAGTAGGGAAGGCTAATGCCCTGTACCTATTCGTGGAGTCTGTGTAAAGTGTGGCAATCTGAGACTCAGTGACATCGACAGTGGCGGAAACTAAAGTGTAAAACACCCTATGAATTAAGTAGAAAGTGTTGTCCCTTTGTTGCAGTTAGGGAACTGGGCCCACAGAGGCTCAGCGGATCTGTTCAGAGTTCTGTGGCATCTCATCCATGTGCTGTCCTTTAAGATCAGTGCTTTTTTGGTGGTAAAAAACATGTTGTTGTTGTTGTTCTTGTTGTTGTTGTTGAAAATGTAACCAATGAGTGTTTGAGGTGGAGCAAAATGGTATTGATAATCCACATGTCTCAATGTTTTCTAGAAAGAGCTGGTGGGTACAATTCTTGTCACCCACTTTTGCTGAGAGTAGACCGGGGTTCACTAGTATTTTTACTGGCTGGATACAGAAGTAGTCAAAAAGACTTTCAGAACAGCCTGTGTTCTCTGACTGGTTGTAGTCAGATACAGAATGTGGGCGGGCCGAAGACTGCTAAGTAGACAGAACTGTTTCCTTTAGGGAGAAAGTATTTTTACTTCTCCTTGGGTGAAAGACTTGGCTTCACTAGTTTTGGGTTATTTTCCTTGATGTTGTCTGGCTAAAATCACTGACTGAAGACTGGACTGGGCAGTAGCTGGGAAGAATGAATGCATTCTGGGTGGTTCTATTAGTGACTCTTGTGTATAATTATGATAAAACCCCATGAGCATAGGAACTTGGAGGAGAGTTCCTTTTGTCTTACAGTTTCAGAGGAATAATAGACAGGCATGGTGACAGATGCAGAGAGCTTGAACATCCATCTTCCAACCCAAGCACAAATATATAATCTATATATTTAGGCTATATAATCTCAAAGCCATGATGCACTTCCTGAGACCTCCCAAACAGCACCAGCAACTGGGAACCAGATACCAAACATCTGAGCCTGCCAGCTGTGGTAGTGCACACCTTTAATCCCAGCAACAGAGAGGCAGAGGCATGCGGATCTTTGAATTTGAGGCTAGCCTGGTCTATAGAGAGAGTTCCAGGACAGCCAAGGCTACACACACACACACACACACACACACACACACACACACACACTATCTGTGATGATTTATATGTTTGGCCCAGGGGTTGGCACTATTAGAAGGTATGACTCAGTTGGAGTAGGTGTGGCCTTGTTGGAGTAGGTGTGTCACTGTGGATGTGGGCACTAAGACCCTCATTCTAGCTACCTGGAAGTCAGTATTCTGCTAGCAGCCTTCAGATGAAGATGTAGAACTCTCAGCTCTGCCTGCACACTGCTATGTTCCCACCTTGATGAAAATGGACTGAACTGAACCTGTAAGCCAGTCCTAATTAAATGTCCTTTATAAGACTTTTCTTAATCATGGAATCTGTTCACAGCAGTAAAACCCTAACTAAGACACTATCTTAAAACAAACAAACAAACAAAACCCCACAAAAACTAATGTGGTGTTCTGAATGTGCCTGGCCCAGAGAGTGACACTATTAGGCGCTATGGCCTTGTTGGAGTAGGTGTGTCATTGTGGGCTTGGGCTTTAAGACCCTCATCCTAGCTGCCTTTCGAACAAGAGGTGGAACTCTCAGCTCACCCAGCCCCATGATTGCCTGGATGCTGCCATGCTCCCACCTTAATGATAATGAACTGAATCTCTAAACCTGTAAGCCAGCCCCAATTAAATGTTTTCCTTTATAGGAGTTGCCTTGGTCAGTACAACCCTAACTAAGACACCAAACAAACAGAAGAAGACTTGGGATTCAAATGCCTGAGCCTACGGGGTGTATATCACTTGAATCACCACATTCCACATCCTGGGCCCCATAGGTTCATAGCCATATCATAATACAAAAACGCATATAGTCCAGCGGCAAACAAACCCACGGTCTATCACATCCTCAACACAGTTTAAATATCCAAAGTCTCACTGGAGACTCAAGGTCATCTGAGCTGTAATCCCCTTGCACCAAATCCTGTAACTCCATGTTCAGTGTCTGGGTCTTTACTTTCAAATGACTTGAATGGCTGTGCCCCTCACGCTTTGCTGCCTGCAACATATGCTCCTTGGGCTGGTTCTGCTCCATGTATGATGCTCTCCTTAGCAGATGTGTCACAGCTCACATCTCCAGCATCTTGGATCTCCACTTCAAACCAGGCTTTACTTAAACAGCCTCACTTAATGGCCTCCCCTAGCCTTTTGCCCTCTCAGGACCTTCATCCAGGGACTCCTCGACCACATGAAAGAAAAAAAAAATTGGCTCATGGTTCCAGAGGGACAGGAGTCCACATAACAGCAAGTGACAGGCATGGTGGCAGAGCAGGATGCAAAAGCTCACTCCTCCTAACCCAAGCACAAACCAGAGTTTTTAAACTGGAAGTTAGACCAGGCTATCTATATTCTCAAAGCCCGCCCCTAGTGAGCATTAGGCCATGCCACCTAAACCTCCTAAACAGTTAAAGCAGCTGGGACTCAGGGTTCAGATGCCTGAGGGAGCATTTCTAATTCAGATCACCACAGTGGTAGAAAAAGCTGGAGCTGAGTGAGGCGTGGATAAGTCTGGGTGATAGATACACTGTGGACTTGGTACTGGCATTGTTTACTTGGAGTAACTGAACCTAGGGAAAAATGCAAATGTATGGAGTTGTTTTCATTCTAATCCATAACAAGCATGCATCCTGTCACAAAATCCAGAAGTTCCTTACCGTGTATCCTGCAGGTCCACTGCAGTGCCCTGGAAATGCTGGCTTCTAACCGAATCTCACCACTCTCCCCACTGAATCCCTGAAAGAGTTAGCATTTCAGAGAAGCCATAGAGTGGAGTTTCATCATTAAAGAACTTGACTCTCAAAGCTACAAATACTTTAAGGCACACTGGAGGGAAAGGAAATAAATGCTCAGAGTGGGACCCTGAATTAATAAAATTTGGAGAATGACTTATTCAGTTTGGTTAATTTGGTTATTAAAGCTAATTACAACCTTTGTAGTGATGACTGTTAAGATAAAAAGCCATAGCTTGTATAGCACTAAACTTGAGTCTGGCATTAAGAACACCCATTCAGGATGAAACCTCTCTTTAAGGAGGTGAGCAATGAAAGGATGTTTCAAGCAAATTAATAAAGACTTAGGGTTTTGAAAAAAAAAAAAGAATGTCTCCTGTAAAATGGAAATTTTCTAGCTGGGGAAATACAAGCATGAAATCCAAGGCAAGTTTTTATGAATTTCCCTTCCTCAGGTCATATAGAAATCCTTGCTGAAATGAGTCAAGAGTACTTAGGACTATGTGTTAAGGGCCCCCAGGCTTCCTGCGTTTGACCCTTCACAGTGTGGATGTTTGTAACCTTCCCAGCTGCACCTGTTGACATCCTAACTCTTAGGTACTAAGAAGCTGAGCCCTTGGAGGTAATTAGACCATGAGATCTCCTGCATAGAATGAATGCCTTTCGAAAGAACCCTGGCCAATGTGTGCCAGGGTGTCTTGTGGAGATGCCTCAGGAAGGTCCAGTCACTGGATGCCCAAGTTGCTCCTGCTCTTTGGCCTCTTGTTCTCCTGGCTATGAAATATAGTTAAAGCAACCAAATTGACTTAGGACATTCAACATGGAAATCGTAATAATTTTGGAGAGACTAACTATAATGAGTTCCTGGGATATGCTTGATAATGTACCTTGCAGCATATGGTGGGTATCTAGCAAAAGGCGACTTGCTTGTTTTTTCCTTCAGTGGTAGGGACCAGATTCAGGGCCCTGTGTCACAAATATTAACCATTCTACTGTGAACCCTACAGAAATATCATTAAAATATGGTTATCACTGACAGTGCATTTGCATCCATGTATCCGGATTAGTTTGTTGTTTTATATGGCTATACCATAGTCTTTTGATCCATTCACTAGTTGAAGGGCATTCAGATTGTCTGGTGTTGCTGCTGCTGCTGTTGCTGTTGCTGTTCTCAGTCAAAGTGCCATAATTGTATCTTTCCAGGTGTGTTTTTAATTCTGCTGGGCAGATGTGTAGGAATGAGTTCTGTATCCCGTTGTGAGGTATCTTGCTGTCCACTGTTGGGCGCCCTCAGCAGTTCCCTGGGGGTTCCGGGAGTTCTGCCTCTTTGCCTGCAGTTGTCACTGCCTTGTCTCCATGTGATCGGAACTTACATTGTCCTAGCCAGTAATGATGTTGAGCACATTTGTTTGTTTGTTTGTTTCTGCAGACTGCCCAGTTTTTTCTTTTAATAAAATATCTTTCTACAATTCTTTTTACACTTTTTAAAGAACACTTCCCAGAATGTTGGTGTGGAAATTTCCTGTCCACAAGTGGCTTTCCTCTTCTCCAGTACTCTCTACACCAGTGGTATATTTGTTCAACTACTGAATTTAACACTGACACTTTTTTTTTTTTTTAACTCAACGCTCGTGGTTTTTCAGGAGAGTTGGCACTAAGAGCTGTGCATTTCATGGGTTGGATGGCATAGTGGTGTAGGCCTGCCTCTGAAGTCTCCTACTCTTGAGTCGTTTCACCATCTTAAATGCTTTCTGTCCTCTTCCCATTGTGATGCCTTTCTTTCCCCTACCTCCCAGAGCACCCACTGATAATCCCCCCCCCCCTGCCATCTCCATTAGCTTGCCTGTTGCAGATGTCCCCTGACTTGAATGCTGTCCTAGGGAGCCTTTTGGATTGGTGTCCCTTACTCTGCGATGGCTTGCTCTCCGACGTGGCCACTTGCTTGGCTCACTGTGTTGGTTTGTACAGTAGTCCCCATGACTGTTGAGAAGGCTGTATGTACTTGGATGGTTGCACATGGTCACACCTGTGGCTTAAGAATTACTCCCCCCCCCCCCACCCCCCACCCCCACCCCCACCCCCCCGTCAAAGCCCATTTCATCAGTTTTTCTTTCATGGACCAGGCTTTTGGCTCTCTGGCTAATACTTTTTACCTAATTCAAGATATTTTACTGGAAGCTTTAAGACCTTAAGCTCGATATGTAGGTGTGTGGTCCACTTTGATTGATTTTACTTGGTTGATAATGTTAGGGTAGTTGCTAATTTTCTGTCCACATGTTCTGTCACTTACTGGGAAAGGAGTATGGAAGTCTACAGATAAGCTGAAACGTTTAAGAATTCTGATTATTTTTGTTGGGATGTTAAAGCCTTAAGTACAGCTTAGGATTCTCTCTAGGAAGAACATTTATCATCATGTAATATCTGACTCCATGCCTGTCCTCAAGTCTACAATAAAGTCCCTCCACCTTTATTTTGGCAGTCTTCCTTTTTAATCCTTTTACATTTATTGGCATACTTTACGGATACCATAATATTGATTCTTAGCCTTTAATCTGCCTTGATTGCCCCTTTTAATTGGTGATGAGAACATAGATATATTATACATATGTATATGAGTATTTGGTAGAGCGAAGAATTGAACCCATGGCCTTGCACATGTAAATCAGTCAACTATTTTTGTGATCTTTATCTTAATTCAGGTTTTGTTTAATTTGACTTTGGTTAACCTTTTGACTTGTAATTTTTTAAAGTGGCATTATAGCAAATATGCCTACACCTAATCTTGAATTAACCTTTGCTACATTAAATGAAATATAAAGTCTAATAATCATAGATCCCTTATTTCTATGTTACAGTTATTAGTGTATATTATATATTTTATGCATGTACAAATTCATAAAACAGTTTGTGAACTTTTTGTTTTGAACATTCATACCTATTTCCAAAAAGCAAAAATGGCAAAAATAGTTTATTTCCTCAGAATCATTTCTGGTATTCGTTATTCTTAGACAGTCAGCTTGCGTTTTGGTGGTATTTCTCTTTAATTGGAATACTTGGCTTTAGCGTTTTTTCTAAAATAGATCATTTAGCAGTGAATGCTGTGGTTTCCTTGTTCTGAGATGCCTGGGGTGTCCCTGTGTTTCCTGGGTGATAGATATTGTCACTGACCATAGAATTCAGCATTGGCTTTCTAGTTCCATTTAATGCTCAACTGGTATCATTCATTGTATCCTGTCTTGTATGGTTTCTGTTGATAAATTAGTTATTTGAACCAGTATTCTATAGGTGGTTTTCACTTTTGGTTGTTGGTTTGGTTTGACTTTGGTTTTTTGTTTGTTTGTTTGTTTGTTTTATTTGTTTATTTGTTTGGTTTGGTTTTTGTTTATTTTTCTGTTTTGCTTTCCTGCAGTTTGAGTATGCTATGGTTGGTTCTAGCCAAGCTGACCCTCTTTTGAGGTTGACTAAGCTGCTTAGATCTGTAAATGAGTATCATTCTGCAAATCTGAACAGGTTTTAGTAATTATTTCTTCCAAAGGTTTTTACTTCTCATCCTCTTGTGATCCAGTGACACATGTTGACCAACCTTTGCCATTTGCCTACCTGTGTAAGAGTCCATTGAATACCATCTAGTTGGTCCTCTGTTTATCCCGTGAGGTAGCTTCTCCCCTAAGTTCACTCTCCCTATGTCATCACTCTTCAGCTTTTGGCCCCATTCGATAAATTTATTTCACATACTGTTTCTACTTATAGGATTTCTGTTTAGTTCTTTTTCATAGTTTGCATTTCATTGCTGAGGATGATGTTACATTTTTTTCTTAATTGCTTTTACCTTCATCTAGCAGAACACAGTTACTATTGCTATCAAATCTCAAATTCTGACATCTTGCTCATCCTACTTGACATCTGTTGGGAGCTGACATACTTTCCTGTTTCTTTATAGACGTTTTAAATATTGTAAATGACAGAAGTCGATTAAAACTCCCTAGAGAGTGAAAAACTGAAAGCAGCCAACCACGGTGATCAGACCATAACTTGTCACAACACTTTGGGGGGGGGGGGCGGCGGCGAGAGTTCCAGTGTCAGCAGTCTGAGCCTTGCTTCTGTCCCGTGTGCATGCTGTGCTGTGATAGCCCCCTCACCGTCTCTGAACTGCATTTTCTCCTTTCCCAGTACTTATTGGGGAAAAAAAAAAATCAAATTTCAGGTTTTTGTTGCATTTGCCCCTGTAGAGTGAGAGCGCTTTGAGTGAAGTTATTAATCTGACATCAAATCCGGGAGGAGAAGAGAAGTGTGTGTGTGTGTGTGTGTGTGTGTGTGTGTGTGTGTGTGTGTGTGTGTGTGTGTGTGGTGAGTAGTGGAAAAGAGCAGACCTGGGGACCTCTTGCTGTCCAGGTCCTCTCCTGGGCCAGCTCACTCCTGCTTACTTTCCATTCTTCCAGAGGTTTTCGTTATAATCACTGAGAGGAAGGGACACTGCGGTGAACTTGCTCCATCTTGGCTGACCATGCTTTGTTTATAACTGGCAATTTGAAAAGTTTAAAATGTAGATTGCAAATACCTGTGGCTTAGACAAGCTGAAGCTGGGTTTGTTTTTTGTTTTTTTTTAAACTTTGTAAATTTTATTTTACAGTTTTAAGTTTTTAAGCTGTTTTACATTGACAGTATCAGGTTCAGGAAGTATGAAAGACTGATAAGCATTGCTTTGGGGCAAAGAAAACGGCGTCTGTCTTGTTCATTCCTACCTTTCGTACCCAGCTGACAGAGTGACCAAAACCCAGCCAGCCACACGTGTCTTCCTAGAGAAAACATTGGGAATGTTTGCAGGCATTGGGATCAACTTATTTAAAAATTAGTATTTTAAACTGTGTGAAATATTTGTGTTAAACTACCTTTTTTAAACTATGCAGAAAGCATAACAAATTCACCATTATCTTATTTAAATTATGAGGTATTTCTTTCCCTTGAATTCATCTGTAAAAAAACTAGTGCAAGTTTTATTTGTATGTCTCCCAGCATTTGGTGGTTATATGAAGATTGGCACCGTGAGATGGCTTAGAAAAGTGTGCTTAATGGAACTTCTTTTTATATTGTTTTGTTGTCTCTGAGACAGTATTTCACTGGTCTGAAAATCACTCTGTATGTACTACAAGTGAATCTCCTGCCTTAGCTTTCTAAGTGACAGCTGTCTGTGTCTTACCTGCCTTTTAGTTTTATTTGTAAATGATTTATTTTACTGACTTCTAAACTTAAACTCTTACTCCATTTACATATGTGTATGTGCATGTATGAGAATGTGTGTAGACATGTGGACATAATTATGGGTACTAATTAATAATCATAATGCTTGTAATTCTTGTAAGGAGGCTAGGAAATTGTATCCATAGTATAATCTTATTCTTTTATTATATAAAGATATTCTTTGAACGTAAATTTGATTTGGGGGAAGAATGATGTGGAGTAGCATATTGCAGTACCAGCGTGCACACTCTGTTTCAACCAAACCCTGTGATTGTTGATGTTACTGGCTTTAATATGTAAAGTATAATGAAAGTAAGAAGGTAATGACAGAACTTGTGAAGTATGTATTTATGTGTAACAGCTCTTTGGCCTTCAGTTTGAACTTAGACTCTGTGATGTCGTCTATCAGGGAAACTGGCAGACTCATTTCCATCTTGAAGAGATTCAGATTTTTTTTCTGTTAGTTGTGAACATTTTTATAGTTTTTGAAATGTATTTCTTTGTCCTCTTTAAATTAGGTGCTCTGTGGATGTGTATCGTTTTAAACCCCCACTGTAAGTTGGAGCAAAAAGCCAGTTGGCTAAAGCAACTGAAGAAATGGAACAGTGTTGATGTCTGTCCGTGGGAAGATGGAAATCATGGCAGTGAATTACCCAACCTAACCAATGCTCTGCCTCAGGGTGCAAATGCCAACCAAGGTGAGTCCACAGTGGTAACCTGCCCAGCCTCACCTGCTTCTTTGTGCACATGTGTGTAATGTTAACAGATAGCAGACTTACTTAATTCAAGGACAATCCATGTTACTTTGAATTGTGTGCATGTGTTTTAATTTTAGTTGGGAACATTGTATGCTTTTAAAAATAGTTATACAATGCAGATATTAGTGTGGATTAAAATGATCCACTCGTGGTTTATTTTTAATTAAAAAGTAAAATTCAAACAGTGTGGGGCAGTATTGTGTTACTGTGAAAAACAGTGTTGAGAGACTTGAACATATTTTCTGACTCTTTTGGACTAGTATGTACTTAATTACTTTAGAGCATAGCATAGCTTTGTGAACTAAGGGCCCTGTGTTACTGTTGGCACTTGCATCAAGGACCTTATTTATTGTGAAAAGATTGTGTACTTTTTTGGTCCCACCCAGAGGTGAACAGTGCCGTCAGTCTGAGACGACCAAGAAATGTTCCCGCATGTTTCCATAATAACCCATTATTTTATCCTGGAGTTTCAGTTTCTCTTCTGTCCTTTACAAACCAACTATCCCTTGGCTTCACTTTTGTCTGTGAGATGCTGCTGAACTTTCTGGTCTTTTTCAGAATCACATTCTTAACAAATCTACTGTTAGTCTATCATTTGTACCAATATTCTAGAATGATTTTATGCTTGGTGGGGGATTTGAAAATGATTGAAATCACATGAGAGAAGCAGGGTTGGAATTAACATTGAAAGGATTTAGAATCAAGCATTCCTTGCTGATCAACAGAGGAGTTGCTATTCCTAAAGAGAATTCTACGCAGTGTGCCAAGGTCGAATGTGGCGTTAGCAGAGTGTTCCAGTCTTTACAGTGGACGTCCACAGGGACTTGACAATCAGAGAGAGGTTTCGAGACCTAGAACGGTCATCAGGCTGTGTTTTAACTGGAGATACTTGCCTCGGGAATTCAGTATTTGAAGTCCATCCTGTCTGCATCGTGTTCATGATGATGTTATTTAATAATTAAACATAGCCCTCAGATCTCCATTTTTTCCAAGTTGTCAAGTTTAATTGGTCAACGTTTATTCTTTTCATTGCTAGTAGAAGGTTCTTTGATGTCTACCTAGGTGATATCTTTAATCTTCTGTTTTTATAATTGGAGGTTTTCTGAGTTTTGGTTGCTGCTATTTTGGGGGGAATGCTACTTTGACATCGTACACTTTGCATTTTACTTTCTAGTTCTAATGTTACTTTTAGTTTAATATAGAAATTCTGTAGACCTTAGAAACTGGGTGGCAGCTAGAGAGATGGCTCAGTAGTTAAGAGCAGTGCTCTTTCAGAGGGCATGCCCTTGGTGCCCAGCACTGACATGGTAGCTTGCAACCATCTGTACTCTAGAGCTGTGAGATCTACTGCCCTCTTCTGGCCTCTGTGGATAGCAAACATGTGCACAGTACATAGGCACACAAGGCGGTAAAACACCAATGTACATTTAAAGAAGAAGAAATGATCTAGTTTTCAGGACAACATAGTTCATTTCCCTTACAGCTTGACTTGTGCAGGATAAAGCCAGGTCTGCATTTATTCCAAGTGAAAGCAGTGCTTGTGTCTTTCGTATCTAAAGGTGTCTGTCTGCTTTTGAGCACTCGGAGTCCTTTCTGAGGGGTTGTGAAAGGAGCCATTGCTCTCAAAGGGTGGTGGTTATCATACCTACAGAGGATGTGGTTGCTCATGCCTAGAACCACCACCTAAGGCTCTCTCTAGATGAGAGGCTGGGGACACAGGGGCTCAACCGGTAGCCAAGGCGTCACACTGAGCTCACGGTATCTGGGAGAGACATACATGTGTTCGAGTGCACACACAGGCTTTCTGATGCCCACCATAGCTAGGGTGACTAGTGAGGCTTAGTGAACAGCATCTGGATCCTACTCTGTCAGGAGGACTTTTAAAGATTATAGAGTGAAAGCCAGTCTTCCTTCCTTCCTTCCTTCCTTCCTTCCTTCCTTTTTACCTTTCTTCATTTTTTTCGGTGTTTTTTTTTTTTTAAAAAAAGACTTCTTCACCTTTTCCTTTCCTAATTTTCCCAAATTTTTCTTATATACTCTTTAATTTTTAAATGCTTATGAGTTTGTATATCGATTTTTGTGCTCATCATGGTCATTTAAATACAATGTTATGAGCGTTTAGCCTTTTGTGTGGCTATCAGTTCTGTTGGTGTCTTGGAGCAAACCAACGTTGAAAGCTCTGTGTGTGTGTGTGTGTGTGTGTATGAGACCACACTGCATGCTTGGACTAGTATCCTAGCGAGAGCCAAGTCGGTACTTGGAACACTGAACCACTCTCACAGCATGTATCATATAGGAAGTTGCTATTCTCTTCAACTTTAAGTTTTACCGTTGTAACTTGAAGTAAAGAAAATAAATAGTAAGTCCACACTTTAAAATACCTAGGAAAATCCCTTAAGGAAAAAAAAAAAAAAAGTAAAAATTTAAGGAAACTTGAATTTGGGGGTATTTAATTCTGAGAGGTCATCGACTTTTACCCCCCTGGGAATAGCACATTTATTCTGCTTGACAAAAGACAGTTAAAAGTTGGGTCCATCCTTCCAGTTGTGCAGAATGGTCACCCATCTGCTGCTAGCAAGGATCTTAGTCAGGAGTCACAGCAGACAGTCACCTGCACCTCATTATCTGTCATCTGTGCACTTCGCTATGTCATCCCTCTAGACATGGATAACTAAGTTGATATGAAACCACTCCAAAGTAATGTCTTGGTAGACTTACCGATAGCCGTTGCAAATGGCTGCATTGGCTAAACTGAGGGGTGTGTTTGACTCTCAGCAGTACTTGGCTGTGAGACTGTTACAAGTCATGGTGTTTCTGTTGCTGCCTAGTTTGCTCAGCAGGACAAAGCCGGGGTAGATGAATCCACCAGGCTGTTCTTCTCAGTACAGTTGCATTCACTGTTGGTGGTTTGCCTCTGTCTGCTCAGACAGAGGTCCAGGGACAGGAAAAGAAAGCCTTTCCATAAAGGAAGCACCTCATTTTGCTTCTTAGTTGAGTCTCAGAGAGCAAGGAAGTAGGCGATCTTTGAGCAATATTAGGTATATGTAAATGAAACTGTTCATTGCCCCACGGTTCAGTGGAGGCTTGTGCCACAGCTAAAGGTGAGTTTAGAGTTGGGGCCCAAGGGGCGGGAGTTCCTGTAGTCTCTTTAGGAATTGAATAATCCAAGGAGCCGAGGTGAGAATATCCTTTATTCCCCAAACATTTCTTTTCTTCGTCAGGTCCTGAACTTTGAACCCCCTTCGGACTGTATGCTTCTGCTCTCTTATGATGCCCCGGCATACACTATGCTGGGGACATCACACCAGCCATGGAACCTGTCCAGGAGTCAGGAGACAGCCTATAGGGGCAAGGTAAGTGCGCTGGTTTGTTTTGTAGCTATGTTGTGTGGCTTTGTGAAATGTTAAACATATGCATTTATGCCCTTTGGGATATAAAGTGGCATTTAATCATTATATCCCAAGAAGCATAATAGTTTTAATTGTGCAAAACCGCACAATATAGTTAAAAAATACAACCAAAAGCACAACCCTTACGCATTATTTTTAAGGCTGACTGCGTCTTCCTGAAAGGTTCCATGGCTGGTGTCGCATCTCTTGCATAGTGTTTGTGAGAGCTGTTGATCCCATCAGGGGCAGCCCAACACTACCTCAGAAGTGGGGAGCAGTGAGTTTTCATGTTTTTGTTTTTGTTTTTGTTTTTTTTTTTTTTAAAGACGAGTGCCTCTTTTGAGTATCTTTGGCATGGAGACTAGACATGACAATTCTTTTTGCAGGATGCCTTTAACGTAGCTTTAATGGCTGCAGAATGTTTGTATTTGATATAACAAGTAAATGTCTGGAAACTCTTTAGGCTAACTGCCGTCGAGCATTTAGGATGTGAGACTATCTATTCACCCTCCACCCTTCTGCTTAGTGGGTGCAGGACAGTGTGTGTGGGTGTGTTCGTGAACATCTGGCCGCAGAGTGGTATGACTGATTTATTCACATGTGAATAATAGCTGACATGGCTTTCTGAATTGTGGAAAAAACAGATTCATCGAACAGGCCTCATCGGACAGTGTTCACAAGAGCCATCGAGGCATGTGATCTCCACTGGCAGGATAGCCACTTGCAGCACATTATCAGCAGTGACCTGTACACCAACTACTGTTACCATGACGACACTGAAAACTCCCTCTTTGACTCCCGGGGGTGGCCCCTCTGGCATGGTAAGTGGCCAAACCGGAAAGACTTTTCCATGACTTACTCTTTTGTTTAGTTTCTATAGCATTATTGGAGTGGGAGGTAGAGGAGCGAGGTATTCAATGGGCGACGCATGAATGCTTGGCACAGGGGGCTGAAATTTCCATTCAGATCCAAGTTCAGAAATGGTTTCTTCTATCTTCTTCTATGGCGCTTGGGGAGGAACATCTTACTATAGTAGCCCGCTTTTATGGATAGATCTAACAGCGGCCACTTTGCCCCCTTATTGGGTTTCTGTTTGTAGAACACGTTCCTACAGCCTGTGCAAGAGTGGATGCGTTGCGTTCTCACGGGTACCCCAGAGAAGCACTGAGACTAGCAATAGCTATTGTGAACACATTACGACGACAACAGCAGAAACAGTTGGAAATGTTCCGGACTCAAAAAAAAGGTGATTATGAAAGAGATTGTCTCTATTGGAATGGGATTCCTGGTGTGGATGGAACTTGGTTTCCCGTTCTGCTGGAAGAGATGGAGTTTTGAAAGTACAGCCATAGAATTGGCCTTGATTCACCACTCCTAAAAATGTTTGACAATGCACTCATGTGGAACACAGCCATACATATAAGCTAAAGACAAATGAATTTTTTTTAATTTGATAACATATCTGTAAAAGTAAAATCCAAGTTGTTTGGGTTGAATGTTGAAAGGAAAATTCCTGTCTAATTAAGGAGATTTTTATTTTTTGAATAGCTGATGATCTGTCTGGATCATCTAAAACGGAAGCTAGATACCTTCCTGGTGTTGTAATGTAAACACTAAGAACTCCACAGTGGCTGCCCATCCTTAAACCCCAGCAGCTCGTCTTGGGTGGCTGCCCTCAGCTGATGACTACCGTCTGAGCTTCTGAGGTCCCTCTTCTGCACAGCCGGTCTCAACAGGGGCTGTCTCTAAGAGCTGCTAAGATGAACCCACTAATTCCTAGAAAGTCTAAAACAAGACCTGGCATTCTGTACTTTTATAGCCATAATAATCTGTGTTTGAGGACTTGTCATTTATTGAAAGTGATGAGAGCAGAAATCCCTGCTTGCTGGGTTGACTATTCAGTTGGTTTTTCAAGGTCTACAAATGACATTTGATGAGCGATCAACCAACAGGACACCTTACCTTGTCTTTATCTCATTTTGTTAATCTTCTCATTTTGGATAAACACTGTAGTAGTAACAACAAAGGCTGTCTCTGGTTCTCAGCTTGCTGATTGGATAGTGAGAGAGGTGCATCTGCTTTTCCCAGTTGCATACTGGTTCCTTCTGTAAGCAAACGTTTCTTGGGATGACTTGATTTTCTGTAATTTTTTTTTTTTTAATTATACTGCTGGCTTTTGTTGTTAGTTGTATTTTTAATCCTTTGATACTTAAGATATACCCACCTTAAATACAAATCAATAATGAAAAGTTGTTGGAATAAGCTGGAGGATAGAAGTGCTTGGCTGTGACTTTCAATTTCCTGTATGATGAAACCAGTAGGAGTGTGGACTGGCACTGTCAGTCACAGTGCACATCATTCCAGAGTTACATTCTGAACCACAGGAAGGGCAGTGCAGATGAGACTGGATGTCAGTGGCCTGGGTCTGAGATGACTCTGCTCATCCTCCTGAAATGTATTGGAGGCCCTCTAGAAAGCTTTTCTGAAATCCACTTCCTCTAAACACATGGACTGTGTCTGGTCCAGGGTGTTGCTTCTCAACTATGCAAAAGATAGCTTTTGAACTAAGAGGATGCACAGAACTTTGTTTTGCCCCCCCCCCCCGAGGAATTTTTAAATTCTATTTTGTAAAATTGTTCCATTTAAGAAATATAAAGAAAAAATGTTGAATATGTTCAGAATCACGTTGAGTTAGACTGCTGCGATGTGCCTTGGACTCAGGAGTACTATAGCCCAGGTCTGGGCTATCTCAGGCACATTCTGTGTCATCCTGCAAGAGATGAAGCATGTTTCTGGTGGTTCTTGATTATTGTTAGGACTGTGTATCTGTCCCTGAGCTGCTGCTGTTTGTCCTAATACTGAAGTGGATGTTAATATTAGGTGTGCCTCACAGTGACTTGTAAATGGACCAAGGTTAGTGAGTGTAATGTCTGAATATTTCAGCTCTTCTCTTTAAACGTGTATTTCTTAGAAATCTCTCACCTGCCTGTAGATTTGTCTACACACAGTTCTCGTAACCGTATACAGTTTTTAAATCAGACATCCAGAGGTAGCTGTACCAGAGAGTGATGCTCTCCTCGTGCTTGCTATGCAGATGAAAGCCAGAGCCAAAACCAAGGGAAGGATGACCTTTCCGAGGACTCTAGAACACAACTTGAGCAAGATTCCATGTGCTGTTCTTATGTGCTGAGAGTTAGTGATGTAAAATCAGAAGGCTTCCAAAGAAGTGGTAAAGTCATGGAATAAGGCTTTGGCCAACTATAAGTCAGTTTGTTAATCTATGCTTTGGATAACTAGATTTTATTGTCTTTTAAAAAGGAGATGCTACTGTTTTATTATTTTGGTAAGCAGCTTTAAATAGCATTTTATAGTAGATCATGCTATAAACCATTTGCAAGGTTTTTTCTCAGCACTTTAACACGAAAGAACTAACATTCTGTAAAGAAAATGAAAAACATTTTTTGCCAGAATCTGTATCTACCTTGTGCTATAGCTCACTCTGGCTGAAGGTCCACTCTTAGCCCCTCTAACGGCACGCACAGCTGCTATGGAGTGATTAACAATCACTCCTGTGAGAGATGGAGTCAAACCTCATTGAGATGACCCAGTGAGTGAGGGCACGGTGACAGTGTGAAGGTGCAGCTCCTCACTGCCTCTGCTGACACACTCAAGGGCACAAAGGTGTCAGGATGAGTCCCTGTCTCTCCAACAGGATGACAGGCCTGTGAATGTTAGTACATGATGCTGGGCACATGAGTTATACAGATGTAGGGAGCCATTCTTGGACTTGAAGCCATTCAGATTGATTAATAGATGAACTGTTACAACTCATAAGATGGACATTTATAGTACCTCTCAGCTGATAGGTTTTTCACTAACAAGGGGCTTTCCATCTGAATTAATTGCTAATTATTCTGAGAACTGCTATCACAGTCTAGGTTACCCACGTTTCTCTCCCTTTTCTCCATTCCTTTTTTAAACAGAGCTGCCCCATAAAAGCATAACTTCAATAACCAATCTGGAAGGCTGGGTTGGACACCCCCTGGACCCCGTGGGCACTCTCTTCAGTAGCCTCATGGAAGCTTGCCATACTGACGGTGACGCCTTCTCTGGGTTCTCCGATTGTACAGGTAAACCCATTGACATTTGTTTGGTCTTTCCCGTTTCTAAGCCCAGAATGGTATTTATTAGTCCTTGGTTTTCTTTATGGTATGTATTTTAAACAATATATTTATTTTTACTTTCTGTATATTGGTGTTTTGCCTGCATGTATATCTGTATGGTAGTGTCAGATCTCCTGGAACTGGAGTTACAGAGTGTTGTGAGCTGCCTTGTGGGAACTTGGAATTGAACTCAGGTCCTTTGGAAAAGCAATCAGGGCTCATTAATAACTGAGCCATCTCTTCTGCCCCTACAGTATGTTTTAAGAAGCCATGTAGTCAACAGGGTCTGTGGTTAGTGTTAGTGAGAGCTAGGAAGTAGGCACTCAAGCCTCAGGTGGGCTTCTGCCATGGGAACATCTTCAGAATCAACATCTGGCCGTGTTTGTCAGTATCTCTTCTGGTACATGATCCTGCACTAAGAAATTAATAACATTTATGACGTGTTCAACCTTGATGATGATAAATAAAGAAACAAACAGCTGTGTTTCCATAGCTTTCAGAACTAGAATATTTAGTTGCTTTTCTTTACATGAAAAGCAACTTAAATATTTTAAGTCTAATTTAAGGGAACTATCAGATATGTTTCAAATCTTTGACACCATACATTCCATAACAGAGATTTCTCTTTGGTCTTTTGGAAATTCAGAATTATCCCTCAAAAGCTTACCTAAGGCAGAGCTGAGGAGGGTAAGGACTGTCCTTTGTTAGTCCTTGGGTGAGATGGAGCAGGTTTGACATTTTGTCCATCTCAGTTTCGCCCTTGGTGGTTGCCTTCCTGAGTTGGGGGTGACCCAAGTTCTGTTGGGAGGGTGACAGGTGGGAGTCCGAATTCACGTTTCATTGGGACTTGGACAACTGAAGTTACAATTTCACATTGACACTCTTGAACTGACACAAGAGAACGCTTCTCTGGCATTGACTGACCCTGAAGTTGAGTTGCGTATGCTGTATTCTTTGCTGATCTCACTGGAAGTATTAGTATAACAGAAAAAGAATGAAATCACTTTTCATGCCCATCTTAAAATGTACCATTATAGTCATGTAATTTTTAACATCAACTTTTTATTATTAGCATATATTGGCTATTCAATATAGTCTTATAACTCTGATGGCATGTAATTTTATTTTTGTTTGAAATCTTTTTCCATTCTTTAAGATCCTTAGTACCCCACAAATCCTAATCCCCCAAAACATATACTTTATCATCCATAGTCATGGTTTAAAACATACTAGGAAACTTTGCATTTTAATGTAAAAATTGGATGTTCTGACTTTCTCAGAGTTAAGTGATTTCAGGCACCAGTACTGATTCAAACATGTAATTAGTGACTGACAGTACTGAATGTAACTTAAATATCCTCTTTGTGGCATTTTATAGACAACGTGGGACAGTGCAAGTCCCTGGAGTACCACCATCTGCCTGCACACAAGTTCTTAGAAGAAGGGGAATCCTATGTAACACTGGCTGTGGAGGTAGCCCTGATAGGGCTGGGGCAGCAGCGGATCATGCCTGACGGGCTGTACACACAAGAGAAAGTTTGCCGGAATGAGGAGCAACTCATTTCTAAGCTTCAGGAAATTGAATTGGATGACACACTGGTGAAAATTTTTCGCAAGCAAGCAGTCTTCCTATTAGAAGGTAACGTGCCAAAGGGGTCTGGTCCATGTACTAATCTTTGCTCTGTTAAGAGCATGGTATGGATACATTGGATATGGTAGGGATAGACCACTTGAGGCTTGCTCACTAAGAAACCTGCCAAACAACTTAAAATATACATGTTCAGGTTTTTATCATTTGATTTAGGCTGTCATATAGGATAGCTTGTTTGAAATCAGGTCACTTGCTTTGTAATGGGCTATTTTTATTTAGGCTAGGTGGCTCTTGAGATAAATGGAATGTTGATACTTGGTGAGATGTTCTTGGCACCTATGTCCCCATTTGCTTGATCAAGTAAATAGAAAGTAGACACTGATTGGCATTCCTGTAGATTTATTGGCTCTCACAGCATCTGGCCTTGTAGTGTCGTGTTTAATTGCCAACAAAGAACTGCAGGAGTAGTCTCTACTGTCCCTTAATAATGTCACTAGGTTTGTTAGGCGTAGGTTCACCAGGGAAAAGGCTTCATAGACTAGCTGAAGCAACAGGATTTTCTTGATCTTATAAGGTCTAGGTTTTGGCTGGCACTGTTGTTGAGGTATGTTTTCTCAGAAATGTAAGTGCAATTTTAGCTGTCTTACATTTTAAAAGGGAAATGTTCTTAAAGCAAGCCTTAATATGATTCTTCATTTGGGATGAGGGGAAACAAAATCCCATTTTTAATTTTAAAGTATTCTTCTGTAGTTTGTCATTGTTAACTGTTACTCATTTATTAATATATAAAGATAAAAGGCCTGTCCTGGCTATTTTCAAGACTAATCCTGATTATTTAACTACTTCTTTTATTTTTCAGTTTCCTTCCACATAATCCCTTTTGATATCTAAGCAACATCATTGGCCACAAATCTTTTCAGTGTGGTCATGATTTATCCTGACCTTTGATTGCCATTATATTGAAGTTCTGGAAGAGGACGTGGGATTTTTCAAAGCTGATAGTTAGTGTGTGCTATCTTTATCATTTACCTTTTTTTCTTTTAACTCTGTCTCTCTCTGTTCATTATTTATGGTTTTGGTTTTGTTTTTTTTTTAACTCTTAGTTTTCAATTAATTCACTCTCATCAAACTTTTTTTTTTTTAAATATAAGAGTGCTGTTTAGGGAAGGACTCTGATTCTCCGTACCTCCTCCCCTTCTCTGGCCCTCTAGAGACCAGGGGTAGCAGGTACAGGACTAGGGCAGTCATAGGAGGCTGAGGGCCATTTCTGTAAATTCTGAAGAGAGCAGCCTCTAGTAGTGACTTGAGTACATGACCTCGTGGAGTTTTCCATGCATTCATAGTCTTTATAGGAGTCAGGAATTTCCTAGCAGACCTGACACCTGAGAAGAGGGAGCAGTAGTTACTGTCACTGAGTGTGACTCTGCTGGCCATGGCACTGGTGGCTTAGTCACACATTAGAGAAGTGCCTTTGGGGACTTTGTGCCAGACATCAGGGTTTTGTAATTTAGTACACTTGGACTTATAGTCATTATTAATCCAAAAGTAAATCTGTACTACCTGATGTGGCGTTTTACTTGTTGTTTATTCATTACTGCTTTCTCTGAATGATAAGAAGATAATGTAGTGTGTTTAAAGGGAGCCTTTGACAGGGAATGGAGAAAGTGAGGAAGAAGGGTAGTCTGCAATATAGATTGCTGTAATCTGTCCTGCAGTAAAATGGAGCTGGAGGATTCAGGCGCTGTACCATCCTGTGGTAGCCAGGTGGGATCGCTAGTAGGTTTTTATTTCTCTCAGTGTTTTGGGAATTCACAGAGCCTGGAATCCAAGACCAAGGGGTTGGCTAACTCTGCTTCTCAGGAGGTTTCTCTTTCTGTCCTTCCTTGACAGAGGTAGCGCAAGCTTTGACATCCTTTTTTTCCCCCTCTCTCCTCAGAAAAATGGGTTATTGGAGAATTTTGACTCCTCCTCACCTCCTCCTTCAGCTCCTCCCAAGTCCCTGCCCCACTTCCCTACCCACCCAATTCTTAAAACAATTAAGTCTACTTTGTACTGCCCATATATACTCTGGGGTGTGTAACACTTCACTGGAGCACGGGGAGCCTACCCTGAAAGAAATGGAGTCTGCCTCTCCAAGCAGCTATGAGTTGCTGATAGCTTTTTAGTCAGAGATAGAACCTAATAGTACTCTTCTCTTCTCCATGCCGTGCTGGAATTCTATCTGGCTTGAACTTACCAAGTTCTTCTGCAGGCCGGCATAGATGCTATGAGTTCTATGCATAGCTGCCCTGCTGTTTCCAGAAAACTAAGCTGTTTCTTTATAGGGATCACCACCTCTAACCTTCAGTCTCTCTGTCCCCTCTTCACAGTGGCCTCTAATCCCTTGGGAGGATGAGATGTGATAAATATGTCCCATTTAGGGCTGATCATACCAGCCCTTTTTTCTCTCCACTTTGACCAGTTGTGGGCCACTGTTAATTGTCGTCTACTTCAAAAAGAAGCTTCTGTGGTGACGGGTGAGGGATGCACTCATCTGTGGTTGAAATGATAGGTCATTAGGCATCAATTAATATTAGGCTCATTTAGCTGTGTGATGGTAGTAGGGTCGGTCTCCCTCGAGGCCTATGACTTGTGTAGGCACAGGTTCTTAGACGGAGGTTTGGTTTTGACTTGTGCAGCAGGCCTTAAATCTAATCAGAAAGTGGTGGTTGACTCCATGATATCTCTATCATGTTTGTATCACATGTGGGTGTATTTTGCCAGACTTGTCGTTATTGTAGTTTGAAGAGTTCATGGCAGAGTAAAAAGGCACTAATCTTGTTATTTCAGTGCACTGCTCTAGCACCTCATTTAAGCGTAATTCTCTCATAGAGAGTGTCTGAAAATATGTTCATATGTGGTAGGACTTTTGCTATTTGAGTTTGGAGATTCATACGCATTTAGTTTATCAGTGCAACTTATTTTGTGAACAAAAGGTGCATGTAGAACACTGTATCTACTTTTCATAAATACTGTATTACTAAGTATTTTGAAATGTCTTACAAAGATTAGTAGATTTGACAAAATTAGAAATTCATCAGGGATTATAATTAAGGCTAAAATATAAATTGTGTATGATTTTCAAAATATTTAAATAGTGAATAAATTAATAACTTTAAAAAAAATACTAACCTGAAAATTGAGTCACAACATGACTTTTAGATCATTCTAGAATGATCTAGAATGTACCATGCTCCTACCCAAAGCTGAGTTCAGCAAACCTGTCTCACCATTTCCTCTGAACTGCATTTCTTGCAGTCTAAATTCTTTTCCAGGGTGGTTTTTCTCATGGAAAACAAATGTGTTGTGTTCTCTGAGCAGTAGTGTCATGGCTCATAATTCTAGAAATCATAAAACAAATGTTACCCAAAGGTGACATGGAAACCAATTTATTAAACACTTTACAGTAACTAAACCTCAGAGCACCTAAGTGCTGAGTGTTAGAACTAACCACTGTGGTTTCCTTTCATAGCCAAGGCCTGAACTTCCTCTGAGAGAAGCGTTTGGGGAGCTCACAGGGGGCCAGAGCTGCCACCGCACCTGTCAGAATTTACTAAGAAATGAGTTTTGACAGCTTACATGCGATTTTGCTTTCAAAATTGGCCTGCTGGAGCCTAGACGAGTACTTTCTCATTATTTTAATGTTTTTCCTTTGCTTATAGTGAATACCAAATGAGTAACTTATTAATCACGTTATGGAATTACCATTTCTGCTTCCTAGAAACAGTGGCATACCGAGCCTGTGCTGAGGCCGCAGCGTCCTCCCAGATGTGAGACTGAGCTCTTTTCTGGACGTGGCATGTCTGTCAGTCAGAATGCAGGGGCCATAGTTAAGCAGTCTTCTGCACAGTCCATGTGCGACCTGCTCAGTTAACATACTCTAAGGAAGAACTTTCTCAAGTGCTGCAGTGTGCTTCCGAGGGCCGCTTTGTGGGAGGGACTTGTGTGAGCTCTGTTCCTGGGTTCCCTGCTTCCTGTTTTAGCAGTGGAACACTTGAGGAACTGTTGGTGACTTCAAGCCCACACTGGGTGCTGTGTCTTCAGGAGCATTTTGACTGAGGGTTTTTGAGGTTTTTTTGTTTTTGTTTTTTCCTTTCTTCTGTTACTTAGTTCAAATTCTTAACTCTAGTAGCTGTACATTTGCATAAAGAATTTTAAGCACAGTTCATAAGGGCTGTTAGTTTGTTCTTTTGGAATGTAAACTCTGTATGTTCTCTTCCACAGCTGGACCATATAGTGGCTTAGGTGAAATAATCCATCGGGAGAGTGTTCCAATGCACACATTTGCCAAGTATCTCTTCACCTCTCTCCTACCTCATGATGCTGAATTAGCATACAAAATTGCACTGAGAGCAATGCGGTACGTATCTCTACCCCTGCCCTGCGAGGCAGTCCACATCCCCTCAGGGGAAATGGGCATTAGCTGACCTCTTACAGGCAACAGAGAAGCTAAAGACACTATGTATTTGCTCCCTGGATTGTTGTGAGGCAATGTGTCTGCTTTAAGGAGAGCATCCTTTTCTTAGCTGCCTTTAGACTGTGACCATCATAGCCTCTTCTTAGTAGAATTTGAGAGTAAAATAACCAATGCTCTAGAGCAAGTGTGACAGTGAGGAAAACCTTCGTCTTTGAGCCCCCCGTGCCAGCACTGGTACAGTTACTAGGATGCAGCAGTGCACAACTGGAAGCCAGGAGGGATGTGTCTGGTGTTCAAGGCATCCATGCCGGGCATCCCTCAGAGACCTGAAGTCTGTTCACTTTAGCTTCACTGCTCCTGTCCCCTCTCAGTATTTTTGGACATAGCAGTGAAAATATTCTCTGCCAACTCACTTCCTTTGAAAAATTAATTCACCAAATAAATGCTTTTATCATGGATTTGCTCAAGGTTGATACTTTCTGATGTGTTCTTAAGAGCCTGCTTTTAAACCTAGTATGTAACCTATTCAACTCGCAGAGCCTGGAGGGACATCTGCCATTCCTAAGGCTTTAGCCTTTCCCTTCTGCTTTTTTAAATAATAAATCACTCTTGTGTCTTTAATGGAAAGTTCATATTATATATTATTATAATAGACTAAAGCCAAGTCCTGTATAGATCTAAAACCTTGAGAATGTTTGATTCCATAAAAAGAAACTTTCATCCTTGTCTGTAATGCAAATAAGATTGGCATATGAATCTGCCTAAGAATTTCTGCTGTCACCAAAGGTACTCTTACATCTCTCTAATATTTGTGTAAGAACCATGTGCTGTCGGTTTGCCATTATGTTTGTGCAGGGTTAGGGTGGTATGTGTCTTGTCTGTCTCTCTCTCTCTCTCTCTCTCTCTCTCTCTCTCCCCCTCCCTCTGTGTGTGTGTGTGTGTGTGTGTGTGTGTGTGTACCTCTGGGACAGGATTCAGAGCTGGTATGTAATTCACATGCACTTTTGACCACAGGAAACATCAGTAATACACTAGAGGAATCTTCTGATGCTCTCTTGATCTTTAAATTGTCAAGAAGTAAGTCAGTAACTAACATGAGCAACAGTCTCCTCCCAAAGAATTGCGTTATAACACTTGGACTAGAGTTTAGAGTACACTTTCGTAAGTGGATATAAATTCCCAATTTTTTGAAGCTGAAATAGAAGTCTTTGGGGGGGGGGGCGCAGATGTTCACCTGTCTACTTATTCTAATCCAAAGAATTCCACTCGGAAGACACTTAATATTATGCTGCCTCCAGATGCTGCTGCTACTACCAGGCTAATGTTGAAGTGAAATGGGGGTGTGGTCCTGTGTGCTTCTGGCTTATGGATAGGAATCTGCTGCCTTGGGGTATAGCAGGGCACGGGGAACGGCCGTTCCCTCTGCCCTCTCTTAGCTGCCCCTGGTACCCTACAGAAGGCAGAGCACCAGATCATTGCAGGATGGAAGGAAAGGGGAGATAGAGCCGTGCCCTTGCTCCTTACACCAGAGAGAGGGGGGTCAAGAAAGGACAGCTCCTCTCTCACTTTCTATCTTCCCAGGACTATTGACTACTTTGTAGCAACTCCAGCAAGAATCTGGCGAGGGAGACCAACATTCTTGAATTCTTTTAAAAGCTGAATAACAACCCTGCGGAAATTCTCACTTCTTGATCCTCTACCCACCACATTTTCTAATGTAACATCTTGTTGACCCTAGATAAAAAACGGAGTGAGTGAGTCATTTGGCTTCTCTGAGCAGACCTTGGACAGGCTGCGTTTTCTGACTCTGCTAACTTTCAGGGGTCCCTAGCTCTTACTTCATAGTCCCTGAACTCACAGGCCGGATGAAGCCAATGTGCTGGGAACTCTTAAGGCATTATTCTAGTTAGAGCTAAGCTGCTGAGCTCTTTGGTACTTTCTAGTAGAAGTCACTAATGTGGTTTATTTTCAAGAATTGTTTGTTGTCAACATAATTGAAGTTTGAAATCATATTAAATTCATGTTCAGTTCTGTTCAGCCTCTGGTTGATCAAACATAAGTTAATTTCAGATTCCTGAGGTCACAGGAATAAATTCTGTTAGAACTTAAAAATGTAAGGAAAGGAGCCCATTTTAGTTTCCTTCCCTTTATGTTTTAACAAATTAAAGACTTCTAATCTACTGCTCTCTGTTGCAGACTCCATCCTAAGTACCCATTTTCATCTTGTTTTATTTCTTGATGAGTGATAAGGTTAAAAAATAGTTCATGGAGATTAAAACCCATATTTCATAACTCTTGTGTCTGGGTTCTGAGTGTCCCTGAATGTCATGCAGTTTTCTCAGTGCTGCAGCTTAGGAATGAAAGGAAGGAAGAGAGCTGTGCAGTTCCCCCGAACTCATGCCTCGAACAGCACCCATCTCCATAAGCATTTACCCAGGATGCTGGCTTCTTGTGGCCAGGGTAATGGACCAATAATGATGGGATGGTCTTCTTCCTTTCTCATTACAGGTTACTAGTATTGGAATCTACTGCTCCGACAGGAGACCTCTCCCGCCCCCACCACATTGCGTCAGTCGTCCCCAACCGATACCCTCGCTGGTTCACTTTGAGCCACATTGAGTCCCAGCAGTGTGAGCTGGCATCCACCATGCTAACTGCAGCCAAAGGTAGTGTGATGTCTAGAAGCCGCATCGTTTTGGTGGTTTTGCACTCCTTCCTTGCCCCCCAGAAGCCCTTTTGATTATTGCTGTGTTTACCTCACATTCTCCACAGCAGTATCACTATCATATAAGTTTCAAAGAATCTTGTTAAAGATACTAACTTCAAGCTTTACTCCTGAGGCAAATGGGTGCCGCTCATTTGAGCCTGGCATCATCTTTATTTATATCACATTACCTATTGTGCAGCACCCTACCCCCAACAGAAAAAAATTAATTCACTGTGATTTAGAAAGAAAACAAAAGATTTGGCTAGTTTTGTTGTCCTTGAAATATTCACTTCAATACATACACAGAAGCTAAAAGATCTGTTTGTTCTCCCTTGTTGGTTGGTTCCAATTTATATGTGCTTTTACTCACTGTTGGGGAAGGGGGGTTGGGGGGGGTGACTTGGCCAATCGTCATGTGAAGCTGAGATGTGTACACACTTCAGTGGCTATGGGACATTGTCACACAGACCCTGTACCAGCTGGGCGCCTCCCAGGGAAGTGACCATGTGCTTTGTGCTTTGAGTCCTTCCGTCCTCTGAGTTTGCCCCTGTGTGTGATTGCATGGCATGTCTCTTATTTACATTGCTTCACCTACGTTGGACTTGGCTTGATTGGGTTTTCCCTTGGTCCTTGCAGGCGATGTTCGGAGGCTGGAGACAGTATTAGAATCCATCCAGAAAAACATCCACTCCTCATCACACATCTTCAAGCTTGCCCAAGATGCATTTAAAATAGCAACTCTCATGGACAGCTTGCCTGACATCACTCTTTTGAAAGTGTCTCTGGAGCTGGGCCTGCAGGTACTGCTGGTCCTTCCTGGGGCGCCAAAGACTGCTGCTAAGCAGCCCTCATCAGGATGGTCTCATTTTAGCTTTTCAGTGACTCTTAGAGCCCAAGCGTGTTGGACTTTTTGACAGTACCATCTTTCAGAACTATGGTCACTTTAGCTCAGCCAAAATTTAGTCCCAGCTAAGGCAACAATACAGTCAGAATCCTTATGTGTGTTCCTCAACTTTTAAAACATTTTTTTCCTGACTTACAGCTTAAGATTTCTATTTCTCTTGTGAATGAGTGGGAAGATGTTGGCGACCAGAGACCTGAACAGTGCTAGCGCATGCAGGAAAGATTCAATTGTAAGGGTTGATTTTTTTAGAGGCAGTCTGAATTTTTATTGATGTTTGCATTGGACAGTTCTGTCTCCTCTTTATAACATCAAGAGAACTGGGTAAAAGACGGGCAGTCGGCATGGTTCCTGCTTGAGAGTACTGCAGCACACAAGTGCAGGGACACTTGGAGTCTGTCACCCAGGTGACGTTCATCCTTACAATTCCTGCACAGGGTACTCTGCAAACCAGGAACTGTTTGGGCTCTCTTTGTGAAGCCTGTGCTAACATTTGTGTTCTCACTCATTAAAAAATAGTTATGCCCTACCTAAGCATGGGAATTAGAATGCCCTGATTAGATTATTGACTTGTTTTCTAAGTTATCGATTCTTCCTTTCAGGGATGTATTAATAATGTTTAATGCAGTGGAAAAATGTATGTAGCGCTGTAGCATGAGGTACCGTATAAACCAAGATGCAGAGATTGCTTTTAAATGTGGTTCAAAATTTATTTTCTTAAACATAAATTCTTGTTATTTGACTTACTTTGTTATAAATTGTTGAGGGTGTGATGCAGAAAGGAACATTAATATCATTTTTCTGTGCTCTTGAAATTCTGGGTTAGTGGCAAACTGGTGAAAACTCACCCTTTGCTTCATTCGTTCTAGAACCCAGGAAAGAATATCATGGGTTCTTTCTAAGGCTTGTTCAGATACTAGATATGTTATGAATGTAAGGAGATGGATATAGGTTTATCTCTGAAATTCTTAGTAAAATGTAGGAGAGGGAGGGAGAGATCAGCAGTGATGTCAAAGATGGCTTCTTCCCGTAGATCTGAGTGACTATCACGGTCAGAGATCCGAGGAGGCAGAGTTACTGTTCTACAGCCATCTTTACCCACACGTACCCCCCCGTTTTGATGGATTCATAAGAAACCTCAGAAATCGTGTCTTAGAATACTAACGCCAGGAAGGAGAAGGCAGCCAGGCTCTGCTGGGTTTTCAACCCCTTCCTTTGACTCACACAAGAAAAGACACTGAATGACTTTGCCACGTGCCACATGTGGCTAGTGGACCTGCCAGAGGTACTGAGTGGGCCTCCTGCCTCCCAGGCCAGGGCGAGACCAGCTGGGAAGCCAAGTTTTACTCTGACTTCAAGCGCTTTCTGGGCCCCTGGGAGTAGAGTCTGCCCAGTAGTTTACACTGTGAATTGGGCTTTTTTCCCCATTGACATAAAATTATCTTGAAAACATTTTGTCACCCTGCTCTTCTAGGTCATGCGAATGACACTGTCAACCCTCAATTGGCGACGTCGAGAAATGGTGCGGTGGCTGGTGACATGTGCTACTGAAGTGGGTAGGTAACCTGGAGGAGAAGCTTGCGATAGAATTTCATCTCACATTATGAGAAGACCCCGGGTCCTCGAGCACACACCGGGAACTCTCTTCTCCGAACCCCACTCTTCGCTGTGCAGAGCTTCTAAGCTGTTGCAGTGGGCAGCCTCTTACTTTAAATGGAGGGAACTGGTGAATGAGCTTTACATTCGGTTCCTATATCCACCTCATTCCTCCTGTGATTTGGATGGACTTTGAAGTGTGTGAGAAATTGTAGCTGGCCATAAGAGTATCATCTAAATGGCTGTGACATATGGGGTCCTTGAGGCCTAAGGTTTCCCCTTTGCAGGACTTCGGAAACTGCTCTGTCCCAGAAAGAGCGCAGCATAGACACTGGTGGCCATGGCAGCTTAAAACAGCCTTCCTTCCTGCTTGTGTCACAGAAGGAAGCACAGCTCTTAGTGAGAAGACGCTGCCTTGAGATTCTGACAGGAGACACCTTGAAATGTGCTTACCCTTGTGTGACACGCTAGCCCAACAATTGTGAATTTGATCTCAGTATGAGAATATCTTTAGATTATTAAAGTGCTCTGTTGCTGAAACAATACAAAGGTAATAGGGCTTTGAGAAGTGCCCACACCCCTGCCGCCGTGCCAGGGCCGACGCCTACTTTGTGTAGGTGAGCTCTGTATAGGTGCTTAAAGACTCTACAGGCCATTTCCAGCACCTGTGTCATCGGCAGGGTTCACTGTTGACTCTTTTCTCTCCTAAGTCTGGATATTTTCTTAATTGTAGGTCTTAAAGTTTTGTGTTGTATATTTTTTGAACTTAAGCGTACCACGCCACATATATTAAGTCCCTATTTGTGGGGAGGTTGCCCCTTTGTTTGTTTGTTTGTTTTATTTTGTTGGCCTCCAGTTCTACAGTGCATGACTGGCAAGAGGCCCCAGCAAACAAGTCCTCGTTAGTAACAAACCATTGTCTGAAATGGCAAGTGGCGCAGCGAAAATACCAGCCACCAAGAGGCATGCTTCTTTATTATGGGAAGTTCAGCTCCTTTCAGGCATTTCGCAGAATAACAATGCATGTAACCTTATTCTAAAAGGCTGCTCCCAGGCACGTTACCTTCAGGGTTTTTGGTCTAGCTCCTGTTCTGCGATGGTTAACAGTGTGAGCAAGCATCAATTGTGAACGTACAAACAGAACCTTATCCAGACTTCCTGTTAGCAGTAATAAGGTTTGTTATGTTCCTTGCAGGCGTTTATGCCCTGGACAGCATCATGCAGAGCTGGTTTACACTCTTCACTCCCACAGAGGCCACGAGTATTGTTGCGACTACCGTGATGTCCAACAGCACCATAGTCCGCCTTCACCTGGACTGCCATCAACAGGAAAAGCTGGCCAGCAGTGCCCGGACGCTGGCATTGCAGTGCGCCATGAAGGACCCGCAGAACTGCGCCCTCTCTGCACTGACCCTCTGTGAAAAGGATCACATAGCTTTTGAGACGGCGTACCAAATTGTCCTCGATGCTGCTACCACCGGCATGAGCTACACACAGCTCTTTACAATAGCACGGTACATGGAGCACCGTGGGTACCCCATGAGGGCCTACAAGCTGGCCACGCTGGCCATGACCCATCTCAACCTGAGCTACAATCAGGACACACACCCTGCCATTAATGACGTTCTGTGGGCCTGTGCGCTTAGCCACTCCCTTGGTAAGAATGAGCTAGCAGCTATAATACCTCTGGTGGTCAAGAGCGTCAAATGTGCAACGGTACTGTCGGACATTTTGCGCAGGTGCACCCTGACCACCCCCGGCATGGTGGGACTTCATGGGAGGAGGAACTCTGGCAAGCTCATGTCACTGGACAAAGCCCCCTTGCGGCAGCTCTTGGATGCCACGATCGGGGCCTATATCAACACAACGCACTCACGACTCACACACATCAGTCCTCGGCACTATAGTGAGTTTATCGAGTTCCTCAGCAAGGCCCGAGAGACCTTCCTAATGGCACATGACGGACACATTCAGTTTACACAGTTTATTGACAACCTGAAACAGATCTACAAAGGCAAAAAGAAACTGATGATGTTGGTTCGGGAGAGGTTTGGTTGATAGAACTTGTATGAATGGGGTGGGGGTGGGGCGGGAGGGATGGTTTGTTTTTACTTGAGCCTGCCTTTGTACCCTTTTTAACTTAAAGAACAGAGCCACACCGGTATTATATGTGTATAGTTATATTGCGTTTGCAGACTAAATTGTCATGTTGTGAAAGTTTGTGTGTTCAGTTTTTCCCTTTTTCTTTCCTTTTGTTTTTAATTTTTTTAATTATTATTATTATTGGTTTGTGTGAGAGAGGTTGAGAAGGTTTGGTTTACACTGAGTATATGTTGTCAAGTGGCGAAAGTCCACATAGCTCTCCTGTTTTCTGTATACGTTCACAGCCTCAAAAAAAAAAAAAAAAAATAATTGAAATGGCTTTAAAAAGCAAACAGAACACCTCTATCCTGTGATAAGTACCTCGAATGGATTCAGCTTTACTCCTTTGTAACTCATCCTCACATTTTCAGCATATTTAACAAACCAACAAAACGAAATACTAGTAGTGAAAAGGCTGACCCACGTGGCTTTGCGGTGCCCTTCGTCCAGAAGCATGGCACACGATGCTTGTGCATGTGGAAACTTAGCGACTGTCAACATACATTCTCAGGGATTTATCCAAAAAAAAAAAAAAAAAAATTAAAAAAAAAGAATGAGAGCATTTATTGTACTGTATATATATTATAGTATATGTCTGAATATTGAAAATATAACATTAACTAATTTATAAAAAAATATTCTATGTAATGCAAAAATACTTGAAGCTGCAGTAGCTTGGTTTTAAACAAAAACAAAAAATGGAGAGGAAACATATCAGAAGGACAGAAAGTGCGCCTTGCTTCGGGGTTGGCTCAGGCCGTGAACCTTCATGCCGGGCGGTGACACACAGCCACCTACCGACTGTGTGGCTGGACTGAGACCTATCGGGAAGATTCTATACATATATATATCTATACAGTTTCTGTATACATATGTATATGTAGACACACAGACACCAACAACCACTACACCACACATGCTTGTAACAGGCACTCGAATAGAGAGGGGCAACACACAGCAAGCCTTAGCATTAAGAACATACAGTATGCCAGAACTGGGGTTCGTGCCTCCTAGCCTAGGAAACTTAAAATATCCTTTTGACACAAAACGCAAAATGTTTTCCAAAACAATTGACATGATACATTACGCCTTTGCAGTGAGCTAATAAGCTAACGTTTGTGCACAGATAACATTATATATATTATATATCTATTCTGCATAGGTATTTTGACTTTGTGCAGGACAGAAAGTTGTGTAGGTATGACTGTTCTACTTTTCAGTTCTCTCTCTCTCTCTCTCTCTTTAATATATTTTATTTTCTCTAGAATTACTCAAACAGAAGCAGCCTTCTATCTTGCCTTTGTCTTAATGCTTTAAAATAACCAAACTGGAGATCTAACTACCAAACTGTTCATTATATTATTAAAATCCCAACCTTGGTTACAGTGTAGCGTCTTTACTTTAGCTGATGGTTCTGTAACCTTGTGCTTTTTAAAGCAACCTTATGTTTTGGTGCAAAAGTTGTCCTGTGTCTCTTGTTCCCTTCATTAGAAAACATGCTAGAGGTATGTTTGTAGGTATTTTTGTTTAGAAGAACTATTTCATGCGCTCCATTTTATTTATTATAATAGGAAAAAAGAAAAAAAAAGGTTGTACTTCACTCATGTAAACATGCTCATGAAGTTGAAAGTAATTAAGATTTGATACACTGATATCAATTTATTTATGTAACTAAATCACTGTTTTATAAACTTGTTAATGATCAACAATTTTTGTTTTGATTAAAATTAGTTTTTTGAAAGTTGATTCTGCCTCGTTTATGGTATATCCACCTTGTTACACTTGAATTGCATGTTCATTAACTGGCTATTATTGAATCTAAATGTTTAATAGCAATTATATTCATCCTCCAAATATCTATGCACTGTATTCTAGGAACTTTCTTAGGCCCTAGAGATACAGACAACGGCAAACAGAATGATAGCCTGCAGCTTGCTGTCTGTCTGGTATCAAAGACAGGTCTAAATGAGAGGACCTCAAAGATAAGAACGAGGCAGTAGCTGAATTGGTTTCAACCATATAGTACAGTTCATCATCTCTCCTTGATTAATGACTATAATTTAGGGTGCGAAGTACTTCTTATATTTAGTAAATGCTAAGATTGTAAGGCTTTGAGTGTGTGGTTTTAAGGAAACTATAAGATAAATTCTATAGATTATGGATCTGCACTACTCTACCTCTACCAAAGATCTGTGTTCAGAAAGGTGACTATGTGATGTATGTATGTATGCATTTTAGAGTACCACAAAATGTACTGCTAAGTGCACAGTTGAGTGCAATATTTTAATGTTACTGTACAGCAGATCACCAGAGGTTTCTCAAGCTTGCAGAATGGAACAAGTTACAACTCCTTCCTCTGGTGCCTGGTAAATACCAATCTATCCTTTTGATACCAATTAGCTGCTTTGGACACTTCCTCTAAGTGAATCTATGCAGTGATTTGTCTTCTTGCAGCCAGCCTATTTCTCTAAGTGTGCTTGCTGTCTTCCTGCTTCATCCATGTTGAAGCATGTACCAAAATTCCCAGTTTTTAAGGCCGCACTCCTTCCCATCATACAGATCTACCACATTGTTTACTTATCCATCCATCAGTGGACATTGGACCAGGATGCTTCTGCTTTTGGCTGTTGTCAACAATGCTGCTTTTAATTGGGGAGAAATTTTTTGGAAAATTTTCCAGGTGTGAATGTGGATACATACCCAGAAATATAAATTTTAAAAGGGGGGGGGTGCTTTTTTATGGTTTCATTGTGAGGATCTCCACTTCCAGGAGACGTTTCCTTTTAAAATATTCTTAGTTTAACATCTGTTCTTAAAGTTAGATTACAAATGTCAAGAAGTTAAGCCAATAAGTAGAAGTGAAGATAAATGACTCTCTGGTGACATCAGAAGTCCAATTATTGCCTAGTAGAAATAAAACCTATGTGGTGGTATTGAATCAAACCTATGCAGTGGTCCACAACTGCCTCTTTTATTGTAAGCAAGCTTACTCACAGTTTTGTTATCGTTCATCTTGCTGAGGGCAGATATAAGTTTAAGCACAGGAACATTCCATATGAGGTAGGCTGCCAGAAGGCAGCTGTGGCATCAGAGGAAGATGATCCATACATGACTTCCAGCTGCCAGGAAGTGACCTATTCCCTGGTGACAACTGGTCTTGTTTTCACGGACCATATCTACAGGGAGCGCTTAGACTCTCATGGAGCTTTTTGAAAAATGATGGGGAGTCACGGTGCTGTACCTCCAGCCCCTTAGTTGTTTGGTGTCAGCAGTCCTACAGACAAACCGATCCGTGTACATGTGTCTGGTGCTGAGAAACACTCCGAGACTAAATCTGAATAGCAGGAAGCAGAAATAAAAATAATGTATTTAGATCATCCGGAGGCAAGAGAGTTGACTCCTAATAGGAGCCTTTATTGGGTCTGTTATTTAAGGATAAGAGCTATAGTTTGGGGTGGCAAGTATTTCATGACCTTCAAATACTGGTTGTCAGCTGAATAAAAACTGGGGCCTCTGTAGTCATATGTTATAATAGTACAACAAAATTAACAAAGGAGAATTGAATTTTCTATATTGATGAAAAACTTAAAGGGTAATAAATGGTCAGAATATGGAAAAAGTCATTTAACCTGATACACTTTAGTAAAAGACATGTGACCAGGTAAAAATATTCACCAATAAGGACGAATTCAGTGTAGTTCAGGCCAAAAAAAGAAAAGGTGGGGGCAATTATGCTTGGAAAGTTGTGGCTGGTCCATTCCGTAACCTTTCTACTGTATGATGGGGAAGCTCCAGGTATAGGGTTGAAGCACCTGCAGAACACGGGTCCCACGGGGGGGGGGGGAGATGTGCAAGCTGCGTTGGTGGCACATGTCACAGAGGAAAGAGGCAGACCAGTCCAGGAAGACCAGATGGGAGACAGATTCCCAGGGGGAAAATGAAGGAGCTGGCCATTCAGATGTATGAGGCACCGTGTTCCATGTGGTGGAAGTGTGGAAGGGGCAAGAGTGTCGGCAAAGGCAGATGGGCGGGGTAGGCAGAGGGGTACAAGGCAGAGCTGGAGTGGTGGACACATTACCAGAGAAAGAAGCAGGGGGAAGAGTTAGGAGGTCATTATACACAAACCATTTGGACCCGCTGGGCTCAACAGAGAGGATGACCAGCACTTACAGTCTTCGTGTTTCAGAAAAGTTGAGTTTAGATATGTTGTGTTAGGGATCACCAGAAATGACTCCCTAGTTTCAATCTTGAGCTGCTGGGAGATGTTTCATTAACTAAAACGGAGGCTCTGCTAGGGAACAAGTTCCTCAGGAGAGCAGGAGTTCGGTGCCACCCACTTTAAAAGCTGATGCCTGTAAGACCCATGAGCAGCTGTCAGTGGGCAGGTCAGGGAGAAGTCAGAGCTGGAAGAGCATCTTCGGAGTCTAGTTTTAAAGTGTTTTATATAAAATGAGCCAGTCAAATACAGAAGTGGATGCTCACAGTCATCTATTGGATGGAACACAGGGACCCTAATGAAGGAGCTAGAGAAAATACCCAAGGAGCTAAAGGGGTCTGCAACTCTATAGGAGGAACAACAATATGAACTAACCAGTACCCACCCCACCCCACCCCCCAGAGCTGTGTCTCTAGTTGCATATGTAGCAGAGGCTGGCCTAGTCGGCCATCAATGGGAGGAAAGGCCCTGGGTATTAGGAAGATCATATGCCCCAGTACAGGGGAATGCCAGGACCAGGAAGCGGGAGTGGGTGGGTTGGGGAGCAGGGCAGGGGAGGTTATAGGGGGCTTTGGGTATAGCATTTGAAATGTAAATGAAGAAAATATCTAATAAAAATGCCTTAAAAAAATCTCAATAGCTAAAATAAAATAAAATAAGCCAGTGAGTGGGGATAATTTGATCCAAAGTAAAATCCTAAAAAATGTTACTTGCCTAATTGGATACTTATTATTACATTACCCCTCCTCAGCTGGGTCTCACTGTCTTGACATCTAAATGGTGGTTCCTGTCCTGTACCAGGCCCTCTGAGAGCATCTTCACTGTCTACAGTTGACTTTAGAACGGTTTTCCATATGCGGAAACCATGCTTCTGATCCTCGTCCCATCTTCTGGAAAGTTCCCATTTGGTAAATGCCAAGGAAGCCCTGTTTGGACTGGGTCCTGGCAGGTAAAGGGATGGATGCTAGTTACTGAGAGATGTGATTCCCAGAAAGCCTCTCTGCAGCTGAGAAACCCTGTATGTCTTATGGACCCACAGCAACCGGAGCCTTGGGACAGCTGCCTTAGCAATTGTTTGCACGGATTTCATAGTTTCTACATTTTGAAGAATATTAGTTGCTTAAAATTCAACTTCCTATTGTGAAATTGCAAACCAAAAGGAGTTTGAATTTTGCAAATTCAAAAGGAGGATTGAAAGAGTGACAAAGGAAAAGCTGCAGCATCCTAACGGTCCGGGTAAGCTGTTAGTTAGCTTCTGTGACCCACATTTCTAGCTCGGGCCTGGGCTCCAGGCCCTGTGACCCAGTGTGAAGGACTAGGCTCCTCTGAGAGACATGACTGCTCCCTGGGGCACCAAAGTCCAAAGTGAGAAAGAAGAAAACTTCCTCTTCTCAGAGCCAAACTGGAGATACCTTCCTAGTGTAGGAAGAGCTGGGAAACAGGAAAGAAAACAAAACAAAACAAAACAAAACAAAAACACTTAAAAAAAAAAAAAAAAAAAAAAAGCCGGACATGGTGGCGCACGCCTTTAATCCCAGCACTCGGGAGGCAGAGGCAGGCAGATTCCTGAGTTCAAGGCCAGCCTGGTCTACAAAGTGAGTTCCAGGACAGCCAGGGCTATACAGAGAAACCCTGTCTCGAAAAACCAAAATAAAATAAAATAAAATAAAATAAAAAAATAATAAAATAAAAATAAAATAAATTTAAAAAAAAACAAAAACAAATTTGCCCTACATAGATGTGTATTAACATTCAGTGAAGTTGGTGTGAAGCAGGAAACCCTTGGCTCCACTGACAAATCCTCCCTTGAAGAATGGAGACACAGGCCTGTTTGGAGGAATTTGCTTTTCCTTTGTGCAAGGTTTTTTCAGTGGGCCACTGCCTTGTAAATATGTTCCTCTGAGAAATGCGCAGTGTCGAGTGGATGAAATATCCTCTAGAAGATTTGGATCATTACTTCTGCTTTCAAATTAACATTGTGCTGCCCGGGTCCACAGACACCAAAAGGATGTTCAGGAGTAGTGTAGCAGGTTTGGATCCAACCATAGAGTTTGGATCCACTCGCATCACTGTCATGACAAAGCAATGGTGATGGCGAACCTTTCACGGTTACCACATGAGACACCGTTCTTGCTGTTTGCATTGATGCGTGCATCTGTTCAGTCGTGCATGTGTGACTACCATCCCAAGTTAACTCGGGAAGGTCCAAAGACACGGGTTATCCACAGTCACACAGTCCCAGACAGCAAACAGCTCCAAGGCCTGGCAACTGTCTCCAAAGCCACTCCTAAGTGGTTTATGGTCTGTCGCTTCTCACGGAATTACATTTATTGATCACATACTGTGCCCGAGCTCTGTAGAGCCCAAAGGAATATATTACATGGTTCTAACCCTCAAGAGAACTTGCTAAGATGAACTTAAAAATGGGTGAGCAAGATGACAGGGAGAAGATATCCTGAGTTTTCAAATTTTTGCTCAGTGGAGCTGCATGACATGTGACATTACTTTTTCTACTTTCCAAGTTATGCCTTCCCTTCTCTTTCCCCTCTCTCCTCTGGTGAGTGTGTGTCTGTCTGTCTGTCTATCTGTCTTGTTTGTCTGTCTCTGTCTTGTCTGTCTGTGTCTGTCTGTGTATCTGTCTGTCTGCCTAAACTCACACCATAAGTCTGTTTTCCATTTCTGGATCTGACTGCCTAGTTTGGATGTGGCCATCACGTCTGCATCTTAGTCACTGGTTAGCAAAAACAAAAAGTGGGGGGTGGGGAGTCGAGAGGAAGAGCAAGCCCATTCTTTCTCACATAAGCAGGATCTCTCTGATCACCTCAGTATCTGCGCTGTCTCATCACCAAGGTTTGTTGATTGGAGTGTGGTCCATCAGAAGCCCAGTCAGACATACCAATGTCTGATGCACACAGCAAGGTCCCACGCCTCTCTAGGGAGCCCAGACACCGTCTCTGTACCTGTCTGGGCTGGGAATCCCTCTTGCCACGAAAAGACATAAGGGCTACCAAAGGGCAGGCAGCAGGCTTCTACAGAGAGAATGGCTGCAGCGTGGACCCAGGCAGGCTTTCTCCTGAAGGAAAATTGGAGTGGAACCCAGGGCATTCAGCAAAAGTTCTACTGAAACATCTTGTACAGTGTGGCCCCCTGGGGAAATCCATACATTTGCTTGAGCTCACAGCATATTTAAAAAACAAGCAAGCAAACAACAACAACAACAGCAACAACAAAAACCCAGGAGCCTCCCTAGAAATTGCACAGCAGAGCCCTGGAGCAGCTCCGCCCAGTCTGGCTCACAGCTGAAGCGCATCTGTAGCCCTTGCTTTAAACTATTCTATCATGCCAGATGATCAAAAGCCTCTTTGTTTTGTCTTTTCTGAGTTGTGCCTCAAATCCTCCCATCTCTCTGGCAAAGTCACGGAGCATCCGTACTGGGGACTGGTAAATTTAATCTGTGGGTGAAATTCCCCAAATCCATTTTGATTGCTGTCACTCCGAGAGATCTGGAGGACTCATAACCAACGATGATGTGTGAGGGACCGTTTCTTGAAACTGCCTAGCAGAGAATTCACTTTCAAGGTTTACTTGCACTTCAGGTCTGAGTGGGTTTTCTTTTTATTATTATCATTATTATTATTATTATTATTATTATT